>NC_053499.1:143120613-143453550 GCF_905171775.1 Rana temporaria
CTGTGCCATGGCAGAGACCCCCCCCACAAGACTGATCCCCTGTGCCATGGCAGAGACACCCCCCCACACCTGTCACATGACCGACCCCCTGTGCCATGGCAGAGACCCCCCCCCCCCCCACATGACTGATCCCCCTCCACCCTGTGCCATGGTAGAGACCCCCCCACATGACTGATCCCCTCCACCCTGTGCCATGGCAGAGACCCCCCCACATGACTGACCCCCTCCACCCTGTGCCATGGCAGAGACCCCCCCCCACATGACTGACCCCCTCCACCCTGTGCCATGGCAGAGACCCCCCCCCCCCACATGACTGATCCCCCTCCACCTTGTGCCATGGCAGAGACCCCCACACACACCTGTCACATGACTGACCCCCCTCCACCCTGTGCCATGGCAGAGACCCCCCACACCTCCCACGTGACTGATTCCCCTCCACCCTGTGCCATGGCAGAGACCCCCCCCCATATGACTGATCCCCCTCCACCTTGTGCCATGGCAGAGACCCCCCCACATGACTGATCCCCCACACACACCTGTCACATGACTGATCCCTTCCACCCTGTGCCATGGCAGAGACCCCCCCCCCCATATGACTGATCCCCCTCCACCCTGTGCCATGGCAGAGACCCCCCCCCCCCCCACATGACTGATCCCCCTCCACCCTGTGCCAGGACACACACACTCTATAAAATCTCCCCTCTCCCGATGTTCAGTATTCCATTCATTACCATCAGGAGGGCAGTGCGACATGTCATTCTATAGAAGAACTTTTCCCCATATAGGAAACGCCCCCCCCTTACTATGACATCAGGGACACCCCCCCTCCCCTTATAGGTGATACCCTCCTCACTATAACACTGGGGGGACCCCAATATTGGGAACATTCCTACTAAGACACCAGGGGGACCCAAGTAGAAATGACACCCTCCTTATGACACCAAGGGGATCCCAATATAGAAAACCCCCCAGATAGAACTCCAGGGGTCCCCAATATAGGAGACACCCTCAATAAGGCCCCAGGGGTCCCCAGTATACAGTGGGGGGAAAAAAATATTTGATCCCCTGCAGATTTTGTAAGTTTGCCCACTTAGAAAGAATTGAAGGGTCTATCATTTTTTATCATAGGTGTATTTTAAATG
Organism: Rana temporaria; assembly: GCF_905171775.1. Taxonomy (NCBI): domain Eukaryota; kingdom Metazoa; phylum Chordata; class Amphibia; order Anura; family Ranidae; genus Rana; species Rana temporaria. Next base: position 143,121,756 of record NC_053499.1, read on the forward strand.
ATAGAGACAGAATATCAACCAAAAATCCAGAAAAAAACATGATAAAAATAAAATAAATTGAGTTGCAGTTCAGTGAGTAAAGTATTTGATCCTCTACCAACTAGAGGTCGACCGATATGGGTTTTTCTCTGGCCGATGCCGACATTTAGAAATCAGGGTGGCCGATGGCCGATATATGATGCCGATTTTTGCGGCCGATTTTTGCGGCCGATATTTTAGGCCGATTTTTTTTTTTTTTTTGTGGCACCGGAAGGTGGCACTAGCAGAAGGCACTGATTGGCTGGTGGCACTAATTGACACTGGCAGGTGGCACCGATTGGCAGATGGCACTGATTGGCACGTGGCACTGGCAGGTGGCACTAACAGGTCACAGTGGCACTGGTTGGCACTGACTGGCAGGTGGCACTAATTGGCACTGGATGGCAATAGTTAGCACTGGCAGATTGCGCTGGCATTGGCAGGTGGCACTGATGGCTTTAGGTGGCACTGGATGGAAGGTGGCACTAATTGGCACTGGCAGATGCCACTGGATGGAAGGTGGCACTAATTGGCACTGGATGGTGGCACTGGCAGGTGGCACTGGATGGAAGGTGGCACTAATTGGTATTGGCACTGGCAGGTGGCACTGGATGGCAAGTGGCACTAATTGTGTACAGTACAGACCCCCTCTCCCTCCAGTATAGACACCCCCCCCCCCCTCCTCAGTACAGACCCCCCCTGCCCCCCGTATTACAGATACCAGAGAGCGGTGTGTGTCCCACCAGCGCGGGCTCCTCCTCCTCTGTGGGTGTAAACAGAGAGGAGGGCCCCGCGCTGGGTGTACCAAGATGGCCGCGGCTCCGGAGCTAAGCCGCAGCCTTTCCTGATGCTGTGACCGCGGCGGCAATCCGCGTATTTCCGCCACGGTCACAGCATCAGGAAAGGCCGTGGCTTCGGCCTAGCTCTGAAGCCGTGGCACCGCTAGCGGCCAAGTTAAATATTGGCCTAATTTGGATAAAAATCGGCCGCTGCCAATTTCTCCAAAACGCCCGAATATCTTCCATTTAAACCTCACCATCATGGGCAAGACCAAAGAGCTGTCAGGGGACATCAGGGACACGATTATAGTGGTCAGATGAGACCTAAATTTAGCTCTTTGGCATTAACTCAACCCGCTGTGTTTGGAGGAATTAAAATGCCGACTATGACCCTAAGAACACCATCCCTACAGTGAAGCATGGAGGTGGAAACATTGTGCTTTGGGGCTGTTTCTCTGCTAAAGGTCCAGGATGACTTTGCCGCATTGAGGGGCCAATGGACGGGGCCATGTATTGTAATATCTTGGATGAGAACCTTCTTCCCTCAGCCAGAACACTGAAGATGGGTCTTCCAGCATGACAATGACCCAAAACATACCCCAAGGCAACAAAGTAGTGGCAGGAAGTGCTTCAAGAAGCACATTAAAGGGGAGGTTCACCCTAAAAACATGTATATAACATTACATTCTGTATACTGCCAACATTTACAGTATGCTGTTTTTTTTTTGCTGTACATACCGTAATATTGCTATTTTCCACCCGGCTTCCTGGTACTCACTCCCGCGGGAGTTGGCGTTCCTATGCAGAGGCTCAGTGTCATGTGGGACTTCGCCCAGATGATTGACGTCTTGAGAAAAACTTCACCCTGGCGGATAAGGCGCGTCACGAGTTTCCGAAAGTAGCCAAACTGCGAGTCGGCTCTATACGGCGCCTACGCAGTCAGCTCTACACGGCTCCTAGTTGGTGCGCAGGCGCCGTATAGAGCCGACTCGCAGTTCGGCTACTTTCGGAAACTCGTGAGGCGCCTTATCCACCGAGGGGAAGTTTTTCCTCAAGACGTCAATCATCTGGGCAAAGTCCCCCATGACACTGCGCCTCTGCATAGGAACGCCAACTCCCACGGGAGCGAGTACCCGGAAGCCGGGTGGAAAATAGCAATAATACGGTATGTACAGCAAAAAAAAAACAGCATACTGTAAATGTTGGCAGTATGCAGAATGCAATGTTGTATACATGTTTTTAGGGTCAACCTCCGCTTTAAGGTCAAGGAGTGGCCTATCCAGTCTCCAGACCTTGATCCTATAGAAAATGTAAGGAGGGAGCTGAAACTTCGATTTGCCAAGAAACCTTAAGGATTTAGAGAAGATCTGTAAAAGTAGAGTGGGTCAAAATCCCCCCTGAGATGTGTGCAAACCTGATCACCAACTACAAGAAACGTCTGACCTCTGTAATTGCCAATAAGGGTTTCTCCACCAAGTACGAAGTCATGTTTTTCTTTGGAGTCAAATACTTATTTTACTCACTGAACTGCAACTCAAGTTATAACATTTGTATCGTGTGTTATTTCTGGATTTTTGGTTGATATTCTGTCTCTATCATTTAAAATGCACCTATGATAAAACATTATAGACCCTTCATTTGTGGGCAAACTTACAAAATCTGCAGGGGATCAAATCACTATTTTCCCCACTGTAGGGGACACCCTCACTGTGACACCAGGGGGACCCCAATATAGGAGACACCCTCACACACTGACACAAGGGGGACCCCAATATAGGAGACACCCTCACACACTGACACAAGGGGGACCCCAATATAGGAGACACCCTCACACACTGACACAAGGGGGACCCCAATATAGGAGACACCCTCACACACTGACACAAGGGGGACCCCAATATAGGAGACACCCTCACACACTGACACAAGGGGGACCCCAATATAGGAGACACCCTCACACTGTGACACAAGGGGGACCCCAATATAGGAGACACCCTCACACTATGACACCAGGAGGACCTCAATATAGGAGACACCCTCACACATTGACACAAGGGGGACCCCAATATAGGAGAAACCCTCACACTATGACACAAGGGGGACCCCAATATAGGAGACACCCTCACACTGTGACACAAGGGGGACCCCAATATAGGACGCACCCTCACACTATGACACCAGGGGGACACTGATACAAGAGACAACACTCACTTTGACACTAGGGGGAACCTGATCTGGGAGACACCACTACTTTGACATCAGAGGAACCACCATATAGGAGACAATGCCCCCCCCCCCACCCCCCTTATATAGTTTCCCGTTTCTGTTAGTCTGGGAAGTTAATTGATTCAGCCACTATATCTATGTTTGGGCAGCTTCTGGTCACATGATTCCCCCCTCTGCCGACATTCTAGTGTCCGGTCCACAGAGAGGGGTGCATGGTGTCATTGCTGGAGTCGGTGGAGTCTATCCATTCACCAATCACACTACCCATTGTCTCCCCCTGGGTTCCCAGCTCTGTCTATCTGGTGAGACTTCTGACGATTGAATTCTCAGTGTAGGTTGTGGGTGAAGTGTCAGCTCTTTGTCTCCACAGGTTGGTCCGGGAGTTCGTTGCGCAGAGTAACACGGTGCAGATCAAACATGTGATTCTGATCCTGTCTCAGGAGTTTGCGCTCTCCCAGCACCCACACAGCCGGAAGGGTGGGCTCATCGGACTGGCAGCCTGCTCCATTGCCCTGGGAAAGGTGGGTGAAGATATTCGGTGCTCTATGCTGGGGATGGGTGTCAGTGATGTCATCATTGTGTTAACTAACTTAATTCTACTATAAAGGCGTAGAGCAGGGGTTGACAAATTTGCTTGGAATCTAGGAGCCAGCTAAAAAAGTTAGGAGCCAGAAAACGCACCCCGTCCCGACGAGCTTGCGCGCAGAAGCGAACACATACGTGAGCAGCGCCCGCATATGTAAACGGTGTTCAAACCACACATGTGAGGTATCGCCGCGATTGGTAGAGCGAGAGCAATAATTCTAGCCCTAGTGTAACTCAAAACATGCAACCTGTAGATCTTTTTAAACGTCGCCTATGAAGATTTTAAAGGGTAAAAGTTTGTCGGCATTCCACAAGCGGACGCAATTTTGAAGCGTGACATGTTGGGTATGAATTTACTCGGCGTAACATTATCTTTCATAATATTAAAAAAAATGGGGATAACTTTACTGTTGTCTTATTTTTTTAATTAAAAAAAGTGTATTTTTTTCCCCAAAAAGTGCGCTTGTAAGACCGCTGCACAAATACGGCGTGACAGAAAGTATTGCAACAATCGCCATTTTATTCTCTAGGGTGTTAGGATAAAATATATATATATATATATATATATATATATATATATATATATATATATATATATATATATATATATATATATATATATAATGTTTGGGGGTTTTAATTAGAGGGAAGAAGATGGCAGTAAAAATAGTGAAAAATTACATTAGAATTGCTGTTTAACTTGTAATGCTTAACTTGTAATACCAACGGCCACCACCAGATGGCGCCAGCTCACAAAAAAAAACGACCTGGTGACCGGGATTTGTCGAGCCCTGGCGTAGAGAGACAGGAGGTTGTGGGACATGTGGGAGCAAGTAGAGTTTAGGGTGGAGCATGGAGGTCTCAAGATAGAGGTGCCTGGGGGGGGTCATGGAAGATTCAAGGAAAAGAGGTGCAAATGGTGGGAAAGTAGAGTTGAGGGCAAAGGAAAGGTGTGGGGGTAGTACAATTTAGGGCAGAGAGGACTCGGGGCACAGGAATGATAGGGAGGAGGAGGGGCTTTAGTTTGATTTTCTCTTCATCGTCTTTCTGTCGTTTTGTAGGACTCCGGTCAGTATCTGCGGGAACTTATAGAGCCTGTTCTCACCTGCTTCAATGATGCAGACAGTCGACTACGGTATTACGCCTGTGAGGCTCTGTACAACATCGTCAAAGTGGCACGAGGCTCCGTCCTGCCTCACTTCAACGTTTTGTTCGATGGACTCAGCAAGGTAATGGAGGTCTGATACCTGATGTCACCAATGACCTGTTTGATGGAGGAGGATTTCCTGGGGCCTGTTGTGGGGGGGGATGGGGGAACATTTTGGGGTTGGGTGTTCGAGGATGTTTAGTGGCCTTTGGTGATGGATGTTCTGGGGCCCGTTGAAAGGAGGGGCATGTACTGGGGCACATCAGGGAAAGGGTTTGTTCTGGGGCCTGTTGGGGGTAGCGTGATGATTTGAGGCCCACCGGGGGAGGGGTGATGTTTTGGGGCCTGTTGGTGGTAGGCTGATGTTCTGGGGCCTGTTGGGGGGGTAGGTTAACGATTTGGGGCCCATCGGGGGTAGGGTGATATTCTGGGGCTTGTTGGGGGTAGGGTGATGTTCGGGGGCCCATCGGGGGGGTGGGGTTTGTTCTGGAGCTTGTTGGCGGTAGGGTGATGTTGGGGGGGTATGTTAACCATTTGGGGCCCATCGGGGGTAGGGTGATATTCTGGGGCCTGTTGGGGGTAGGGTGATGTTCGGGGGCCCATCGGGGGGGGGGGGGGGGTTGTTCTGGAGCCTGTTGGGGGTAGGGTGGTGATCTGGGGCTGCTGTGATTATCAGATGATGAGGACCTCATGGTCCTGGCCTTGGCGGAACCGGTGTTGGGATAGGCAGACATCAGCCATCCATGGACAGCCTTCAGATCAAGGAGATTGAATGGGGTGTGGCACAGAGGTGGGGGGTGGGGTTCATAGCTGGTGGGGAAGAGGCTGTGATTGGCTGGGAAATTTTTGCTGGGGTGGTGAATTCCCTTCAACTTTCTTCCTTCCTTCTCTTCCTGCAGCTCGCCGCTGACCCGGACCCAAACGTGAAGAGCGGGTCTGAGCTTCTGGACCGACTACTGAAGGTGTGTGTGTGTTTGTGTGACATTTTGGCAGCATACGGCGAGGACTGATCACACTGGACTTTGTTCAAAAACATTTACCAGGGCAGGCAGAAATCATTGCATGGAGGCTGTCCCTCGTTTTTCCCAGCACCCCTATCATTGACATTTGGGGTTCACAATAAAGATTCTACCTGCTGCATACACGGCACAATGTCCAGTGTGAACAGGCAGCGTTGGGGGTCTTCCCTAAGGCATGACTAGTCCATGGAGAGGGCCAGTTTTGGCCACTGAAGCCCTCTGATAGGATGTGGGGATGGTGGTGGGCGGTGCCTAATCCTGAAGTATACTCCCCTTTATTAAAAGTAAAATGGCTGACCTTCAAAGCTGAACTGCAGGAACCTCCTGAATACAGATATAAAATGAATATGAGAGATGTTCTACCCAGCAAAGGAAAATAAAAGAATTGCCGCTCCAAGCCCCAGACATTTAAAGCACACGGCCTATTTAGGAACTTACAGGTGCTGGCTCTGCAACGAATTGGGAAGAAAAGAAAAAGTCCTGGACGGCCGCACACCATTGAAGGCATCTTTATTTAATATTTTGTGTGGCAGATAAAATCCAATACAGTTACCTAATGTTACAGAACACAGGAAAAGCTTCTGATGTGTTTCACACTGTATGGAGGTGCTTAATCATAGATCAAGCACCTCCATACGATGTGAGACACGTCGGAGGCTTTTCATGTCTTCTGTAACATGAAGTAACTGTATTGGATTTTACCTGCCATAGATAGATAGATAGATTAAGATATTAACCACTTAACGCCCGCCGCACGCCTATATACGTCCGCACAATGGCACGGACAGGCAGAAGGGCGTATATATACGCCCTTGCCTTCTAGCGGGTGGGGGGTCCGATCGGGACCCCCTCCGCTGCGTGCGGCGGTCGGTAAGCCTCGGGGAGCGATCCGGGACGACGGCGCGGCTATTCGTTTATAGCCGCCCCCTCGCGATCGCTCCCCGGAGCTGAAGAACGGGGAGAGCCGTATGTAAACACGGCTTCCCCGTGCTTCACTGTGGCGGCGCATCGATCGAGTGATCCCTTATATAGGGAGACTCGATCGATGACGTCCATCCTACAGCCACACCCCCTACAGTTGTAAACACACACACAGTGATCCTTAACTCCTACAGCGCCCCCTGTGTTTAACTCCCAAACTGCAACTGTCATTTTCACAACAAACAATGCAATTTAAATGCATTTTTTGCTGTGAAAATGACAATGGTCCCAAAAATGTGTCAAAATTGTCCGAAGTGTCCGCCATAATGTCGCAGTCACGAAAAAAATCACTGATCGCCGCCAATAGTAGTAAAAAAAAAATAATTTAATAAAAATGCAATAAAACTATCCCCTATTTTGTAAACACTATAAATCTTGCGCAAACCAATCGATAAACGCTTATTGCGATTTTTTTTTTACCAAAAATAGGTAGAAGAATACGTATCGGCCTAAACTGAGGAAAAAAAAATTTTTATATATGTTTTTGGGGGATATTTATTATAGCAAAAAGTAAAAAATATTGAATTTTTTTCAAAATTGTCGCTCTATTTTTGTTTATAGCGCAAAAAATAAAAACCGCAGAGGTGATCAAATACCACCAAAAGAAAGCTCTATTTGTGGGGAAAAAAGGACGCCAATTTTGTTTGGGAGCCACGTCGCACGACCGCGCAATTGTCTGTTAAAGCGACGCAGTCCCGAATCGCAAAACCTGGCCTGGGCATTTAGCTGCAAAATGGTCCGGGGCTTAAGCGGTTAATAAAGATGCCTTCGATGGTGAGCGGCCCTCCAGGACTTTTTCTTCGTACCCAGCAAAGGAGTTGAATTTCTGTTCATCCTGTCATGGGATTTACACAGCTCTGCCACACAGTACAGCCCTGTTTGGCAGTAAAGACCAGATTTTTTTTTTTTTTTTTTTCTGCTTAAATTCAATAATGCTTACAGGTCTTTTCCCTCCCCTAGTCTGTTATTGAATAGTGATGTGAGAAAATGTCAAAAGTGTCCGCCATAATGTCGCAGTAGCGAAAAAAAATCGCTGATCGCCGCCATTACTAGTAAAAAAATAAAAAAATAAAAATATTAATAAAAATGCCATAAAAATACCCTCTATTTTGTAAACGCTATAACTTTTGCGCAAACCAATCAAACGCTTATTGCGTTTTTTTTTTTTAGAAAAATATGTAGAAGAATACGTATCGACCTAAACTGAGGACAAAAAAAACGTTTTTTTATATATTTTTGGGGGATATTTATTATAGCAAAAAGTAAAAAATATTCATTTTTTTTTTTTTTTTTCAAAATTGTCGCTCTATTTTTGTTTATAGCGCAAAAACTAAACCGCAGAGGTGATCAAATGCCACCAAAAGAAAGCTCTATTTGTGGGGAAAAAAGGACGCCAATTTTGTTAGGGAGCCACGTCGCATGACCGCGCAATTGTCAGTTAAATCGATGCAATGCCGAATCGCAAAAAGTGCTCTGGTCTTTGACCAGCAATATGGTCCGGGGGTTAAGTGGTTAAAACCCCATTGAATATCTGTGGAATGATTTTAAGACTGCAGTTCACAAATGGTCACCATCAAATTTAACTGAACTTGAACAGTTATGCAAAGAAGAGTGAGAAAATATTTTAAAGTCTAGATATGCAAACAGAAAACATAAGGATACAAGTGAACCATAACCATATAACCAAAATAGCAACGTAACGGAAGCCTAACTAACAAACGAATTATATACAATATGTACAAAAATGGGGAACACGGATAAACAGGGAAAAGATGGGAAGGTGGAATTAGGACTGATATTGGGTAGAAGGGGAGCAGAAAGAGGCAACAGACAGTGTTCAGGATGAAGGGCAGGAGCAAAATCAGGATAAGTGGCAAGCAGTATCTGACAGCAAAGGAAAACGAAAAAGTGTAAAAGTAGAGGAGGGAATAAATACCCTTCCAGCAGCCAACATCAGGTGGAGATAACTGGAATCTACTGGCAGTCACCCACTGATGGACACCGGAACTACAATTTCCCACTCTGGGAAGCACAGTGCCACCAGAAGGTGATCTAGGCCCTGACAAGATGATCCTATGTCTCGGATTGATGTGAGGTTCAAAGGAACAAGGTTTCATACCTCGTAGCATGACCCCATAGTCTCCTCTCTTAACGTAACCTCATAGCATGATCTCATAAGGTTACCTTACAATGGGACCTGTTGTATGTTGTACTGTGAGGGGTGTCAGTATGATGGCTGCGATCATGTCAGTTACTCCCCATTGCAGGATATTGTGACGGAAAGTAACAAGTTTGATCTGGTCAGTTTCGTTCCTCTTCTGCGTGAGAGAATCTACTCCAACAACCAATACGCCCGACAGTTCATCATCTCCTGGGTGAGTGTTCATTGTTCGTTCCTCCGTCTATAGAATATTCTGCTGCTTTTATTCAGTTGCTTATTAAATGTAATGGCCAATAGGTACTGGGGAGAGGGGGGCATCCTCTGCTTTTCTGGAGAAGGGAGGATTGTACATAGGACTATCATGAATTGTGGATTGTGGGGCGGAAGTGGCATCTTGGGGTATCTCCTGGAATGATGGGGTTGTAATAGAGCCTGGTGACCTTTATGGAATTGTAATGGTATAGTGAGGTCATTGGGGGAGTCCTGGGGGTGACTCTTGGTATTTTAGGACTGTAGTGAGGTCCTGCAGGGGCCTTCTTTAATAGTTTGACTACAGTGGGGTTGTGGGAGGACTTCTGGCATTTTGGGGCTGTAATGGGGTCTTTTATGTAGGGGACTGTTGTAATGATGTAGCACTATTGGGGTCCTGGGAGATCTTCTGGAATGGTGGGCAGAACGTTGAAACTAGTGGGATCATGAGGTGGCCGTCTTGGAATAGGGGGGGGGGGGGGGGGGGGGGGATTGTAGGCGTTTGGATTAGGGGGGTCTCTATAGCAGTACGAAGTGTTTGGATGATGGTGATAAATGTTGCTTGCTCTGCTCTCAGATTCTGGTGTTGGAGTCGGTTCCAGACATTAATCTTTTGGAGTATTTGCCAGAAATTCTGGATGGACTCTTCCAGATCCTTGGAGATAACAGTAAAGAGATCCGGAAGATGTAAGTAAACTGATTTTCTGGGATCCCTTCCCGGGCTTTTTAATCTCACCAGAACATTCTACAACAAATCCAATTACACTCTTAAGCCTTGTATAGACAATCGGATTTCCATCGGACAAATCGGTGGAATTTTGTGCGAAGGGCGTTGGCTGTGAACCTGGTATGCACACAGACGGCAGAACTTTTTCAGCCAACGTAAACGAAACTACGTGGTTTTTCAGCTCTTTAGTGCCACCCTTTGGGCAACTTCTGCTAATGTTGTCTTATGGTTATCATTGGTTCGGAGCATGCGTGTTTGTACTTTGAATAGGATAGGATAATCTTACAAGACACATTTGTCGTGCTATAAAACACCTTTTGTCGGAAATTCCGACAACAATTGTCCAATGGAGCGTACAAATGGTTGGATTATCCAACAAAACCCTGCCTTGTGTACGAGGCTTTAGAATCATTCGCTGGGGTTTGTTCACACTGTTACTTTTTGTTACTCAAGGGGTTTTGTACTTGATGTTATCTGTCCTATATTTGATAGGGTGTGGTGATGAGTGTAGTCCTCTTTGTTGTGGAATTTATCTACTACTGTGGCAGGATGATCGTTTACAATGGGTATAGAAAAGAATCGCCTCCCCTTTTTTAAAATAATCGTGTTTAGTTGCTTTGCAGCCTGAAATAAAAACACAGGCCCGGATTCACAAAGCACTTGCGCCAACGTATCTCGAGATACGCCGCGTAAGTGCAAATATGCGCCGTCGTATCTGTGTGCCGTGCCCACAAAACGAAGATACGCCTAAAAACAGGCTTCATTCCACCAGCATAACTTGCCTACACCGGCGTAGAGTGGGCGCATATTTACGCTGGACGCATGTGGCGCTCCCATTGATTTTCTATTCAAATATGCAAATGAGAGAGATACGCCGATTCACGATCGTACTTGCGCCCGACGCAGGCTACGACTGGTGCGCGCAAGTTGTACGTACGGCGCAAAGTTATGCCCCATAAAGGAGGTGTAATTCAGCAGCATCCATGCAAAGGGCTGCACCAGGGAACCCAAGCCGGCCTATTTTACGCTGTACGTGAATATGGCTGGGCGTAGGTTACATTCACGCCGTAGGCAGTGATCCGGCGTATCTTAGGCAGTTGTTCCAACGTATTTGTGAGCATGCGCACCGAGATGCGCCCACGGGACGGCACATGCGCAGTTGGCGATACGTATCTGTCTGGCGCTCGGCCCATTTGCATGGGGTCACGCCTCATTCGCATAGCTGACGCCCCAGCGCAGTTTTGGGAGGAAGTGCTTTGTGAATTCCATGCTTGCCTCTCTGCGTCGGCGTAGCGTAAAGGAGATACGCTACGGCGGCACAAATGTGCGCCAGTGTCTGTGAATCCGGGCCACAGTTTTTGTTTTATTCAGCTGTATCCAAGTAAAAGATAGAAGACCAACATGTCAGAAAAAAATTAAGTGAAAGAATTTATTAGCTGGGTTTATCAGGAAGGTGAGTGATGGCAATTCTCGACAATCATTCAGAATCCCATTTGGAACTCGTATCCTGAATAACCCGAAAAGGTGGATCTAGAAGCAGATCGTTGTGTTCACATTTCCTGGATGTTATCAGATCTTGTGCTGTAAGTCTGCCATAGTCCTCCGCCTGGTGAGGAGGGCATGCAGGGACTGTGTGCTGTAGGCAGATGGGCGAGGACTGACTTTGGGTCCCATCTTACAGGTGTGAGGTCTCCCTGGGAGAATTCTTGAAGGAAATAAAGAAGCTTCCGGAAAGTGTGAAGTTTGCGGAAATGGCCAATATCCTCGTCATTCACTGCCAGTCCTCAGGTAGGTCCTTCCAGTCCTCAGGTAGGTCCTTCCAGTCTGGTTCAGGTTTTATATTTTCTGATATTTTAAAAGACGTTCTGTATCGGGAGTGCTGGAGAGATTTTTGTGGTTCCCAACTATCGCTGGTTTTGTTTATTACATGCACTTTACTTATATATTGCGCATTCACATCGGTCCCTGCCCTCGAGCTTACAGGGTCCCTAACTCGCATTTATTCATACGTATACTAGGGGAAATTTAGATAGGAGCCAATTAACCTACCGGTATATCGTTGGCGTGTGGGAGGAAACGCGCACAGGGAGAACATGACCTGCTCCTTTCATTTGTTCGATTTCAGTTCTTTCAACAAGGTTTAAAGGCTTGGGTCACCTTTTTGTTCACACTTTTTTCCTAAATTCTAGCGCCCCTTTGTACCAATATAGCATTAATGTACTTCTTTTGCAAAAATAAAACCGCTTTCCATTTATTCTACACACTTACCTCACTGGCTTCATGGCTGTTTAAAAACTCTGCTCCATTACTTCTGTCTTGCTTCCTAGACAGACGGACTATAGGTCATGACACAGGAAGTAGTTGATCAGCTGATCTCATTAGCACACACCCTGCATCATCTACACTCAGCTGGTCATCTCCTTCCTGTGTCACGAGTGTTTGTAAACGGCCATGAAGCCAGTGAGATCAGCGTGTGTAGAATAAATGGAGGGCTGTTTTTTTACTTTTGCAAAAGAAGTACCTTAACCACTTCCCGTGAAACGTCTTGAAAGGGTTGTACTTGTATGAAGCCTGCAGTTGCAGACCTGTAATGTGTGGGGTTCTTCCCCCCCCCCCCCTTTTTTAAGAGCTCTTGAGGAGCTGTTATCACTAGGAGCTGTAGGGGACGTCCGCCCTGGCCTCTCGGCTCACTGGGAGAGCCGAGCGACCAGCCCGCACGTCCGCTGGCTTCCTGGAGTCCCTTCTGGTTTACGAGGATGCCAATGGCACGGATTTAAAAACAATAATCCTTGGATTTTTAAAAATCTTTCACAATAAACAAAACAAATTGGGCTAACTTACTGTGTGTGTGTGGTGGTGTTTTTTTTTTTTATCTTTTTCCCGTAAAGTGTATTTTTGATTTTATGTTTTCCTCCAAAAAAAATTGCGTTTGTGAAAGACCACTGCGCAAATTCAGCGGGACAAAAAAAATTACAGATTTTAACATGTAAACAACAAGTGTCAGAAATAGGCTTGGTTCGGAAGTGGTTATTGGTACATGGGGAGCTGGAATTTAGAAGAAGAAAAAAAGTTAACTTGGCCTTCAATACCATGGCAGCATTTTTTTTTTCCATTTAATATCCTTTTTATTATTTTGCTCTAAGGCCCCTTTCACATTGAGGAGTTTTTCAGGCGGTACAGCGCTAAAAATAGCGCTGCTATCCCACCTGAAAAACTCCTTTACTGCAGACTCAATGTGAAAGCCCGAGGGCTTTCACACTAAGGCGATGCGCTGGCGGGAGACAAAAAAATCTCCTGTTGGCAGCATCTTTGGAGCGGTGAGAGGAGCGGCATGTATACCGCTCCTTCCCATTAAAAACAATGGGAAACCGCGGCAATACCGCCCGCAATGCGCCTCTATAGAGGCGCATTGCTGGCGGCATTAACCCTTTATCGGCCGCTAGCGGGGGTTAATACCGCACCGCTAGCGGCTGATTCCCTCGGCAATCCCGGGGGTATAGCGCCGCTATTTTAAGCGGCGTTATACCGCCACCGCGGCTCCTGCCCCAGTCTGAAAGAGGCCTTATAGTGCATTCTGTGTTTACAATCATATACAAAAATATACATTAAAAAAGACATTTCGTTACTTTTCCATAAAACCTTATTTTTATCATCAGTCGTGTCGCCTGTGTATTATTTCTATTTGTCTTCTTCCTTCTACCCCTCCCCCTCCCCCCCCCCCCCTCCAACCCTCTCCCCTCCACCATCACCTTATTTATTTCCTCTTGTGGCTATCTTTCATATTTCTTCTTCCCACAGGCTTCTCCGGGGTCTAGTGCATGTGCTTTTCCCTTCTCTTTTTTTCCCTTCTCTAATTCCCCCCCCCCCCCCTCTTTACCCCTCTAAGCTCCCTATCTCCGGAGTCTATCCATTACCAGTTGGGGTAGTGAGAGACTGGCATCCTCTATGGCAGCATTTTAATGAATGGCAGCAAAGTGCAAGCCGTGGTATTGAGAAATGCTGCAGAATATAGTGATATCTGCTCTTCAATATAAATCAACCATGAAGAAGAAGAATGATCCTTGGTGGATGGTTGGTTTGAGATGTAAGTTGGGTCCCTTGCTGGGCCTGTACCGTCATTCACTTTTCTGTCCATCCACAGATGATCTGATCCAGCTCACTGCCATGTCCTGGATCAGGGAGTTCCTGCAGCTGGCGGGAAGGGTGATGCTTCCTTATTCTTCTGGGATTCTGACCGCCGTGCTGCCCTGCCTGTCTTACGATGACCGCAAGAAGAGTATCCTTTGTCTGTGGGGGGGCATGGTATGGTGGCAGTTATGTGATCGGTCTTATTTCCTTATATAACTTCCTTCGCAGACATTAAGGAGGTGGCGAACGTTTGTAATCAGACCCTGATGAAGCTGATCACCCCGGAAGATGACGAGACGGACGACATAACTCTTTTACCAAGTGTGCCACCCGAGGAGGATTCCAGCACACACCCGGAGACTGACGGACAAGGTAAGAGCATGTGATCCTTGTGTGCGCTCTAGGTATTGTGGGGTAATTGGCTCATCCAATCACTGCATGCGGTCTTTGTAGTGTGGGGTGGCAGATGATCATGGGATTACTGTGCAGGGTGTATGAGGATCATCTGATCGCTGTGTGGGGCATATAATGAGGAGGAGGATCATCTGATCGCTGTGTGGGGCGTATAATGAGGAGGAGGATCATCTGATCGCTGTGCGGGGCGTATAATAAGGAGGAGGATCATCTGATCGCTGTGCGGGGCGTATAATGAGGAGGAGGATCATCTGATCGCTGTGTGGGGCGTATAATGAGGAGGAGGATCATCTAATGCTGTGTGGGGCGTATGATGAGGATCATCTGATCGCTGTGTGGGGCGTATGATGAGGAGGATCATCTGATCGCTGTGTGGGCGTATAATGAGGAGGATCATCTGATCGCTGTGTGGGGCGTATAATGAGGAGGAGGAGCATATGATCGCTGTGTGGGGCGTATAATGATGAGGAGGATCATCTGATCGCTGTGCGGGGCGTATAATGAGGAGGAGGATCATCTGATCGCTGTGTGGGGCGTATAATGAGGAGGATCATCTGATCGCTGTATGGAGCGTATAATGAGGAGGAGGATCATCTGATCGCTGTGCGGGGCGTATAATGAGGAGGAGGATCATCTGATCGCTGTGTGGGGCGTATAATGAGGAGGATCATCTGATCGCTGTATGGGGCGTATAATGAGGAGAATCATCTGATCGCTGTGTGGGGCGTATAATGAGGAGGAGGATCATCTGATCGCTGTGTGGGGTGTATGATGAGGAGGAGGATCATCTGATCGCTGTGTGGGGCGTATGATGAGGAGCATGTGATTACACTATAGGGTGTATGAAGAGGATTATCATGTTATCCCTGTGCACAATGTGGGGCAATCAGTGAAGATTTGTTGTGATGAATCGATCACTTCAGGACACGTGCGGTTTTTGGGACATCCTGTACATCTAGGGTTGGTATAGCAAAAACTTTGTTCTTTGGTGTTCATCGAGGGACACAGAAATTGAGTTATTGTGTGGTTATACTGCCCCCACAGGAGGATTTGGAAACTGGCAAACAAAAGCCAGTTCCAGTCTGGAATAACACCTTCTACACCCAGCATGCCTCAGTTTCAGTTGGTGTCCAGGAGGATGGGCATCTTTTCTCTTCTAAAATTAGTCTAATCTTTGTCTATATAGATCATTTTATTTATTTTTTTTCCCAAACGGAATTCCTTCAGAAGCTGCTGGAGATATATGCAGATATCCGGATCAGCATATCGTAAGCAGGGGCTTTGGAGGTCGGATAATCGCAGGGCTACCCTGCAATGTGACCCTGGGGCACGTGGCCCCACATCGTGGCCTGGGGGGGGGAGAAGGAGCCCCACATTGTGCCCTTTGGACACATGGCCCTGCATCATGGTGGTTTTTAGATCTCGGTGTTCTCTGGATCCTGAGCCATGGCACAGCCTTCCTATCACTTTGTGGGTTGGTCTTGTGGGCGGGAGATGCTTTGTTATTGAGCTTGTTGGTATTTAGAATCCCCAATTTATTGTTTACCACAGAAAGGGTTATTGCTGAGGGACTGACGTCATCCACAAGGTAGAGCTTGGCACACTTGCTCCCACCAGTCAGGTTGGTCTTTCTTGCCCGCTTACAGTGACCTGGTCACCACTGGCCTGGCTCCTGAAACTCTTCTGATCCCAGCAGCTGGTTCCTGACTACTCGGGGTCTGGCCTTGTACCCTGACCTACGATGTCCCTTTGCATTGTGACATGTCGGATCCACAACACGCAAGGAAAGCAGTCCCGCTGTATTGAGTCCCGCCTCCTCTCGATCTCTAATGATCCTGGGATTGCACCAACTGAATAACCTGACACTTGACATCCTGGGAATGTTTCTTCTACTTGAGTCCCTGACATTCTTGGCTCTGTCAGGCATGGGCCCCCTCATCGGTTCCACGTTGGGAGGAATTCACTGCAGTCATGCATAATTTTATTGTTTTGATTGTCAGACCTCAGAGGTCTTGAGCGTACTCCATGTCGTCCCCTGCAGAATCAATATCTTCTTCTTCCTGGGGCTCTGAGCCTTCAGCCATCAAGACCTTGTGTGATGCCAAACCTCAAAAGTCCTTGATGGCCCTTGAAGAGCCGCAGGCTGCTGTCATTACTCCCAGACTTAGAGGCCGTTTTCAGCTCTTATTGATGTGGGTCACGCCGCTGTACAACTTCAGGATAAGCCTATGGCTTCTACCAGTACTATTGCTGGTCTAGGCTCTGGCTTCTACCAGTACTATTGCTGGTCTAGGCTCTGGCTTCTACCAGTACCATTGCTGGTCTAGGCTCTGGCTTCTACCAGTACTATTGCTGGTCTAGGCTCTGGCTTCTACCAGTACTATTGCTGGTCTAGGCTCTGGCTTCTACCAGTACCATTGCTGGTCTAGGCTCTGGCTTCTACCAGTACTATTGCTGGTCTAGGCTCTGGCTTCTACCAGTACCATTGCTGGTCTAGGCTCTGGCTTCTACCAGTACTATTGCTGGTCTAGGCTCTGGCTTCTACCAGTACTATTGCTGGTCTAGGCTCTGGCTTCTACCAGTATCATTGCTGGTCTAGGCTCTGGCTTCTACCAGTATCATTGCTGGTCTAGGCTCTGGCTTCTACCAGTATCATTGCTGGTCTGGGCTCTGGCTTCTACCAGTACTATTGCTGGTCTAGGCTCTGGCTTCTACCAGTATCATTGCTGGTCTAGGCTCTGGCTTCTACCAGTACTATTGCTGGTCTAGGCTCTGGCTTCTACCAGTACTTGCTGGTCTAGGCTCTGGCTTTCAGACCACCAAGACCTTTCCAGTGAACGCCTTGGTTTCAGCTGGTCTTCATTGGGACTCCTGACCAGCTGTTCACATCTTCTGATCATTTGGTAGCCCTGTATTCCTTTACAGAGTTTTTTGTTAGGAAGAGCCATAGATTTAGCAATATCCAATCTTTTCGGATGCTGATTATCCCTGTGGAGGAGGTACAGTTTGAGTTTCTTTCTTTCTTTCTTGTTCGTTCTTTCTTGTTCTTTCTTTTTCTTTCGTTTGTTCGTTTGTTTGTTCGTTTGTTCGTTTGTTCGTTCTTTCTTTCTTTCTCTTTTTCTTTCTTTCTTTCTTGTTCGTTTTTTCTTTCTTGTTCGTTTTTTCTTTCTCTTTTTCTTTCTCTCTTTTTTTCTTTCTCTTTTTCTTTCTTGTTCGTTCGTTCGTTCGTTCGTTCGTTCGTTCATTCGTTCTTTCTTGTTAGTTTTTTCTTTCTTGTTCGTTTTTGCTTTCTTGTTCGTTTTTGCTCTTTTTTTTTCTTTCTCTCTTTTGTTCTTTCTCTCTTTTGTTCTTTCTCTCTTTTGTTCTTTCTCTCTTTTTTTCTTTCTCTCTTTTTTTCTTTCTCTCTTTTTTTCTTTCTCTCTTTTTTTCTTTCTCTCTTTTTTTCTTTCTCTCTTTTTTTCTTTCTCTCTTTTTTTCTTTCTCTCTTTTTTTCTTTCTCTCTTTTTTTCTTTCTCTCTTTTTCTTTCTCTCTTGTTCTTTTTCTTTCTTTCTTTCTTGTTCTCTTTCTTTCTTTTCTCTTTTTTTCTCTCTAGTGTGTGTGTGTGTGTGTGTGTGTGTGATATATATATATATATATATATATATATATATATATATATATATATATATATATATATATATATATATATATATATATAATTTAGGTCTGCAGCCTGTGGTCTAATCTGTATGGGGGGTGGGCGTGCCGTGGTCTCTGCTGTGTATGTAGGCAGGCATTGGGTCTGTGCAATTTTGGGCTATAAAAAACTGTAAGTGATTGGAAATAAAATAATCCTTGCATTGGCCGGGAATCGAACCCGGGCCTCCCGCGTGGCAGGCGAGAATTCTACCACTGAACCACCAATGCTGCAGATGATGGGAGTCTTGGGCTTTTCCAACAAGTACTAACACAGATGTGCCACATCAGCAAAGTCTGGCTTGAGGATTTCAGTCTCCTATATTCATGCTGTGTGTGAGTTCAGAGTGTGAGTACATCCAGGTGTATGTTGTGAGAAGCATTGGTGGTTCAGTGGTAGAATTCTCGCCTGCCACGCGGGAGGCCCGGGTTCGATTCCCGGCCAATGCAATCCGTAATTTTGTTTTTGCAATGCAAATTTAGACTTTTAATCGTGTTTGCATGAATTTTAACCACTTCTCCACCGAGGACGTCATATGACGTCCTCGATTTTGTGCCATGATATCTGAGTGATGCCTGCAGCTACATATAATGTTTGGGGGTTCAAATTAGAGGGAAAGAGATGGCAGTGAAAACACAGGGGAAGCTCCATTAGCATTGCTGGTTGTCTTGTCATGTCAACGGCCACCACAAGATGGTGCCAGATCACAGAAGGAAGCATAGGTCTGCAGAAGGCCGCAAAGCCATGGCCTCAATTACCGGCCCGCGGAGCCAGACACGATCACGCGGCGGGGGACGCACGGAGGCACAGGATGGGGTATCCTGTGTCTCCGTGCACCTCCACTTCCCCCGCCGCGACCCTCTGACATTCTGTAGTGACGGGATGTAGGTGTGTGTATTATATGTCCTCATATAGTCTCTTCTCTTCCAGCAATGCTGCGTGAAGCATTGGTGGTTCAGTGGTAGAATTCTCGCCTGCCACGCGGGAGGCCCGGGTTCGATTCCCGGCCAATGCAAGCCACTGTTTTCAATTACAGATCAATCTTTGTTAAAGTATTTTGTCTGTACTTCTGCCTATAAAAATGTATTGAGGAATCACATTGGCTATTCTAATGATTTCAGTACTGTCAGTCGGTATTCTGTGTTGGACATTTCAGTATGTGTGTTGCGTTTTGTCCTGTCTGCTTATTGAACCCGACCCCGTCTGTCTGTCTACAGGAGCTCTGGACGCCACTGCAGACTCCAGCCCGGATAACGTCAACGTGCTGGCCCCCAGGAGGTGAGGAGGGATTGTGGGAAATTGTTTTTATTATTAGTACTTCTCGGGTTGCATGGCCAGTACTGGTCTGCCCTGTCTGGGTCACGTCGGGTCCTGTCTGGTCCGGCACTCCAGTTTGCTCTCCTCTGTTTCCTGTTATTAGAGGATTGAACTTGTAACTTGTTTAGATGAGTTTCCTACTCCATGCAAAATGCACAAAAATATTTTGGCTTTAGATCCACTGTAACCCATTTTTGATGGCTCCTAACCTTGAAGGCATTACATGGGCTTCTAGATCTTGTGATCACTGTGATTGGCTGTCACAATGATCATGTGATCCGGAGCCCCCCCGATTTGTTGCTGTGTGACCAAGATTTGTCACAGTGCTGGGGGCATGAGACTGTGCATGCTCCCGACGTAAAACACTGACCTGGCCGCACCTCTATGCTGCTACATATACACTATGGGCCAGATTCACAACGGCGTATCTCCGGATACGCCGTCGTAACTCTGAGTGTGCGGGGTCGTATCTATGCGCCTGATTCATAGAATCAGTTACGCATAGATTTCCCTAAGATCCGACCGACGTAAGTCTCTTACACCGTCGTATCTTAGGCTGCATATTTACGCTGGCCACTAGGTGGCGCTTCCGTATATTTCCGCGAGGAATATGCAAATTAGGTAGATACGCCGATTCAGAAATGTACGTCCGCCCGGCGCAATTTTTAACGTCGTTTACGTTGGGCTTTTTCCGGCGTAAAGTTACCCCTGCTAAATGAGGCGTATTTTATGTTAAGTATGGACGTCGGGCCAGCGTCAAATTTTCTGTCGATTACGTTGTTTGCGTAAGTCGTTTGCGAATAGGGCTGGGCGTAATTTACGTTCACGTCGAAAGCATTGGCTTTTTGCGGGTTAATTTGGAGCATGCGCACTGGGATACGTTCACGGACGGCGCATGCGCCGTTAGCCAAAAACTTCATTTACGTGGGGTCAGCCTTCATTACCATACAACACGCCCACTGCATGGAGAATTTGAATTCCGTGGGCTTACGCCGGACCCCATACGCTACGCCGCCTTAACTTAGGGCGCAAGTTCTTTCTGAATACGGAACTTGTGCCCTAAGTTGCGGCGTAACGTATCTGAGATACGCTACGCCTGCCGATAGATACGCAATTGTATCTGAATCCGGGCCATGGTTTGCAAGATAACTGAAATGCATCACAGGTGATATCATTTTCTGCTCAGTGATTTGCAGTATTTTAGTTTGCATCTCCTCAAGGAAATACATAAAATCTGGCCTGTTAGTGGGCCCTGAGGACAGGAGTGGAGAACCACTGATAAAGGGAGAAAATGTAAGGAAAATTGTGTATAGTGTGTATCCAGCAAATCTCAGAAACTTGTGTGACGTGGTGACAACACAGAGCCACAATTCTGAGGCAGGAATAGACTGTTGTCACCCTATCACAAGGAAGTGCCTGAAGAAGTTATTTTATGGCAGGGTCACTATTTTGGCTTTATTGAAAGCTGCAGACTTAAATATCTTGACAATTACTTTTGAAATGACCTCAAAATGGCAAATCTTCTTCTATGGGATTTTATTTATTGGGTTTACAGCTACTTTTTCTTGTTTAAAAAAAAAAAAAAAAAGGGGTTTACATCTACTTTAAAGTGAATTACTGCATGTTGGCGCTTAAGTACCATTGATGTGACTGTAGTGCTGTATGATGTGTATAGAGGGGAAGGAATGTAGTACTGTCTGTTGGCCACCCGGTGGCGCTTAAGTACCATTGATGTGACTGTAGTGCTGTATGATGCGTATAGAGGGGAAGGAATGTAGTACTGTCTGTTGGCCACTGGGTGGTGCTGATAGACCTTTGATATAGCTGGTTCACTGTGTGATGTGTACAGAGGGGAAGGCATGTATAGTCTGATATCTGTGCTTGTGTTGGAGTGTGTAGAGTGCTGCAGATGGGATGTAGAAGTACAGCATGCAGGTTTTATTTTTTCTGCTCCCTGTAAGTGAAGTCCATCCAGTATGTACATATCCTGCTTGTTGGTGGGCAGGCAGCTAAGGCAGAGCAATGTCTCTTCAGCATTCACTCTGAATCTATAGCAGTAAAAAAAAGTATATAAATAATTCTCTAATCCATATATGTGTAAGCTCTTACACTTTCTATATCTATTATACATACATACATACGCGCACGCGCACACACACACAATCTGTGTTGGTCTGGATGTGACTTTTATGCGCGCATGAAGTTGGATAGGCAGACGATGATGATGATAGACCGGCTCCCTTTTGTCATTCTATCCTTCTTTCATTCACATTCCGGAGTGGCGGTTTGGGATTTTCTTAACCAATATCAAAAATACAAGTGAGCTCCGGAATTAGGAGACTCTGTGACGTGATCCGTCTACTCCTGGGCTCTAGAAGGTGATATGTCTGCTCTGGAATTCTGAGGCTGTGCAAGGTGAGCCATCCACTCCAGGTCAGGTCTCTGAAAGGTCATCTATCTGCTCCAGGTCTCTGCAATATGATTAGTCTGCTACAAGATTCAGAGAATCTGGAAGGAGGTCCATCTGCTCTGGAATTCCAGGTCTATGGAAGGTGATCCATCTGCTCTTGCATTTTCAGCACTCTAGAAGGTCATCCCTGTGCTCTGGAACTCTGAATGGTGATTGATCTGCTCCAGAATTTCAGGACTCTAGAAGGTGGATCCATGTGCTTGAGGTCTCCTAGAAGGTGGATCCATGTGCTTGAGGTCTCCTAGAAGGTGGATCCATGTGCTCGAGGTCTCCTAGAAGGTGGATCCATGTGCTCGAGGTCTCCTAGAAGGTGGATCCATGTGCTTGAGGTCTCTAGAAGGTGGATCCATGTGCTTGAGGTCTCTAGAAGGTGGATCCATGTGCTTGAGGCCTTTAGAAGGTGGATCCACCTGCTCTGGGATTTCGGCACTCTGCGTGCCAGAACTCTGGAAGGTGGTCCATCTGCTCTGGAATTCCAGGTATCTGGAAGGTGATTCAATATGAATAGTCTGCTCCAAAATTCAGAGAATCTGGATGGAAATCCATCTACTCTGGAATTCCAGGGTCTCTGGAATGTGATCACCTTCACCAGGGTCTCTGGAATGTGATCACCTTCACCAGGGTCTCTGGAAGGTGATCATCTTCACCAGGGTCTCTGGAAGGTGATCATCTTCACCAGGGTCTCTGGAAGGTGATCATCTTCACCAGGGTCTCTGGAAGGTGATCATCTTCACCAGGGTCTCTGGAAGGTGATCATCTTCACCAGGGTCTCTGGAAGGTGATCATCTGCACCGGGTCTATGGAAGATGACCCATCTACTCTAGAATTCCAGGTCTATGGAAGGTGATCCTCATCTGCACCAGGGTCTCTGGAAGGTGATCATCTGCACCAGGTCTATGGTAGATGACCCATCTACTCTAGAATTCCAGGTCTATGGAAGGTGATCATCTGCACCGGGTCTATGGAAGGTGATCATCTGCACCGGGTCTCTGGAAGGTGATCATCTGCACCGGGTCTCTGGAAGGTGATCATCTGCACCGGGTCTCTGGAAGGTGATCATCTGCACCGGGTCTCTGGAAGGTGATCATCTGCACCGGGTCTCTGGAAGGTGATCATCTGCACCGGGTCTCTGGAAGGTGATCATCTGCACCGGGTCTCTGGAAGGTGATCATCTGCACCGGGTCTCTGGATGGTGATCATCTGCACCGGGTCTCTGGAAGGTGATCATCTGCACCGGGTTTCTGGAAGGTGATCATCTGCACCGGAGTCTCTGGAAGGTGATCCTTCTGCACCGGAGTCTCTGGAAGGTGATCTGCTATGGATCCTTGCTGTCCCTGTTGGTGGTCCTGTGAGCAGATTCTGAAATTTGCTGTATGATGCACATGTCGGATTGGTCATACACATTACAATCTGTTCTGTTACCATTTTGTCTTTTTTTATGATGGGTTCTCTCTTCCCCTCTCTCCAGCCTGATCAATTTTCATATAACGTTCCATGATGTAAAATTGGAATAATTGTCGTGACGCCTTGTTGTGCTCTCAGATCCCGGCTGTTATAAATGGCTGTGATTGTCGTTTGTGCAAATATTCAACCGTTTATAAATGATGGCGGTGTCATTCGCTCAGATCTCAGGCGTTATAAATGATGGCGGTGTCATTCGCTCAGATCTCAGGCGTTATAAATGATGGCGGTGTCACTCGCTCAGATCTCAAGCGTTATAAATGATGGCGGTGTCATTCGCTCAGATCTCAGGCGTTATAAATGATGGCGGTGTCATTCGCTCAGATCTCAGGCGTCATTCGCTCAGATCTCAGGCGTCATAAATGATGGCGGTGTCATTCGCTCAGATCTCAGGCGTTATAAATGATGGCGGTGTCATTCACTCAGATCTCAGGCGTCATAAATGATGGCGGTGTCATTCGCTCAGATCTCAGGCGTTATAAATGATGGCGGTGTTATTTGCTCAGATCTCGGGCGTTATAAATGATGGCGGTGTCATTCGCTCAGATCTCAGGCGTCATAAATTATGGCGGTGTCATTCGCTCAGATCTCAGGCGTTATAAATTATGGCGGTGTCATTCGCTCAGATCTCAGGCGTTATAAATGATGGCGGTGTCATTCGCTCAGATCTCAGGCGTTATGAATGATGGCGGTGTCATTCGCTCAGATCTCAGGCGTCATAAATGATGGCGCTGTCATTCGCTCAGATCTCAGGCGTTATAAATGATGGCGGTGTCATTCGCTCAGATCTCAGGCGTCATAAATGATGGCGGCGTCATTCGCTCAGATCTCAGGCGTTATAAATGATGGCGGCGTCATTCGCTCAGATCTCAGGCGTTATAAATGATGGCGCTGTTATTCGCTCAGATCTCAGGCGTTATAAATGATGGCGGTGTCATTCGCTCAGATCTCAGGCGTTATAAATGATGGCGGTGTCATTCGCTCAGATCTCAGGCGTCATAAATGATGGCGGTATCATTCGCTCAGATCTCAGGCGTTATACATGATGGCGGCGTCATTCGCTCAGATCTCAGGCGTTATAAATGATGGCGCTGTTATTCGCTCAGATCTCAGGCGTTATAAATGATGGCGGTGTTATTCGCTCAGATCTCAGGCGTTATAAATGATGGCGGTGTTGAGGACGTTCACACGACTTTCACTTGTTTTCTCCCTGTCATTCTGGCACAATGGCCTCCACCATGAATGAACCTGTCCCTTTAATGGCTGTTTGCGGCATAAATCTTTCCAGCGTGAGTCGCAGTGAATGGACGACAGATAAAAGCGGGTCTCTCTGGGGTGTCATTTACCTCCCTGGGTCGCCATGTGCCCCACCCCCCCTCCGCTCACACATTGGCTACGTCTAGGAAAAATTCCTGCCATTTCCACAACAATGAGACACTTAGCATGACAACAAGCTGATTAAATGACGCCTGATCGTCTCTTCCGGTGAAGAAGTGATTAATTGGGCTCGTTAACCCTGCGGCTGCTGGATCGCCATGTGGGATCAGTGATGGCTCCAGCTGTACAGATCGTGGACCGGGATGTCTGGGTGTCTAGTGCTGTCCCCGATGGAGGGACGCATCGCTAAACTCTGCAGAGGAGACAAATGGCAGGAACGCAAACCTTACTTTTTTTATTATAAGTGGAAAAAAAAAAAAAAAAAAGGAATTCTTTTTTTTTTTTTTTTTTTTTTTTTAAATGTTGGTTCAAAAAGATATAAAAATGTTACTGTAAATACAAATAAGCATTTGCCACTAGAATTTGTTCTAAAAATGACACTAAAATTATATTTCTGGTTGCAAAAAAAAAAAAAATGGGGGGAAAAAAGGTAAAAAAAAAAAAAAAAAAAAAAGATTAAGGCGAAAAAAATTATAAAGCTGAACAATAATAGGCAAGGGGAGGAAGGAGTTATTTTATGGCTGATTAGGGTAATGGTGGTTTATATAGTATTTTTTTTTATACTAGAAAGTGTAACTAGTGTGGTCTCTAAGTGATGTGTGTTGATGGAAGGTCACACATACAGCGGGTATAGAAAATAATTGCCCCCTTTGTTGCTTTGCAGCCTGAAGTGAAGACGGACACAGTTTTTGCTTTATCCAGCTGTATTTACTAAAGCAACTTATAACATCCAAGTGAAAGATATAACGCCAACATATCAGAAAAACTTAAAAATAAAAAACAGAATCACTGAGTTGGAAAAAGGATCACCCCCTTGTGTCTGTAGCTGTGTGTCCGTGAAAGGATCGCCTCAAATTTAGTCTCATCTGACCATAATACCCTTTTCCATGTGGCCTCAGAATCTTCAAGGTGCATTTAACCACTTGAGACCCGGACCAAAATGCAGGTAACGGACCCGGGCAGTTTTTTGCGATTCGGCACTGCGTCACTTTAACTGACAATTGCGCGGTCGTGCGATGTGGCTCCCAAACAGAATTGGCGTCCTTTTTTTCGCACAAATAGAGCTTTCTTTTGGTGGTATTTGATCACCTCTGTGGTTTTTATTTTTTGCGCTATAAACAAAAATAGAGAGTCAATTTTGAAAAAAATTCAATATATTTTTTTTTTTTGCTATAATAAATATCCCCCAAAAATATATATAAAAACGTTTTTTTTCCTCCGTTTAGGCCGATACGTATTCTACCTATTTTTGGTAAAAAAAATTGCAATAAGCGTTAATCGATTGGTTTGTGCAAAATTTATAGTGTTTACAAAATAGGAGATGGTTTTATTGCATTTGTAATTTTTGTTTTTACTACTAATGCCGGCTATATATATATATATATATATATATATATATATATATATATATATATATATATATATATATATATATATAAAAAAAAAAAATTTCTTCGTGACTGCGACATTATGGCGGACACTTCGGACAATTTTGACACGTTTTTGGGACAATTGTCATTTTCACAGCAAAAAATGCTATAAAAATGCATTGTTTACTGTGAAAATGACAATTGCAGTTTGGGAGTTAACCACAAGGGGGCTCTGAAGGGGTTAAGTGTGACCTCATATGTGTTTCTAACTGCAGGGGGTGGGGCTGGACGTGTGACGTGATTGATCGTGCTTCCCTGTATCAGGGAACAAACGATCAATGACAGCGCCACAGTGAAGAACGGGGAAGCTGTGTTTACACACACCTCTCCTCGTTCTTCAGCTCCGGGGACCGATCGCGAGACACCAGCGATCGGGTCCCGCGGCCGCTGAGTTTCGGAAAATATGTGCATTTGTCAAATGAAGGTCGCATCAAATGTGGCAAAACGTGCGGTTAAGAAATGCACAAAGGTGCATGAGCTACCGTGCAGTGTGTAGGGCGGGCCATTGAAGTCAATGGACGGGCTGCCCCATCCATGCATATGTGCTACAACGGCACCCCCGAGCCCCCTGTTTTTACTTACCTGAGCCCCGAATCTCCATGGGCGCAATCCCGCATTGCTTTCCCCCAGCTTTTGTCGGCTCTTCATTGGATGATTGATAGCAGCGCAGCCATTGGCTCCCGTTGCTGTCAATCGCATCCAATGACACGGCCGCTGGGGGCAGGGCCGAGTCATACAATTGGCAGCTATGGACGCTAATTGTATGGCACTGGAGCGTGCCTGCAAGCTAACCCCCTTGCCAAAGCGCTTCCATGAGGGGTTTATCTGGTGTGGGGAGGAGCCGTGAGAGCTGCCTTGGGACCCCAGAAGAGGAGGATTGGGGTTACTCTGCAAAACGAACTGCACAGCGGAGGTAAGTATGTTTGTTTTAAAAAAATAAAATAATAATAATCTGCAAACCTTTACAACAACATTTTACCTTATTTGACCTGTTATACATATTTACCTTGTATTACTTTATGCCGGTCATGTGATTATACTTTAGGCAAGGATTCCCATTTTTAGGTTTTATTTGGACTGATTTCATAGGTGAACAGGAGACATGACAGATATGGATTAGAGCTGACCTGGGCAGAATTTTTATTTATTATTATTATTATTATTATTATTATTATTATATTTTGTTGTTTTATTTTTTTATAAATTTTTTTTATAATTTTTTTTTTTTTTTTTTTTTCTTTAACAAAGAAAAGACATGTATTTTTAAAATGTGAGTTCTGATCATAGCAGAAAACTGTCCTCCTATTGAAAAATAAATCAATATGTTTGCATTGGCCGGGAATCGAACCCGGGCCTCCCGCGTGGCAGGCGAGAATTCTACCACTGAACCACCAATGCTTCACACTGCACACCTGGAAAGGGGAGAGGATCTGTCCAGACACGCATACACAGCTGGAAGAGAGGAGACTCCTGGAAGGGAGGGGGGGGGGGGGGCTCTGTGGTGAGAATTTCCCAGCCAGACGTTGCTGATGTGGCACATCTGTGTCAGGACTTGTTGGAAAAAGCCGGGATTATCAACATCTGCAGCATTGGTGGTTCAGTGGTAGAATTCTCGCCTGCCACGCGGGAGGCCCGGGTTCGATTCCCGGCCAATGCAAGGAATATTTTATTTTCGTGCATTATCCCGATACAATTTTTATTTTATTTTTTTATACTATATTCTGCATCACCTCTTCTGATGACATTCTGCACAGATCAGCTGACAATCTCATGCCAAAGTGGCCGAGTGTGGCCTAAAAGTGTCAGAGTGCCAAAGTGCCATAGCGCGGCCCAAAAGTTGGCCGAGTGCCATAGCGCGGCCCAAAAGTTGGCCGAGTGCCATAGCGCGGCCCAAAAGTTGGCCGAGTGCCATAGCGCGGCCCAAAAGTTGGCCGAGTGCGGCCTAAAAGTGTTCGAGTGGCTGAGTGTCGCAGGTCTCGCCTTCTGGAGCCTGTAGCAACAATGCGAGGACCGCGAGACGTGTGACGTGACGACGATGACGTCCATCTTAGCCTGCATCCTCCAGAAGGTGGGAACGCTACATCCCCGCTCGGGCGGGCGGCTCTCCTCTCCTCCTCGGCTTGGCTCCTCTCCTCTCTGACGATTGACTGACTGCTGTGCCTGCACACCACGGCTGAGGTAGGTCAGACACACAGTGTGTGTAATATGTATGCCATTGTCAGTAGGTCAGTCAGGCAGGTCAGTGTGTGTAGGTCAGGCAGGTCAGTGTAATGGTCAGTGTCAGGCAGGTGTGTTTACTGGTTGGCATTGATGGGCACTGGTAAGTCACACAACCCCACCGCCCAGCCCAAAAAAAAAAAGCTGCACCACTCCCACTCCCAATCCCCCCCCCGGTTCGTAGACTTCTGGCTGGAGCCCCCTGGTCTTTTTACCACCTAGTGTCCTTTAAGTGTCACTTAACTGCAACAGAGACCAATCCAAGTCTCTTCTGCCCTGCCTGGGCTGTGCTGCGTGACAGAGCTGTAAAAATCTCAGGACTGGATGGACAGAGTTTATACAGAATACACAGATCTGCCTACATTGGTCTCGGCCTCGGATATTTTACAAACGATTCCCAATTTTGTTATAAATGTGTTTTTTCTGTTGTTTTTAGTACAATCCAGTGGTCACACTGAGGGGCCTTTCTGTGTGTGGAGCGCTGAGCTCCCCCCGTCTGATAGAATCATAGACTGTGTGTGACACAATGACGGTATTATAAGCTGCGGTCCGACAGTGGAAGTTCTCAGGAAGTGTGTAGATAACGGCTGGAGGGGTGACGCGGTGACGCCAAGCGGTCATTGAACAGGTCACATGTTAGTCACAGTTTATATAATTACACAATAAATGATTACAATTTATAATCAAACTCCCTACACATTTATTTATTTTTGGATAAGAACCTTCTTCCCTCAGCCAGAACACTGAAGATGCACCTTGGATGGGTCTTCCAGCATGACAATGACCAAAAAGATACCGCCAAGATAAAGGAGTGGCTCAAGAAGAAGCACAATAAGGTCATGGAGTGGCCTAGCCAGTCTCCAGACCTTAATTTGCTGCACACAAAGTAGTTTTCTATCCTTTGTGGATATTGAGGAATATATTCTGATGAGGTTTTGTGGGTGGAATTTATACACGGGAACCGTGTAGATTGCTGAAGTGCACAGTGAGAGGAAGACGCAGGATATACATGATGCGCCCGCGCATGCACACAGATTGCACCGCATCCCCTCCCCCTTCTCCCATACCAGGAAGGGAGGCCAGTTTAGAATAGTGTTGGAGATGGTTTTAGAATTTCACGAGTGAAGCGCACGTCTCTGTCCCGGAATTCTCGCCATCCTCTCTCCGGTCTTGTTGCAGCTCCCTGGCCAGTATTGTGACTCTGAATCTGGATGGGATTGTGCAGGTTTTGGATCGGCACCTCCATGAGCCCACCACGGGGATGATGACCCGGATCTGTGTACTGAAATGGCTCTATCACCTGTACATCAAGACTCCACGTAAGGTGCGTACCGCCGCGCTCCGGGTCATGCCCAGCCCCCGTCTGACCAGACAAAGCTTTCCAATTTATTTTTGGGTGGGGGAGGGGCTCCCATCTCCCCGATTGTTAAACCTCTGTGTCCCCTTAAAAGGTTATGTTTGATCAAAATCTGAAAAAGCGTATTCAGTACATCTCTGCAATACACACAGGGCCAGATCCACAAAAACGGGCGTATATTTAGGCGGGCGTAGCGCATCTCATATGCGCTACGCCGCCGTAAATCAGAGTGGCTCCTAGGGTATCCACAAAGAACTTGCTCCCATATGCGGGGCCGGCGTAAGACCGCGTAATTCAAAGTAGGCTTGGAATGGGCGTGTTGTATGGTAATCTGGTTTGACCCCACGTATCCCAGTGCGCATGCGCGAAATCACGTCGCAAATAGTCAATGCTTTCAACGTGAACGTGACTTACGCAAAGCCCTAATCGCGAACGATTTACGTAAACAACGAAAAATTTGACGCTGTCCCGACGTCCATACCTAACATTGCGTACACCTCAGAGGCAGGGGTAACGTTACGCCGAAAAAAGCCTTACGTAAACGATGTAAAAAAATGCGCCGGGGCGGACGTACGTTTGAGAATCGGCGTATCTAGCTAATTTGCATACTCTACGCGGAAATCAACGGAAGTGCCACCTAGCGGCCAGCGTAAATATGCACCCAAGATCCGACGGCGTACTAAGACGTACGTCAGTCGGATCTAGCCCCCATTCAGTCGTATCTTGTTTTGTCGATGCAAAACAAAGATACGACGGCGCATCGTAGAACTTGCGCGGCGTATCAATAGATACGCCACCGTAAGTTCTTTGTGGATCTGGCCCACAAAGCTCCCCCTCTACTCTGTTGTTATTTCTGGTAATCTTCCAGAAATCCAGGGAGCTTTTTCTTCTCCATAACATCTCCACCAGCAGTTTTATTACTCCGCCCCCTGTAATCTCCCCAACCACTCTGCCTTTCATCTCCATAACACCTCTCCTCATCTCTATAACCCCTCCTCCACTCATTGTCCCCATAAACCCCCCTTATCACCATAACCCCTCCCCCTCTGGTCTTGACAACCCCCTCCCCCTCTGGTCTCCACAGCCCCTCCCCCTCTGGTCTCCACAGCCCCTTCCCCTTTTATTTGCATCTCCACAACCCTTACTCTACTCCTTGTTTCTTTAACTTTTCTTCATCTCCATAACAGGGGCGTCCCTAGGGGGGGCCAGAGGGGGCCCTGACCCCCCCAACATCATGCTGTGCCCCACCATGTGCCCCCCCAAAAACATTTTTTTTTTTTTTTTTTTTTGCAATTTTTGTATTTTGCTCCCCGAGAGGGAAAGCGTCCCCAGTCAGCTCTGCGGGGGATTCCTCCCCCTCCCTCTGCTCGCCATCACTGCATAATGCAAGCGCTCACACAACCAGATATTCTAGCCTGGACCGTGTTTAAGTGTGTGCACTGCAGACTGCAGTACACTGTAATCACTGAACTACATTATCTCCATCCCTTCTCTCTCCCCCATCTGTCTCCCTCCCCCTCTCCTGTTCTTTCAAAACATTCACAATTTACTTTCACTTTCAGTTAGGCAGATAATATACGGTGCAAATTTCTTTCCTGCATCCACAGATTGCAGGAAAGAAACTTGCATGATTCCCCCATCAACAGACAGTGGTGACGGGAATATCCCTCCTGCCCAGCAATTATATTCTCCCGACAAACAGTGATTATCACTAGTGGCTATACAGCAACCACTAGTGATAATTATAAGAGAATCTGCTCATTAATGGTTCAAATCTCAACCAGTTTCTGCTGAACCAGCTGAGATTTAAACTGTCTATGGCTGGTCTTAGCTCTTAGGCAGCCCATACATTGATTAGCACTGTGGAGTGTCGGCTTCCTGGCGGGATCGGGCATGTGGGATTTCAAACACACCCGAGCCCATCTCTATTGGTTGTAGACAGTTGAGCTCCCTGCAGGTTGCTTAGCAGCAGTGGACCCTTCTCTGACATGCTGATCGGGATGCAATCCAGGTGATGCTCTTAGTCAAATCCTAGTCATAAATATCAGAGATTTTATTGATCAAAGCCCACACTTTACAGGCATAGAGCCCACATGGCTGCGGAACATACGGTTGATTATATTTATGTGGTTGTACTCTTGATGCTAATAAATACTGTGTTTATTAGATCTGACTGGGAGCATCACCTGGATCACATGCCGATCAGCATGTCAACAGAGAAGGTTATACAGCATTACTGCTGCTAGTTGACCAGCTGGGGGCTCGGCTCTCTATAACCAATAGTGCCAGCCTTCCCCTGCATGCACCCATAATGTCACCAGCACTAGGTCCTAATAGACTGCCGCCGCTGCCAAGGAGACAGATGCCAGACCAGCGCTGTAAATAGCAGGGACAGGACAGCTGGGGAACCCCACTGTGGCAGAACACCAGGGCCCGGTGGCAAGACAACCTTTGCAACCCTGATAGTTCTCCCACTGCTTTGGACCCTTATATTTTCTTGGTGTGCTGGTGACATATATCTCTTGTTTTCTGCCACCCTGGGGGGCCCCAGTATAGTAGGAAGGGAGCTCACTGCAGAACATGTGAAAGGGCCCATAGTGGGATCGTAGTAAAGGGCCCCAGGATATATATATATATATAATTGCATTTTATAGTTGGCCCCCCTACTTTTGTCCCTGTCCCCCCATGTGCCCCCCCTAAATATGAAAGCTGGAGACGCCACTGCTCCATAACCCTTCTCATCTCTCCCCCTCCCCCTTTAGTATTGGGGAGATGTACTAAATATGTTTAAGCTAATGCATCTAAACCCCCATTTCCTCCAGAAGCCCGATCTGTGTTTGGATCACGCTTCAGAGGTCACTGGCGGTGAAGAAGAGATGCAACTCCTCCAGTGCCCATTTAACCCCTATTTGTGCCGACATCTACACCGTAGTTGCGGGGCGTTTGTGGCACTTCACCATTTGCCTCCCTATTTTCCCACCCCCGCCCGCTGCCTATTGAAGCTTAAGGCGCAAACGCATATTTTTGATCCACCACAACCACAACCACACGTCTGAATAAAGCCTTGTATAGTGGGGAAGGGAGGAGTTTTTGTTTTTTGTTTCACAGTTTATTACTTTCCAAACTTTTTATTTTGAGGAAATATTTGTAAAATGAGTGATTTGTGCTGACAAGGGCCCCGGGCCCCACACATCCAGCTACTGAGAATACTGGTGTGGGTTACTGCCCCTCCTGTGGCTGCAGATTTTCACATTTCCTGTCATCCTTATCCTCTGTTTTCTCTTGTAGATGTTCCGTCACACAGACAGTCTGTTCCCCATCCTGCTGAGGACGTTGTCTGACGAATCCGACGAGGTGAGAACGCCGCTAGCAGCCACTGTGCCCTCCACCTGCCGGGCCACAGTGCATCCTGGGGTTTCTGGTGCCACTAATTCGAATTGTCCCCTTTTTAGTGTGTTGGTGTCTGATGGGGGTCACATTCGTTTTTCCCTCCGGTCTTACTCCTGACCCCCCTCACTGTAGGCCACTCCTGACCCCCCCTCACTGTGGGCCACTCCTGCCCCCCCCCTCACTGTGGGCCACTCCTGACCCCCCCCTCACTGTGGGCTACTCCTGACCCCCCCCCCCCCTCACTGTGGGCTACTCCTGACCCCCCCCCTCACTGTGGGCTACTCCTGACCCCCCCCTCACTGTGGGCTACTCCTGACCCCCCTCACTGTGGGCTACTCCTGACCCCCCCCCCCCTCACTGTGGGCTACTCCTGACCCCCCTCACTGTGGGCCACTCCTGACCCCCCTCATTGTGGGCTGCATACAAACATGCACTCAATGTGTCAGACATTCATCATTGTTGTGGGAAGGGGGGTCTCCTCTCTCTATCTGGAGTCCATTGGGGGTCTCTTCTTTTTGTGTCTTAAACCAGTTGGAGGGGGGTCACATATCCTTGTCTGGAATCACTTTAGGGGGGGCTCTCTTTTCCCTGGAATCTGTATGGGGGGGGGCGCACATACCTCTCTGTCTGAAATGACTAGGGGTCACTTCTCTCTATCTGGAATTTATTTGGGGGGCTCTCTTCTTTGTCTGGAATTGATTTGGGATCTCTCTGGAATAGGTTTGGGGGGGGGGGGGACACGCGGGGGGTGGTCTTTTATCCCTCACTCTGGAATCGGGATCCTTTCTCCCGGTCTGGTATCAGATTGAGGGGGGTCTGTTCTGGTCTAGAATCATCAGGTGAGGTTTTTTTTTGGGGGGTGCCCTCTGTCTAGTATCATTTTGGAGGGGGGGGTCAGAAGTCAGTTTGGCAGGGTCTCTTCTATCCCTGCCTGGAATAATTTTGAGGCTTCTTCTCTTTTGGTCTCTCTCTCTGTCTGGAATCGGTTTGAGGGATCTCTCCTCTCCCTGCAATCAGTTTGGGGGGATCTCCTCTCCCTGCATTCAGTTTGGGGGGGATCTCCTCTCCCTGCAATCAGTTTGGGGGGGATCTCCTCTCCCTGTGTGTTTTTTATTTTATTATTTTTGCGGGGGGCTCCTCTCTGACAGGTATCATTTTGAGGTGGTCTGCTTTCTCCCCATCTGGTATCAGTTTTGGGGGGGTTCTCTTCTCTGCCCGTCTGGTATGGGGGTCACTCTTCTCTCTGTCATGAATTGCGCCGCAGTAATCGCTCAGTCTGCATTGACGCTCCAGGTTGAAATGTCATTGTGGTAACAGCTGGCTGTAAGCAAAGTCTTATGTGGGGCGGGAAGGGTTAATGTAGCTGGAGCAGCCCAGCCCCCCCCCCCCCCCACCTCTCCTCCAGTAGAGTGAGCTGCGGGATTGCAGCCCTTGTTTCCATGGTGACAGGAGGCTGCGGCTGTTCTGCAGAGCATCACTCCAGGCGGGAAAGCCGTATCCTGAATACTAATTTTCCGCCATTCTTCTGCTGTCTTTCACGTCCCGTCATCCTCCTCCGGCCTCTCTGGAGAGACATTAACCCCTTTTGACGGGGTGGCTGTCGTTGGGTCACGTCGCTCTCCCTGTATAATACAGTGGGGGGGGGGGGGAGGAAATGAGGACAAATGTACCCCAAGAGGATTATATAATATGGCAGATGAAAGAGCATAGTGACACACCGCACCTCATTGTTATCTAGTACAGTAAAGATGAATTCTGATTGGTCAGGGCTGGAACACAGCACTGGTCATTTGTTGGGGTTTGAACACAGTGTAGCTGGTAGCATACAGTCATTTTTCTATGCCGCTGTCAGTAGTGATGTCGCCACGCTGCAGCGTTATTTTGCGCTGGGTTGGACATTTTGGCTGTTCTGCAAACCTGGCAGCCTTGTTACACTATGCAGGGTGATGTGCCCTGGCTATGGGGCCCAGGGTGGGGGGACATGCCCTGACTCTGGGGCCAAGGGTGGGGGGGGACATGCCCTGACTCTGGGGCCAAGGGTGGGGGGGGGGACGTGCCCTGACTCTGGGGCCCAGGGTGGGGGGGGGGACGTGCCCTGACTCTGGGGCCCAGGGTGGGTGGGGGGACATGCCCTGACTCTGGGGCCCAGGGTGGGTGGGGGGACATGCCCTGACTCTGGGGCCCAGGGTGGGTGGGGGGACATGCCCTGACTCTGGGGCCCAGGGTGGCGGGACATGCCCTGACTCTGGGGCCCAGGGTGGCGGGGGGGACGTGCCCTGACTCTGGGGCCCAGGGTGGGGGGGGGACGTGCCCTGACTCTGGGGCCCAGGGTGGCGGGGGGGACGTGCCCTGACTCTGGGGCCCAGGGTGGCGGGGGGACGTGCCCTGACTCTGGGGCCCAGGGTGGCGGGGGGACGTGCCCTGACTCTGGGGCCCAGGGTGGGGGGGGGGACGTGCCCTGACTCTGAGGCCCAGGGGGGGGGGGGGACGTGCCCTGACTCTGAGGCCCAGGGTGGGGGGGGGGGGGGGACGTGCCCTGACTCTGGGGCCCAGGGTGGGGGGGGGGGGGACGTGCCCTGACTCTGGGGCCCAGGGTGGGGGACGGGACGTGCCCTGACTCTGGGGCCCACGGTGTGGGGGGCCCTACGTGCCCTGACTCTGGGGCCCAGGGTGGGGGGGGGACGTGCCGTGACTCTGGGGCCCAGGGTAGGGGGGACGTGCCGTGACTCTGGGGCCCAGGGTAGGGGGGGACGTGCCCTGACTATGGGGCCCGGGGGGGGGGGGGGGGGAGACGTGCCGCGTCTTGGGGAGGGCCCAGGGGGATGTGCCGTGACTTTTGGGGCTCCGGGTAATGTGTTCTGAAGTTAATGTGTGGGGGGCATAGTGTATAATGTCTGGGGTGGAATCCTGTGCTTTTCTCAATGGCTGTACATCTTCAGGACATAGTGAATAATCTCTGGGGTGGAATCATGTGCTTTTCCTAGTGCCTGTACATCATCAAGACATGGCTGGAATTGTGTGTTTTTTTTCAGTGTCTGTGCATTATTAGAAGTTACATAATGGATATTCTGTAATTCCTGTCTTCAGGTCATTTTGAAGGATCTGGAGGTCCTGGCTGAGATCGCCTCCTCCCCAGCTGGCCAAACGGATCCCAACAATGACGGCAGCGAACTCTTCTCCGGTCAGTCTACACTGTGTGTACCGCCCCCAGCCCGAGGTGAGGGTAAGTGATACTGAGACCCCAGTATGTGTCCCGTCGGGCCTTCCTGTAGTCCAGTGTGTGTACCCCAAAGTCAGGTCTTTAGTTCAATGTGCTTGCGGTCAACACTCCTGTAGTCCAGTGTGTTAGCGCTCGGGTTCTTCTTTAGTCCACTATATACGGTATGCGTGATCAGACCCTCCCATCCAGTGTTTGTGCGGTCAGCCCCCCCCCCTGTAGTCCTGTATTTGTGCGGTCAGGTCTTCAGATGAAGCTCATTTACCCCATATAATGTGGAGGATCCTGTACTGTGTGGTCATTGATCTGGTCCTAAACAAGGTTATGGAGGTATTCTCTATATAATGCCAATCCAACGCAGGAGAGGCACCCTCTGCTCCTCATGTGTCTAGAGCAGTGGTTCTCAACCTGGGGGTTGGGACCCCCTTGGGGGTCGAATGATGATTTGCCAGGGGTCACCGAATCCTGGGCTGTTCCTGAAGCCTGCACTGCTCTCTCCCAGACTTTTTGCGGCTGTCTCTGGAGCCTGCGGCCGCCCAATTGGCCTCTTCACAGCCACCCATTGAGTTTATGGCAAGAATGGGGGGCAGACACTAGAGGTCAGCTGACTGGTGAGGAATGTGAAGTGGGAGGGGCTGAAGGAGACCCCATCTCTTGATTTCAGCATAGGTGTCACTGCTACGAGACACCGCAAAGCGGGAGACACAGCGAGTAACACTACCTGTGATTATAGTTGCCATTAAAAGTCCCCACTACAGTTCTCAGATCAGTAGATGACCTTCATGAAGAGCACCTAAGTTTGCTGATCAGAACTCTCCCCAATGCTAGAAACCCAACCCCCCCCCAACAAGGAGTAAGAGAAGGAATAGAGAATACATGGAAGGGGGGGGGTACAAAGAAAAAAGGGAGAGCAAGAATAAGGGCCCTTTCACACGCACGGACAAACGGTCCGTTTATTACAAGTCCGTTTACGGACTTGTAATGTATCCCTATGGGATTGCAGACGTTAGCGGATGATGCATCCGCTAACGTCCGCAACCATCCCCGCCTGCAAAGATCCGCTTTTGCGGACGGAAGAAAACCCTATTTTTCTTCCGTCCGGCGGAACGGATCTGATGAATTCCCCATAGGGGAGAGTGGAGGAGAGACAGGGCAGTCTCTGCAATGTGTGCGGGGACCGCCCTGTCCGCCGACAGCTCATCGGGGATTAACGGAAGAATCCCCGCTGAGCCAAACGGGCTAACGGAGCGGATCAATACGGATCCGCTCTGTGTGAAAGAGCCCTAAGAGAGAGAACAAGAAAGACGCCTAAGGGGAGGGATGGGGTAAAAAAACAAGAAATTAGGATAGAGAGAGAAAAAAAGGGAAAGGAAGGCGAACAAAAGAGTGGATCATCCTACAATGTACCATAAGGGGTTTTAATACGGTACAAGTGGAAGGGACTCGGGGAGCGCTAAATGTCTGTGGGTTAGGGGCGAAAATTACTTGCCTTGTCTTGGGAGCTGACAACCCACGCTATGAAAATAATTTTACTGTTAGGGGTCCCCACAACTTGGGAAATGTTATCAAGGGGTCACGGCACTGACGGTCCTGTTCCTTCAAAGCATGTTAAACCCGCATAGTGCTTGTGCAGTGTCATTTGTCCCTCTGTTGTAATATACCTGGTTGATCCTGCCTGTTCCTGTGCCCCCCTTAGTGTGCTGACCACGGTAATCATGGCTGCTGATCCATGATACTGTGGTCGGTGTACATGACTGCCCGGCTGACATCAGAGGAAAAACTCCGACCCTCCCACTGTAGTTCTTAGACCTGGGAAGGAGAGCGGCGGGCGGTCACGTGACCGAACATCAGTTATTACGGAGGGGCTGGCAGGAATTGGACTAACTGACTTTACATCCACTTTAATTTTCTAATGCTATAACCTTAACCCAGATCCTGTAACCCTGATTTTCAAATTCTGATCCTAGCCCTCTAACCCTTTATACTAGCCCTTTAACCCTCTTACCCTAACCTTGGCTTTCTAATCTTAGCACTGTAACCCTAACCTTTTAAAAAATAAATAAGGTTGGGACTTTACATGAGGCATATGATCAACAAACATAGGCCTCTATCCCTATTAATGGATAGAGGAAGGGGTGGTTTTGGGACTTCAAATGAGATGCGTTTTTAGCAATAATTATATATATAAATCTCTCAGACTCTGTGTACTGCAGTCCTAACTCTGACCTTTTTAAAGTCTCCTCAGTGGGAGCACAGGAGTACACTTTGTTACTCTATTATAAGTAGATGGACATGTGGGGGGGAGGGTTTGGGAGGGGAGAAGGGTGCCTATGCTGATGGTGGGTCTGAACTAAGGGGGGTGTCTATACTGCGGGGGTCTGTACTAAGGGGGATGTCTATAGGTAAGAGAGCTGCCGCTCCAGGTGAGCTCACTAGGGTAATTGATGTCCACTCAGAAGCAGATGGGTGCTGGCAATGCACAGGATGTGCAAAAACAATAAGGATATGGACAGCCGCACTCCAGTAACTTGAAAAAAGACGTGCCCTTTATTGGGTACAGGAAAAAATGCACTACAGATATCAGCACACAGTGGGATAAACAGCTGACGCGTTTCGCATTGAGTGTCAATGCTTAATCATAGCTCAACTATGATTGAGCTATGATGAGCTATGATTAAGCATTGACACTCAATGCGAAACGCGTCAGCTGTTTATCCCACTGTGTGCTGATATCTGTAGTGCATTTTTTCCTGTACCCAATAAAGGGCACGTCTTTTTTCAAGTTACTGGAGTGCGGCTGTCCATATCCTTATTGTTTTTGCACAAGGGGGATGTCTATACTGATGGGGGTGTCTGCACTATGGGGGGGGTGTCTATACTGTGGGGGTCTGCACTAGGGGGGATTCTACACTGATGGGGTGTCTGTACTGAGTGAGGGGGTCTATACTAACGGAGGGTGGTCTGTACTGAGGAAGGCGGATCTTTTCTTAGTGAGAGGGGGGTCCATACTGCGGGAGGGGGGTCTGTAGTTAGTGGAGGGGGGTCTGATATATATACATATATAATGTATGGTGTGTGCGTGCCGGGGGGGAGGGGGGGGCAGCAAAATGCACCTTCGCCTGAGTTGGCAAAAATCCTTGCACCGGCCCTGTTTCCATGTTGATTCTAGTTTTGGAAAACGTGACCAATTAGAGATCTGTTGGGTGGATATAATGGAATCTCCATGTCTGATCTCTTTTCTAGGTGCCCGAGGCCTGGAGAGCTCACCATCCACCCCCACTATGAACTCCTACTTCCATCGCTTCATGGTCAACCTGCTGAAGAGGTTCAGTAGTGAGCGGAGACTGCTGGAGACCCGAGGGGCCTTTATCATCAGGTGGGTGCACAGTGCAATTACATGGGGCAGTTACACTGGGGAAACTACAGCTCATATAACACATAGGTTGGTGATGTAGATGGGGGTCACTTGCAGTCTCTTTCCCTCCACAGACAGCTCAGTCTTCTGCTGAATGCAGAGAACATCTTCCACTCCATGGCGGACATCTTGCTGCGGGAGGAGGATCTGAAGTTTGCGTCCACCATGGTGCAGAATCTGAACAGCATCCTGCTGACCTCCTCTGAACTCTTCCAGCTCCGCAGTCAACTGAAAGACCTCCAGACGCCGGTATGCCCCGGTCAGATGACTTGGGGGGCAACAAAGTTTAGTGATGTGAATGAGCCAATGTTACTTCCTGTTCAGTGTCAGAGGATCGGAGAGATTGGCTAGGAAAAACGACCTCCTGAGAAAAGGGGAGCCTGCAAAGGGCCCATTGGGTGGGGGATGGGTCTGTATGGGGCCCACAGACATTACATTGCCTTCTGACTGAGAACATCTTCATCAGCAGCAGTTGCATCCCCACATCCTTACAGTGCTGGCGGGAAAATTAGTAACTTTGAGTAAGAGTTTGATTTTTAGGCACGGAGTGTGGTATGTCTAGGACCGTCACTGGGATGTGTGTAGTCTGTGATCAGAGAACAGTGACAGAGGGGACCCGAGGACTGCCCAGAGTGTGGTGTGTGTATAGGACTCTCCTTGGGACCTATGTGGTTTGCGATAAGGGAATGGTGACAGAGGGGACACCAGAGCGTGACATGTCTAGGACCATAATTGGGATGTGCGTGGTCCATGATCACTGGACCGTGACCTCAAAACCACGGTCTAGAGCAGTGATGGTGAACCTTGGCACCCCAGATGTTTTGGAAAAACATTTCCCATGGTGCTCATGCACTCTGCAGTGTAGTTGAGCATCATGGGAAATGTAGTTCCAAAACCTCTTGGGTGCCAAGGTTCGCCATCACTGGCCTAGAGAGTGGAACGTCTCTAGGACCATTGTTGGGATTTTTGCTGTCCATGATCACAGAAT
Organism: Rana temporaria; assembly: GCF_905171775.1. Taxonomy (NCBI): domain Eukaryota; kingdom Metazoa; phylum Chordata; class Amphibia; order Anura; family Ranidae; genus Rana; species Rana temporaria. The sequence continues at coordinate 143,162,566 of NC_053499.1, forward strand.
GGTGACACGGGGACCCTGGGACCAATGTCTAGAACGCAGTATCAGTAAGACCATTGTTGGGATGTGTGTGTGGTCCATGATCACAGAATAGCGACAGAGGGGACCCCTGCCCAGAATGTGGTATGTACAACCATTCTTGGGACCTGTGTGGTCTGAGATCACAGAATGGTGACAGATGGGGCCCCTGAGACCATTGCTCAGTGTGTGATGTCTCTGGGACCATCATTGAAATGTGTGTGGTCTGTGATCCCAGAGCAGTGACAGAGGGGACCCCAAGACCACTGTCTGAAGTGTGGTGTCCTTGGGACCATTGTTGGAGTGTGTGTGGTCTGTTATCAAAGAACAGTGACAGAGGGGACCACTGCCCAGAGTGTGGCATGTCTCGCACCATCGTGTCATGTGTGTGGTCTGAGGTCACAGAGGAGACCCCGGGACTCTTGCTTAGAGTGTGGTGTGTCTAGAACTGTCATTGGGTTGTGTGTGATCAAAGGCCACAGAAAAGTGACCGTGGAGATCCTGGGACCACTGCCCAGAGTGTGGCTTGTCTCGGACAGTCATTGGGACCATATGTTGTCTGATCTAGGAACATTGACAAAGGGGACCATTACCTCTTTATTTTCCCATTGCAGGAGAGCTGTGACCTGTTCTGCTGTCTGTACCGCTCATGGTGTCACAGCCCCGTGGCCACCGTGTCCCTGTGTTTCCTTACTCAGAACTACAAGCATGCGTATCACCTCATCCAGAAGTTGTATCCTTCATGTAATGTGGGCAGGGGCAGCAAAGCGTCCTCCCTGACCTCCACCAGTCCTTTCCTCAGCTGGAGTTATTCTTCAGGACTTGGCACTGGCTCCAGTATGGGGACTGTAGGGTGAAGTGCTATTATATCTTAGGGAGTGTATTGCACTGTTCTTCCTTGACGCTGGCATTTAGTGGTGACCTGGAGGTGACGGTGGATTTCCTGATTGAGGTGGACAAGCTGGTACAGCTGATCGAATGTCCGATCTTTACATGTGAGTAAATTCCCATGATCCTTTACTTCATTCCCATTTGTGTCACAACCCGAGAGTCTGTTATGTTCTAGTCATTACGGGGGAGAGCTCCCATCATCCAGATACGGGGGAGAGCTCCCATCATCCAGATACGGGGGAGAGCTCCCATCATCCAGATACGGGGGAGAGCTCCCATCATCCAGATACGGGGGAGAGCTCCCATCATCCAGATATAAAGACCCTGGGGGAGAGCTCCCATCATACAGATACGGGGGGGGAGCTCCCATCATACAGATACGGTGGGGGAGCTCCCATCATCCAGATACGGGGGAGAGCTCCCATCATCCAGATACGGGGGAGAGCTCCCATCATCCAGATACGGGGGAGAGCTCCCATCATCCAGATAAGACCTTGGGGGAGAGCTCTCCCATCGTACAGACCCGGGGGGGGGGGGGGGGGGAGAGCTCCCGTCGTACAGACCCCGGGGGAGAGCTCCCATCGTACAGACCGGGGGGGGGGGGGGGCGCTACCATCATACAGACCACAGGGGGGGGGGGAGAGCTCCCATCGTACAGACCACGGGGGGATAGAGAGCTCCCGTCGTACAGACCCCGGGGGAGAGCTCCCATCGTACAGACCGGGGGGGGGGGGCGCTACCATCATACAGACCCCGGGAGGGGAAAGCTCCCATCGTACAGACCCCGGGGGCTCTCCCCCGGATCTGTATGATGGAAACTCTCCCCCCTGGATCTGTATGATGGAAACTCTCCCCTGGGACTGTGTATCGGGAGTTCTCCCCATCTGTGTATATGTATTTTGCTCACATCGTACAGACCACAGGGGGGGGGGGGAGAGCTCCCATCGTACAGACCACGGGGGGATAGAGAGCTCCCGTCGTACAGACCCCGGGGGAGAGCTCCCATCGTACAGACCGGGGGGGGGGCGCTACCATCATACAGACCCCGGGAGGGGAAAGCTCCCATCGTACAGACCCCGGGGGCTCTCCCCCGGATCTGTATGATGGAAACTCTCCCCCCTGGATCTGTATGATGGAAACTCTCCCCTGGGACTGTGTATCGGGAGTTCTCCCCGTCTGTGTATATGTATTTTGCTCACATCGTACAGACCACAGGGGGGGGGGGGGAGAGCTCCCATCGTACAGACCACGGGGGGATAGAGAGCTCCCGTCGTACAGACCCCGGGGGAGAGCTCCCATCGTACAGACCGGGGGGGGGGGGCGCTACCATCATACAGACCCCGGGAGGGGAAAGCTCCCATCGTACAGACCCCGGGGGCTCTCCCCCGGATCTGTATGATGGAAACTCTCCCCCCTGGATCTGTATGATGGAAACTCTCCCCTGGGACTGTGTATCGGGAGTTCTCCCCGTCTGTGTATATGTATTTTGCTCACATCGTACAGACCACAGGGGGGGGGGGGAGAGCTCCCATCGTACAGACCACGGGGGGATAGAGAGCTCCCGTCGTACAGACCCCGGGGGAGAGCTCCCATCGTACAGACCGGGGGGGGGGGCGCTACCATCATACAGACCCCGGGAGGGGAAAGCTCCCATCGTACAGACCCCGGGGGCTCTCCCCCGGATCTGTATGATGGAAACTCTCCCCCCTGGATCTGTATGATGGAAACTCTCCCCTGGGACTGTGTATCGGGAGTTCTCCCCGTCTGTGTATATGTATTTTGGGAGCCCTTCCATAGCTCCATGTATCTGTGTGCTTTGGGAGCTCTTCTCTGGGTCTGTGTATCTGTATAATGGGATCTCTCTCCCCGTGTCTGTGTGAGAAGTACCCCCACCCCCCGCGGGTCTGTGTATCCGTATGTTGGAAGCTTTTCCCCCTACACGTGTCCTAATAACACACAGCTTCCAGCACGTTGGCTGGGAAATGGAGCAGAAATGATCAGATGGCTGTGTGCCTGTACAGAGAAGAGTTGGTGTGCAGTGGACATGTCAGGTCATCCATAGTATGGAGGATCATAGAGAGTAGTGTGTGTATAACACATCAGAGTGCAGGGAGAAGGGAAGGGAGATGATGGGGAAAGATCAGGGAGAAGATGTGAAAGGACAAGGAGGAGAAGGCGATGTCTTAGATTTTAGGGAAATGTTCCTTGGATTTTGCCTATTTTTTTATTTTTTTCCTAAAGCCCCGTACACACGGTCGGGATTTCCAAATGGCAAAAAGTCATTTGGAAATTCCGACGGGAGAATTGAGAACCAGCTCTCAATCTAATTCTGTCAGAATTCCCGACAGAAAAAGTCAGATGGGAGCAGGGGCGGACTGACAACTCATGGGGCCCCCAGGCAACAGGAGATCATGGCCCCCTGTATCCCTGCCCACACTCAAGCTACACCCACACACATCATGGGGGCACACAGCAGGGCCTAGGGGCATGGAGCAGGGCCTAGGGGCATGGGGGCAGATAGCTGGGCATGGGGCACAGAGCAGGGTGTGGGGCAGACATCAGGACATGGGGGCACAGAGCAGGGCATAGGGTAGACAGCATGGCATGGGGCAGACATCGGGGCATGGGGTCACAGAGCAGGGCATAGGGTAGACAGCAGGGCATGGGGGCAGGGTGTGGGGCAGAGAGAGTGCAGGGTATGGGCAGACTCTAGGGCATACTGGGCATGGAGCAGTGTTCAGAATGCTAGGCACTGGCAGGGATACTGTATAGGGACACAGGACAGACAGCAGACCTAGATGCAGAGTAGCGCGGGAAGCGGCTGTAAACGTACCTCTCGTGATGCGCTCCTCCGGCCGGGCCCCCCTCTCTTCTCGTCCGTCCGAGGTGATGGCAAATAGAAGCACCTGGGTGGACGGAAGGGGAGGAGCGCATCACAAGAGGTCTGTTTACACTGCAGCCCTAGCAGAAAGCGCAGCGCTTCGGGACCCGATCTACCCGTCAGCTAGTTGTGATTGACGGGTAGATCGAAGGGGACGCGATCATGGGGCCCCCTACTGGTCACGGGCCCTCGGTCCGTGCCTGAACTGCCCTATGGTTAGTCCGCCCCTGGATGGGAGCTTTTGGTCGGGAATTCCGACCGTGTGTATGCTCCATCGGACGTTTTCTGTCGGGAATTCCGACCGTGTGTATGCTCCATCGGACGTTTTCTGTCGGGAATTCCGACCGTATGTATGCTCCATCGGACGGTTTCTGTCGGGAATTCCGACCGTGTGTATGCTCCATCGGACGTTTTCTGTCTGGAATTCCGACAGAATTAGATTGAAAGCTGGTTCTCCATTCTCCCGTCAGAATTTCCAACTGACTTTTTGCCGTTAGAAATCCTGACCGTGTGTAAGGGGCATAAGAGGTCATTGTTGGCATGTTTTTGAGGCCTGTCCCATTTTCCTAATTCTCAATGTCGCACACCATGTACTCTCCAGTTGACTCTTAGTAGCCATTCTGTATAATTTGTCTTCTCCCCCTCAGATCTCCGCCTGCAGCTCCTGGATGTGGAGAATCACCCATATCTGATCAGAGCACTGTATGGACTTCTGATGCTGTTACCACAGAGCAGCGCCTTCCAGCTGCTATCGCACCGCCTACAATGCGTCCCCAACCCTCAGCTCATGCGATCGGGGTAAGTGCTGCACATACTGCAGGGGTTTGAGCTGTAGAGCAGGGATATGCAATTAGCGGACCTCCAGCTGTTGCAAAACTACAAGTCCCATCATGCCTCTGCCTCTGGGTGTTATGCTTGTGGCTGTCAGAGTCTTGCAATTCCTCATGGGACTTGTAGTTTTGCAACAGCTGGAGGTCCGCTAATTGCCTATCCCTGCTGTAGAGGAATGGTGGAGTCATGCTTTCACCCAAAGAGACCAATGATAAATCTCCTTTTATCCTGTCCCTCAGATATTATTAAGCCTGGGAAGTCTTCCTGAGCATCCTAGGGAGGATCCATACCAACCTAAATATCCGGTTAGGGGCTCATCTAACGTTCTTTAAAGTTGGAGCCATTGTCCATATCCTGCCCAACTGAATTCATCTTGGAGCTTTTTCCTTAAAATCTAAGTGCAGTCCAAGACCACAAAAACATTTTCATTTACTTCATGCTCGGCTCAGGAGTGGGTTATATAGACCACTCATGAGCAGTACCTGGGAGGCCATGATGGGGCACAGGCCCGTTGCAACAGGACAGGCAAACTAAGCAATTGCTTGGGGCCCCCTGCTGCCCCCCTCACAACTTGCTCGCTGCACGGAAGGAGGATGAGGGAGGAGGAAGAAATGAGTAGTAAATTCTTTCCTCTGCCGCTTCTCAACTTGAAAACAAAGGTTTCGGCAGCACCCCCGCACTTCTCAACTTGTCGTTGTCCATTTTGCTTGGGGCCTCCGAATCCCTTCAAATGGCCCTGATGGGGCATACATGGACACTTCGGGCCAGATCCACATACATCTGCGCCGGGCGCATCGTATCTAAGATACGCTACGCCACTGTAACTTACTTTTGTTTTGTTTGAATCCACAACGAATCCGCTCCGCAAGTTACGGCGGCGTAGCTTATCTGTTGCGGCGTGAGGGCGCGGAATTCAAATGGAAGTGTTGAGGGCGTGTTTTATGTTAATACGTCGTGACCCGACGTAAACAACCTTTTTTTTTTTTTAACTGCGCATGCTCGAAATCAAACCGGAACCAGCCAATGCTTACGACGGTGACGTCATTCTACGCAAATTCCTATTTGCGAACGACTTACACAAACGACGCAAAAAATTCAAAATTGTATGCGGAAAGAACTGCCATACTTAACATTGAGTACGCCTCAGAACAGCAGCTTTAACTATACGCCGGAAAAAGCCGAACGCAAACGGCGGAAAAAAATGCGCCGGGCCGACGTACGTTCGTGGATCGCCGTAAATAGCTAATTTGCATACTCGACGCGGATTTCGACGGAAACACCACCTAGTGGCCGCCGAAAAATTGCATCTAAGATCCGAAGACGTACGCCTGTCGGATTAAGCCGCGATGCTGTCGTATCTTGTTTTGAGGATTCAAAACAAACATACGACGCGGGAATTTTGAAATTACGCCGGTGACTTGTCCTGAATGTTCCACTATGGGGGAAGTTCCTTCACTGACTGCGCAGGCGCAAAGTTCCCGACGGAAATCCCCGAACCTCGCCCGGCATCCAGGCTCATTCTTTAACATCCCCGTGGATTGGAGGATGTTAAATAAAGAGCCAGGAGGCCGAGCGAGCGAAGCGAGCCGTCCGAGCGCAGCGAGGACGTGAGGCCGACTGGCCACTTTCCTCTAAGTCCACGTCGCCCTGGACGCCGGCCACCGTTCGGGGATTTCCGTCAGCAAGTTTGCACCTGCGCAGTGCTTAAAGGAACTTTCCCGATAGCCGGAACCATCTCAGCGCATCAGTTCGCGCATGCGCTGGAACTTCCGTGATACCTGGAACCAGCACGGCAGATCAGCGGCGTAATTTCTTTGTGGATCTGCCCCTTCATCTGTAGAGCCTACAATGGGTATGAGGCTGTCAGTCTGTCTCTGTAAATTTTGAGGTTTATACAGTGAGGGGGAATCAAGTATTTGATCCCTTGCTGATTTTGTACGTTTGCCCACTGACAAAGTAACGATCAGTCTATGATTTTAATGGTAGGTTTATTTTAACAGTGAGAGACAGAATAACAAAAAAATCCAGAAAACCACATTTCAAAAAAGTTACCAAATTGATTTGCATTTTAATGAGTAAAATAAATATTTGACCCCTTCGCAAAACATGACTTAGTACTTGGGGGCAAAACCCTTGTTGGCAATCAGAGGTCAGACGTTTTCTCGTAGTTGGCCACCAGGTTTGCACACATCTCAATCCTCTCCAAGTCATTAAGGTTTTGAGGCCGACGTTTGGTAACTCGAACCTCCAGCTCCCTCCACATATTTTATATGGGATTAAGGTTTGGAGACTGGTTAGGCCACTCCAGGACCTTAATTTGCTTCTTCTTGAGCCACCACTTTGTTGCCTTGGCTAGGTGTTTTGGGTCATTGTCATGCTGGAATACCCATCCACGACCCATTTTCGATGCCCTGCCTCAGGGAAAGGAGGTTCTCGCCCAAGATATGGCGGTACATGACCCCGTCTCTCGTCCCTTTTGATGCAGTGAAGTTGTCCTGTCCCCTTAGCAGGAAAACGCCCCCAAAGCATAATGTTTCCACCTCCATGTTTGACGGTGGGGATGGTGTTCTTGGGGTCATAAGCGGCATTCCTCCTCCTCCAAACACGGCAAGTTGATGCCAAAGAGGGTGATTTTGGTCTCATCTGACCACAACACTTTCACCCAGTTCTCCTCTGAATCATTCAGATGTTAATTAGCAAACTTCAGACGGGCTGTACATGTGCTTTCCTGAGCAGGGGGATCTTGCGGGTGCTGCAAGATTTCAGTCCTTCACGGCGTAGGGTTACCAATTGTTCTCTTGGTGACTATAGTCCCAGCTGCCTTGAGATCATTGACAAGATTCTCTCATGTAGTTCTGGGTGATTCCTCACCGTTCTCATGATCATTGAAACTCCACGAGGTGAGATCTTCCATGGAGCCCCAGACCGAGGGAGACTGACAGTTATTTTGTATTTCTTCCATTTTCGAATAATCGCACCAACTGTTGTCCCCTCTCACCAAGCTGCTTGGCGATGGTCTTGTAGCCCATTCCAGCCTTGTGTAGGTCTCCAATCTCTTGTCCCTGACATCCTTGGACAGCTCTTTGGTCTTGTCCATGGTGGAGAGATTGCAATCTGATTGCTTTGCGTCTGTGGACAGGTGTCTTTTATATAGGTAACAAGCTGAGATTAGGAGCACTTTCTTAAAGGGAGTGCTCCTAATCTTGGCTTTTTACCTGTATTAAAAGACACCTGGAAGCCAGAAATCTTGCTGATTGATAGAGGATCCAATACTAATTTCAGTCATTAAAATGCAAATCAATTTATAACTTTTTTGAAATGCGTTTTTCTGGATATTTTTGTTGTTGTTCTGTCTCCAACTGTTAAAATAAACCGACCATTAAAATTATAAACTGATCATTTCTTTGTCAGGGGGGCAAACGTACAAAATCAGCAGGGGATCAAATACTATTACAGCACTGCAAAATGCTCGGCCTCCCCACACGTATGGGGGATGTAGGTCATTTTCTAGCAAAACAAAATACAGATTTTAACCACTTAAGGACCGCCTCCTGCACATATACGTCGGCAGAATGGCACAGCTGGGCACAAGCACGTACGGGTACGTCCTCTTTAATTGCCCAGCCATGGGGCCGCGGCGCGTGCCCGCGACCCGGTCCGAAGCGCCGCAGGAGTCCCGCGATCGATCCCGAAGCTGAAGAACGGGGAGAGCTGTGTGTAAACACAGCTTCCCCGTTCTTCACTGTGGCGCTGTCATTGATCGTTTGTTCCCTGATATAGGGAAACACAATCAATGACGTCACACGTCCAGCCCTGCCCCCCTACAGTTAGAAACACAGATGAGGTCACACTTAACCCCTTCAGCGCCCCCTTGGGGTTAACTCCCAAACTGCAATTGTCATTTTCACAATAAACAATGCATTTTTAATGCATTTTTTGCTGTGAAAATTACAATTGTCCCAAAAATGTGTCAAAATTGTCCAAAGTGTCCGCCATAATGTCGCAGTCACTAAAATAATCGCTGATCGCCGCCATTAGTAGTAAAAAAAATAAAAATAAAAATGCAATAAAACTATCCCCTATTTTGTAAACGCTATAAATTTTGCGCAAACCAATCGATAAACGCTAATAGCGATTTTTTTTTTTTTTTTTTACCAAACATAGGTAGAAGTATACGTATCGGCATAAACTGAGGGGAAAAAAATGAAATGTTTTATATATTTTTGGGGGATATTTATTATAGAAAAAAGTAAAAAATATTGAATTGTTTTCAAAATTGTCGCTCTATTTTTGTTTATAGCGCAAAAAATAAAAACCACAGAGGTGATCAAATACCACCAAAAGAAAGCTCTATTTGTGGGGAAAGAAAGGACGCCAATTTTGTTTGGGAGCCACGTTGCACGACCGCGCAATTGTCTGTTAAAGCAACGCAGTGCCGAATCGCAAAATCTGGCCGGATCCTTTAGCTGCCTAAAGGTCAGGGTCTTAAGTGGTCAAAGGGGTTGTAATGGTACAATTATTTTTTTCCTAAATAGCTTCCTTTACCACAGTGCAGTCCTCCTTCACTTACCTCATCCTTCCATTTTGCTTTTAAATGTCCTTATTTCTTCTGAGAAATCCTCACTTCCTGTTCTTCTGTCTGTAACTCCACACAGTAATGCAAGGCTTTCTCCCTGGTGTGGAGTGTCGTGCTCGCCCCTTCCCTTGGACTACAGGTGAGTCAGGACACTCTCTACGTTGCAGATAGAGAAAGGAGCTGTGTGTTAGTGGGTGTCTTGACTCTCCTGAGGTCCAAGGGAGGGGGTGAGCACGACACTCCACACCAGGGAGAAAGCCTCGCATTACGGTGTGGAGTTAGACAGAAGAACAGGAAGTGAGGATTTCTCAGAAGAAATAAGGACATTTAAAAGCAAAATGGAAGGATGAGGTAAGTGAAGGAGGACTGCACTAAGGTAAAGGAAGCTATTTAGGGAAAAAAAAATTACATTTACAACCCCTTTAAGGGACACAGGAAGTCTTTAATTTTTGGGTTATACTGCCACCTGCAGGAGGATTGGACACTAGCCCAGGATAACCCCTCTTAGTACCAGAATGCCTCCAATTTTTTTTTTTTAACAGTGTCCCATGAGGTTTAACTGATTTTTTTTTTTGTGCCCTGCTGTTACGAAGACCAACTTCTCTGCACTTTCTCCAGTTCCCTGATATCCTTTTTGAGAACTGGAGCCCAAAACTGAACTGCATATTCCAGATGAGGTCTTACTAATGATTTGTACAGGGGCAAATTTTCTCTCTCTAGTCCATACCTAGACACATGCCAGTGTCCAATACTCCTGCAGGCAGCAGTATATCCTAAAGATTTTAAATTTCTGTGTCCCTCCATGGACTTAAAGGGGTGTTCCAGCCTGTTTTTAAGTTTATTAAAAGTCAGCAGCTACAAAAAGTGTAGCTGCTGGCTTTTAATAAAAAGACACTTGCCTGCTCCATGGTTCCAGCGACGTCTCCATGGTTCCAGCGTCTTCATTCCTAGTGTGGGCACCCGGCAGTGACAGCTTTCAGGCTTCAAGGCCAGGCACCCACTGCGCATGCGCGAGCGCGCCGTCCGATTGGACAGGTGCTCGCCTACAGGGAGGGGCTGCAATAAGGCGATTAAGCTATTTGCCTTACCAGCCCCTCGGCGGAAGTGGGACAGGAAGTCCCACTGCTTCTGAAGCCCCCACTCCCCCCCCAAAACAAAATTACATGTAAGGGGGCAAGGAGTGGATTAAGCGGAAGTTCCATTTTTAGGTGAAACTCCGTTTTAAAGCTGAGATCCACACAAAAATGGAACCTCCGCTGTCCGGATTCCTCCCCCCCACTCAGTGTCACATTTGGAACCTTTCATGGGGGAGCAGATACCCATCTAAGACAGGTATTTGCACCCACTTCCGGGCATAGACCCCCCGCATTATCTGCAGGAGTCTACGCCTTCTGGGACACTCATGGGCCCCAGAAGACAGCAGGGACCAGTGGCACTGCGTAGCACATGCACAGTAGGGAACCAGGAAGTGAAGCCGCAAGGCCTCACTTCCTGATTCCCTTACCAAAGATGGCAGTGGCAGCATCCGAGAGCCGAGACAGAGATTGGCCTCAGGTGCTGACGTCACGGGTGCGCTTGACAGATAAGTGTGCTTCTTGTAAAAGTCAGCAGCTGCAGTATTTGTAGCTTCTGGCTTTAAAAAAAGAAAATCCAGTAAGTACAGAAATACAAATTTTAACCTTTTGTTCACCTGTGTTGATATATGTGCGATGTTCTGCAGCCATGTGATTGACCCTGCCCATTTTGTACCCACATTGAGACTGTAGTGTGTGGAATTTCCCAAATTGTAAGGTCTCTGGGCAGTGATTGCATCCTCCCTGACTTGGAAATGACTCTCCTTTTCACAGGTACAGCGAAGCAGCTGCCAAAACGTCCCCCACGGACGGCTCGGTGAGGATAGACTACGATGAGCTTCTTCAGCACTTCGAGAAGGTGCAAAACAAACACCTGGAAGTCAGACACCAGAGAGCGGGGGACATCATGGAGCGACGCCTGGGACCCTGAGGGCCCCCCCCCCCCCCTGATCCCGGGATATCACCTGTTCTGTATATAGATGGAGGGACTGCATGTCTTCTGGAGTCACTCGTCATACAATAGACTGCCAGCTGTTACAGTCCAAGATATAGGGGGAACCTGTTTGGCCTTATTGCTGTATAAAGAAGGTAATACTGCCCTGTGTAACAGAGGCAATAATTCCACCCGGTTTTAGGCAAGAGGGGGTCACATAGACCTTAATATTGTGTTAATAAAGGCAACATACAACAAGAACAGCTACAGGTCATAAGGGTTGTCCCTTGGACTATGGATATGAAGACTGGGTGCATGTACAGCTCTACCAGTGCCCCATCCTTTTCATTAGTGAGGGGGTGACACAAGAACTCTTTGGTCCTGTTCACTGTTAGAGCCGGTTCACACAGGGGCGGCACGACTTCGGGGGCGACTCGGCCAGGCGACCTGAAGACGACTTCCAAGGCAACTTGCAAAATGACTTCTGTATAGAAGTCAATGCAAATCGCCCCGAGTCGCCCCCAAAGTCGTACAGGAACCTTTTTCTAAGTCGGAGCGACTTGCGTCGCTCCTATTAGAACGGTTCCATTCACTAGAATGGGACGCGACTTGTCAGGCGGCTGCGTCGCCTGACGAGTCGCCCCAGTGTGAACCGGGTCTTACTGGATTGTATCATAAGTAAATAGTAACCATTCCACTTTGTGTGACTTCCTTAGGACAAATCCACACAAAATGTATGCCTGGATGGTGATATTTCATCCCTCATGTCCTCCTAGACCAGCGACGGCGAACCTTTGCGCTCCAGATGTTTTGGAACTACATTTCCCATGATGGTCAACTACACAGTGTGCATGGGCAATGTAGTTCCAAAACATCTGGGGTGCCAAGGTTCCCCATCACTGTCCTCCACTGTTGATGGTAAAGAGATCCCGTCGGAGCAGCTGTGTTCCTGGCTTAGCCGAAGCTCTCCGGTGACTGCCATTGGCTGATTCGGGAAAGTAATGCAAGTTCTGGGACAGAAATCCTCTCTGCAGCACTTGGGGACAGGCCTGTCCTGGAATAAGCACCAATCCCGGAAGTCCGCCAGTAGCAGGCATAGGCCACCCAGACAGATTCCCTTTAAAAATAAGATCTTCGGTTTTCAGGTCTTTTTCTGCTGTATATTCAAAATATTCCGGTGTAGTATTTTTATTTTTTGTAAGACCAACTTCTGATTTTTATTTTTTTTGCCGACAGTCCAGGATTTCTACCTAACCCCTGTATACGAAAAGCACAGCTAACAGTATGTCTATATTAAACGCTTAGATTTTCAATATTTTAACCAAGTCTTGTGTCTTTTATGATCTCTGCTGGAAAACATTCCTATACGTTCGCCACCATCTCTGACCATAAAGGCCCATACACACGATCGGACTTTGACAACAAGCCTCCGACGGACCTGTTTGATCGGACAATCTGACAGTGTGTTCGCTTCATCAGACAAACTTTTTGATCTGACAAATGTTCGCTGTGAGAAAAGACAAACTTTCCGGCAACAAATGTCCGATGGAGCAAAATCCTATTGTGTGTGTGTGTGTGTGTACTGTACACAAGTCTAAAGTACAAACACGCATGCTCAGAACAAATGCAAAAGATCAGACAACAATAGCAGAAGTTGCCCAAAGGGTGTGTATGCATAATCAAGTTCACGGACAACGCCCTTCGGAGGAAAAGTCTGATTGAAGTCCGATTGTGTGTATGAGGCTTAATACGATTCTCTTACACTCCTATACATAGAACACTGCACCTCCAACATGACTGACCACTAGATATTATTAGGGATGTATCGCTATATATCGGTGCCGATACATATCGGCTGTAAACAGCTGTTTTGGCGTCATGCCGAAACAGCTTAAAAATTGCCGATAATGGGCATCGGGTGCCCGTAAAAAAGATGTCTGCTGGGCTGTCACAGCTCCGTCCGAGTGCACTGCACGAGCCAAAGAGTGTCACTGCCAAAGTGTCCCTCCTGAGTCGTCCTGACTCGATCGGCTATTCAAAAATGGCGCCGGGTGGCGCCATTACGTAACTGCGCATTCGCCGGCCGGCCGAGCGGATACGAGCTTTCCCTAGCCCGGCTTTGGGCTCGGGAAAGCTCCTATCCGCTCGGCCAGGCGGCGAATGCGCAGTTACGTAATGGCGCCACCTGGCGCCATTTTTGAATAGCCGATCGAGTCAGGAGGGACACTTTGGCTCTAGCAAACACGTACGACGGCACTATAAAGGTTTTTACAACCCGAAAAACGGTGGTGTGTACGCGGCATAAGGCTTATCAATACATTGTTTAATGTTAATATGTAAAAAAAAGTCTGGGGTTTACTTCCGCTTTAATCCCTACAGAGGAGCTCTTGCCCTTGGTCAAGTCCGTTAAGGGTGCAGTCATCCTCCACTTACCTCATCCTTCCATTTTGCTTTTAAATGTCCTTATTTCTTCTGACAAATCCTCACTTCCTGTTCTTCTGTCTGTAACTACACAGTAATGCCAGGCTTTCTCCCTGGTGTGGAGTGTCGTGCTCGCCCCCTCTCTTGGACTACAGGAGAGTCAGGACGCTCTCTACGTTGCAGAGAAAGGAGCTGTGTGTTAGTGGGCGTCCTGACTCTCCTGTTTTCCAAGGGAGGGGGCGAGCATGACACTCCACACCAGGGAGAAAGCCTTGCATTACTGTGTGGAGTTACAGACAGAAGAACAGGAAGTGAGGATTTCTCAGAAGAAATTAGGACATTTAAAAGCAAAATGGAAGGATGAGGTAAGTGAAGGAGGACTGCACTAAGGTAAAGGAAGCTATTTAGGACAAAAAAAAATTGTACCTTTACAACCCCTTTAATGTGGGCTCAGAATTTCATCCAGCATCTGTTGGAATGTAGCAGGAGCCCAATTTAGCACAAAGGCTATCCAGTCATTACTTCCACAAACCCTCTGGGGATCCGAGATCAAGGGTGGTTATGTACCTGGCTGGACCCAACCACTCAATTGGCTCATTGACCCGAGGCATGGGGCAAATGTCACATTTTGACACTTCATTACATTTCTGGAAGATGTTGCAAAATCTTTGGGAATCATCTGGCTTGGGAACCATGACTATAGGACTACACTGTTCTCTATTAGGATTTTCTGTAACCCCGAGGTCTAGCATCATCTGTTGTTCTTCAGCTACTGCCTCTCTGTGGGCCTCTGGACTAAGATAAGGAACCTTGGGGGTCACTGACAGTGTCATGTTTAATTATATTTGTGCAGCCTGGGGACTCAGAGAAGAAATCCTTATTTCATTGTAGAAATCTCTCACCTCTTGCTGTTGCATTAAAGACATAGACCCATATATCTGAACCTCACTACACACTATTAGTAGTCACTACACACTATTAGTAGTCACTACACACTATTAGTAGTTCCGTAACGGGGGAAAAAAAACTGTCCGCTCCGGTCAGAGCTGCTGTACTAACTATGCAAAGTTAATTCAGTGATCTCCCCCGCTGAGCTGTTGTGTTCTGACAGGGGTACGCACCCCCCCCCTCTCCATCAGAACACTCAGACCAGCGCTCTCTGCCATTGGCTGATCGGGAGTCAGTCAGCTGATGCTTTTCCAGCATGCACGTCCGACACACGGGCAGAACTGCGTCGATTTAACTGACAATTGCGCGGTCACGCGACGTGACTCCCAAACAAAATTTACGTCCTTTTTTTTTCCCCACAAATAGAGCTTTCTTTTGGGGGTATTTGTTCACCTCTGCGGTTTTTATTTTTTGCGCTATAAACAAAAATAGAGCGACAATTTTGAAAAAAATTCAATATTTTTTCCTTTTTGCGAGAGGAGAGTTTGAACCTTCACTGATCTATTGTACACTTGACTCTGTGTTTCTTGTGCTTGCTGCACATGTTCTCTGCCAAGGGGCATTACTGAGGCAATTCTGTCTTGCTTGCCTGAGATATGCTTTATGATACTCCGGTAGGTATTGCACTAGGCAGTTCTAAAGTTGTCCTGAGAGACGTAGATCCAGCATATCGGGCACCTCTGGAGCCACCTCCAGATCATCTGAAAAGACTGCCAAGGGAAGAGATACCTTTTCACCAGTGGTCACCCCTACAGCATTATCATTAACTTTATATCCACCCCACGGTCCCCAGGCCCCTTTTATGTCCACTGCTTAGTTCCTTGAACAGTTGAAAGTCTTTCCCCCACGATTACATTGTGCACAGCTTTAAGCAGATTGATCAATATGCCAAAGTGTGTTTTTAAAGGCTCTTTGCGCACGTTTATTCATCAGTGTGGCAGAAAAGCGTGATCAAAACAAGAGGTTCCCTCGCAGGGGTAACAATCGCAGTCCAAAATCCAACAAAAGTTCTTTATCCTCCTGACTAGCAGTAAGACGTTCGAGTCCGCTCAGCCCTGCAGGCATGTTCCATCACATCCCTCATGCATCCTTCTCCAACAACACTGATCATCCCAGGTAAAAGACAAATTATACCCCAGGTGGGAAACAAGGTGTAGCCAGTGTCTAACCCTCTCCATATACTGCTACAGACTTTTCACTGTCACCAGTTTGAACTTTTCGGCCTAAAAGCAAAACGCAATGTCTGATGGAAAACTAACATTGGACATCACCCTGAACACGCCATCCCCACCGTGAAACATGGTGGTGGCAGCATCATGTTGTGGAGATGCTTTTCTTCAGCAGGGACAGGGAAGCTGGTCAGAGTTGATGGGAAGATGGATGGAGCCAAATACAGGACAATCTGTTAGGGCTCTTTCACATGCCTGCCAGTTTTTTTGGCAGACCTGAATGGGCGCTCCGTGCTCCTCTATGGAGCCGCGGATGTCAGCGGTAACATGCCCACTGACATCCGACCCGCTCCGATCCAAAGTGTGACGGAGGAAAAACCTACTTTTCCATCCTTCTGGTGGATCGGGTGAACACGGACAGACGGTCCGTGTTCATCCGATCCCCCCATAGGGGAGAGTGGAGAAAAGACAGGGCGGTCCCTGCACACTGTGCAGGGACCGCCCTGTCATCTGCCGGCTCAGCTGGGATCAACAGAGCGATCCCCACTGAGCAAGCGGAGGTTCACGGGACGGATCACTACTGATCCGCCCCGTGTGAAAGTCTCTGCAAAAGACTTGAGACTGGGCGGAGGTTGACCTTCCAGCATGACAACGACCCTAAACATACAGCCAGAGCTACAATGGAATGGTTTAGATCAAAGCATATTCATGTCTTAGAATGGCCCAGTCACAGTCCAGACCTAAATCACATTGAGAATCTGTGGCAAGACTTGAAAATTGCTGTTCACAGACGCTCTCCATCCAATCTGACAGAGCTTGAGCTATTCTGCAAAGAAGAATGGGCCAACATTTCACTCTCTAGATGTGTAAAGCTGGTAGAGCCAACCCCAAAAAGACTTGCAGCTGTAATTGCAGTGAAAGGAGGTTCTACAAAGTATTGACTCCGGGGGGCGCCATACAAATGTACCCCCCACACTTTTCACAGATTTATTTGTAAAAAAAATTGAAAACAATTTATAATTTTCCTTCCACTTCACAATTATGTGACACTGTGGCCCAGATTCGCAACCGAGATACAACGGCGTATCTCTGCGTTGTGCCGTCGTATCTATGCGCCTGATTATTAGAATCGGTTACGCATAGATAGCTGTTAGATCCGACAGGCGTAAGTCTCTTACGCCGTCGGATCGTAACTGCATTTTTACGCTGGCCGCTAGGTGGCGCTTCCGTCGAATTCCGCGTCGAGTATGCAAATTAGGTAGATACGCGAATTCCCGAACGTACGCCCGGCCGACGCAGTAAAGTTATGCCGTTTACGTTGGGCTTTTCCCGGCGTATAGTTGCCCCTGCTATATGGTGGCATAAGTGCGGCGTAACAATGTTAAGTATGGCCGTCGTTCCCGCGTCGAAATTTGAAAATTTTGCGTAACTCGTCTGTGAATGGGGCTGGACGTAATTTACGTCCACGTCAAAACCAATACGTCCTTGCGGCGTATAAGGAGCAATGCACACTGGGAGATTTCCACGGACGGCGCATGCGCCGTTCGTGAAAAACGTCAATCACGTCGGGTCACAGTACATTTACATAAAACACGCCCCCCCCCCTGATCCAAATTTGAATTAGGCGGGCTTACGCCGGCCGATTTACGCTTTGCCGCCACAACCTACGGAGCAAGTGCTTTGAGAATACAGCACTTGCCCGTCTAAGTTGCGGCGGCGTAACGTAAATCGGATACGTTACGCCGCCGCAGAACTACGAAAATCTGGCCCTTTGTGTTGGTCTATCACATAAAATCGCAAATAAAATACATTTACGTTTTTGGTTGTAACATGAGAAAATGTAGAAAATTTCATGGGGTATCCACAACTCTTCTATGGACTGCTGATGGGGATATTAAATCTGAATGACCCCCTTTAGTACCAGAATTCTGAACATTTTGGGTTCTTAAAATTGATGTGGATATCAGATCTCGGGCTGCCTTCACACCTCGGTTTTTACGCGCGTTTTGGTGCCACATACTGTACATAGTGCAGCTTGTTCATTTGAACGGATTGTCTTATGCGCAACAAACGTGCCTTGCACCTTTTTTGGGCGTTGAGCTTTGTGCGTTTTTTTTTGTATACCATGTGCCAGGCGTGTTTAGGGCGCCATTAGCAATGCACATTTTTTTTTGAACGCACGCAAAAACTTGCAAAATGGGGGCCCCTCGCTCTTCTCTCGTACAGTTTTGTCTACAAAAGGTGAAATTGTTTTTTTTTGTTATTTTTTTATTTTTATTTTGTATTCTAAAAAAATAAGAAAACGGCAAGCAACAAAAATATCAAAATACGTTGAACTGAATGTTTTATGTTCGATGAAGGTGTCACCCATTTATTAATTGGTCATGTCAGTGAGGGAAATGGATTTCTCTGTAACCTCGTCTACAAGAGGTGAAATTGTTTTTTTTGTTATTTTTTTTAATTTAATTTTTTACTTTATTTTTATTTTTTATTCTAAAAAATAAGAAAAACGGCAAGCAAAAAAATATCAAAATGCGTTGAACTGAAGGTTTTATGTTCGATGAAGATGTCACACATTTATTAATTGATGATATCAGTGAGGGAAACGGATTTCTCTGTAACCTCGTCTACAAGAGGCGAAATTGTTTTTTTTTTGTTATTTTTTTTATTTTTATTTTTTACTTTATTTTTTTTTTTATTCTAAAAAATAAGAAAACGGCAAGCAACAAAAATATCAAAATACGTTGAACTGAAAGTTTTATGTTCGATGAAGATGTCACACATTTATTAATTGGTCATATCAGTGAGGGAAATGGATTTCTCTGTAACCAAACAGAACAAAAATCTGTGAAAATGGAGAAAAACGCGTCGGCGTAAAACCAGCAATTTTATCTTCGTTCTCCTCCCCGTCTATAAATGGAGGATTCGGGGTGGAATGGTCGGAGTCGGCACTTCAATGTCATGGGGATGCGATTTCTGCGGGGGAAATGTTGGGTCGGTGTGCGGTGGGAAAGCCATCTTTAAATGTCCTGCGAGGCTGCGTTGCTGCAGAGATGGCCCCCGGAGGACGGGGAGGGTCATCGTCGGGGGGAGTTGGTTCCCACGGCTCAGAGCGCCATTCTCACGGATGCTGGAGCTCAGCGATGTCAGAAATGCTTTGTGCAGCGACGCTGCCATTGTGTGCTTGCATTGGGTTAACCTTTTCCCTGCCGCGCTCCCTCTGTACACAGCTGCTATTAACCCCTGCGCCGCTGCCGCACGGAAACCCCTTTTTTTGGTGATGATAGCTCAATAATTAGGCAGATTAGAGGGAAGGCGGCTGAAAGTGTGCTAATGACATCGCTGGGGGATTCTTCAGCGTGTGACCTAATTAGCCGAAATCTCTGAGGCCGAGTTTTGGACGCGGCCGTGTTTTACGCTTCCCATGGGCAGTGTAGGCAGAGATAAGGTGACCATACTTCATGCAATTATCTTGTACGACTAAACGGTTTTAGACATCATTAAGCATGGAAGACAAATCCTCATTATTAATAACGCGCCGGAGAAATTTGTTATTGTAAAGCTTCTTCCGTCAAAACGACCGATTTCTGGGATGGGGTCAGATTGCCCACATCTGGTAGCTTTTTTTTTGTGCGTTGTCCAAGCCACAGTGGAGGCGTTGGGGCAGAAGAAAGGTGATCTTTCAGATCAGAGTCTGCTTGTGTGTGGGCCACTGAAAGGATGATTGATGAGGTAGGCGATCCTGGTTGAAGGAGATTGGTTGGGTATTAGACAAAGAGCACCTGTCATGAGAGAAATGTGGAGGTTGCCATGACCAAATACTTTTTGAATGTCCTTTTGTTCACTTTTGTGTCAGGAGACCTCATTTAATCACTACCCCCACAATGACAAGTTTCCTTTTAGGTTTGGTTCACACTACTGCAACCTGAAAGATTGCACCTTTGCCGGGCGACTTCCTGGCGACTTGATGGTGACTTGATGTGACTTTGAAGCCACTTTGTCTTCTGCAGTTATACAGAGATAACGGCATACAAAAACATGCCATGCACTGCCTGGTTGATCTTCCTGTAATGTCCGATCCAAATCGCATCAATATAGATAAGGATCCAACCTGGTGGTGACTTCCATTAACCACTTAAGACCCGGACCTTTAGGCAGCTAAAGGACCTGGCCAGTTTGGCATGGCATGTTTGGTTATGTCGTAGATGTTATGGCATGTTGTGTGTATTATGGCGTGTCGTAGACCTTATGACATGTTGTACTGTTATATAGTGTCGTAGATGCTATGGCATGTAGTGGGTATTATGGCGTGTCATAGACGTTATGTCATGTTGAGGGGATTACATTCCCCAGCTGTTAAAGCACGTTGAAGGAATTGTGGTATTTTGAAGATTATGTTATATCACAGGTGTTTTAGCATGTCCTGTGGACTATGGCATGTCGTGTGTACTATGGTAGGTCATGTGTCTTATGGCAGGTCATGGGTGTTATGGCGTGTCATGTGTACTATGGCAGGTCATGGGTTTTATGGCGTGTCGTGTGGACTATGGCAGGTCATGGGTTTTATGGCGTGTCGTGTGGACTATGGCAGGTCATGGGTTTTATGGCGTGTCGTGTGGACTATGGCAGGTCATGGGTGTTATGGCATGTTGGGTGGACTATGGCAGGTCATGGGTATTATGGCATGTCGGGTGGACTATGGCAGGTCATGGGTATTATGGCGTGTCGTGTGTACTATGGCAGGTCATGTGTCTTATGGTGTGTCGTGTGGACTATGGCAGGTCATGGGTGTTATGGCGTGTCAGGCCGACTATGGCAGGTCATGGGTGTTATGGTGTGTCAGGTGGACTATGGCAGGTCATGTGTCTTATGGCGTGTCAGGTGGACTATGGCAGGTCATGTGTCTTATGGCGTGTCAGGTGGACTATGGCAGGTCATGTGTCTTATGTCGTGTCAGGTGGACTATGGCAGGTCATGGGTCTTGTCGTGTGGACTATGGCAGGTCATGTGTCTTATGGCGTGTCGGGTGGACTATGGCAGGTCATGGGTGTTATAGCATGTTGCAAGTATTATGCTGTGAGGCTTATGATATGCTGCTATGTTAGAGGATTAATGTTATGTTGCAGGGACTGGGATATGTCACATTGGTGTTATGGCATCTTGTGGGAACTCATACATGTTATGCCATGCCGTAGGTGTTATGGCATATTACATATTTTATGCTGTGGGGACTACAGCATGTTGTATTATAGTATGTCTTAGTGTCAGAGGTTTTCTGCCATGCCATGGATATTATGGTACGTCGACTCTCTGGTATTATGTTATGGTGTCCCTGGTATTATGTTATGGTGTCCCTGGTATTATGTTATGGTGTCCCTGGTATTATATGAGACTTCTCTCACCCTACAGTATTATTTTGGGGTCAGCTGGGAAGCTCCTCCCCAATCAGTCAGTCGCCGTGTGTGTGGCAATATCGGACGGCCCGGCAGACGCCGCACTCCTATTCTTCCATAATTTGCTTGTCACCTGACCACCATGGTGGTCTAAGCCCACAGACCGAGCCAGAAATCCCTCCAATCATTCTCAAGTCTGACAGTGAAAGGGTTAGCGGAGGCTGTTTACAATGTGTGGACCACCAGACGTTGCCATGGGTACAGCTAATAGGCCGCCAGCCACGGGGTCTGTGTCAGCATTTATTCCTGCAAACAGACACTCAGCATTCTGAACAAGCAGTGGAACGGGTTCCCCGATAGACAGAGAGAGGAGCCATAGTGTGCCAATTATACCCGACACCCAGGAACACTGCCATCCTAGCTCCACAGTGTGCGCCGCCAGAGGAACTACCCCTGATGCCAAGTCATACAACGTACTTACCTCTGACCCAGGCGCATACAACCTGTACAGTTCCTATTAGAGGCCCCGACACATGGAGAAGGTGCAGATATGACAGGGGCCCAGGTACCACAAAGTGATGAGCCAATCAGACCTTTCCATGAATAAATTCCTGACCTGTCACAAAAACCGTATCATTCCTCAGAAAATCTCCCCCTTTTATCATTAAAAAGCCCCCCACTCCAGTCAATGGCTTTCTCTAGGGTTAGATTATTAGCTAGATTCACAAAGACCGCCCTAACTTTGCGGCGGCGTAGTGTATCGTGTTTACACTACGCCGCCGTAAGTTAGCGAGGCAAGTACCTAATTCACAAAGTACTTGCCTGCTAAGTTACGGCGGCGTAGCGTAAATCCGGCGTGCGTAAGCGCGGCTAATTCAAATTCGGCTGAGGGGGCGTGTTTTATGGTAATGGGGGGTGACCCGACGTGATTGACGTATTTTACGAACGGCGCATGCGCCGTCCGTGTACATATCCCAGTGTGCATTGCGGCAAAGTACGCCGCACGGTCGTATTGGTTTCAACGTGAACGTAAATTACGTCCAGCCCTTTTCACGGACGAATTACGCAAACAACGTCAAATTTTCAAATTTTGACGCGGGAACCACGGCCATACTTAACATTACTATTCCAGCTCTTTGATGGAATAACTTTAGGCCTGAAAGTGCGTTACGTAAATGGCGTATGTTTACTGCGTCGGGCAAGCGTACGTTCGTGAATCGGCGTATCTACTCATTTACATATTCTAGGCCGACCGCAATGGAAGCGCCATCTAGCGGTCAGCCTAAAAAGTACACTTTAGGATACGACGGTGTAAGACACTTACGCCGCTCGTATCTGAGCCTAATTTAAGCGTATCTGGTTACCAAAATACGCTTAAATTTGCGTCGGCGTGGATTCAGACTTAGGCTGGCGTATCTACTGAATCCACCTATATGTCATCAATCTGCTGCAGGCAGGAGGAAACATTTCTGCAGTCTTCCCTCCCCCAGTGATCAGACTGCAACACTAACTTTGCCTCGGCTGAGATGAAATTGTCAGCTTGCTGCAGGCAGGAGGAGGCATTTCCTCAGTCTTTCCTCCAGTGATCAGACTGCAACATCCTAACTTTTTCTCCGCCAAAATAAGGTTATC
This sequence comes from Rana temporaria, assembly GCF_905171775.1. Lineage (NCBI taxonomy): Eukaryota > Metazoa > Chordata > Amphibia > Anura > Ranidae > Rana > Rana temporaria. The sequence continues at coordinate 143,185,330 of NC_053499.1, forward strand.
CGTCTGTTGCAGGCAGGAGGAAGCTTTCCTCAGTCTCCCTTCCCCCAGTGATCAGACTGTACATTGCAAGTCACTAGGGGGCAGATTCACGTAGAGCCGCGTAAAATTGTGCGGGCGCAACGTATCTGATTTACGTTGCGCCTCCGCAACTTACACTGGCAAGTGCTGTATTCTCAAAGCACTTGCTCCGTAAGTTGCGGCGGCGTAGCGTAAATCGGCCGGTGTAAGCCCGCCTAATTCAAATTTGGATCAGGGGGGCGTGTTTTATGCGAAACTACTGTGACCCGACGTGATTGACGTTTTTTCGGAACGACGCATGCGCCGTCCGTGGAATTTCCCAGTGTGCATTGCTCCAAAGTACGCCGCAAGGACGTCATTGGTTTCGACGTGAACGTAAATGACGTCCAGCCCCATTCACGGACGACTTACGCAAACAACGTAACTTTTTCAAATTTCGACGCGGGAACGACGGCCATACTTAACATTGGCTGCCCCTTATATAGCAGGAGCAACTTTACGCCGCGAAATGCCTAACGGAAACGTCGTAACTTTACTGCGTCGGCCGCGCGTACATTCGGGAATTCGCGTATATAGCTAATTTGCATACTTGACACGGAAAGCGACGGAAGCGCCACCTAGCGGTCAAAAAAAAAATGCAGTTAAGATCCGACGGCGTAAGAGACTTACGCCTGTCGGATTTAATGGATATCTATGCGTAACGGATTCTAAGAATCAGGCGCATAGATACGACGGCGTATCTGGAGATACAACGGCGTATCTCGGTTGTGATTCTGGGCATAGGTGTTTGTGAACACGGCAAAAAAAAAAACTGCACAGTTCTCCCTCATTTCCTGGCCCTGTGGCAGAACTCTCGCCCTCCTCCATTCTACTAAATACGAGTTTTTATCGATGCCCTGGTTACTAATATTTCCCATTTCCTGTCCTGGAAGTAAATCTCCCCAATGGAGAATCAGCAATAAATGCCTGGCAGAGTCTGCAACCCTTTCTCGCTCCATCTAAAACCAAATAATAGGTTCTGGGTGGAGTTTGGCTGTAACAAAGATTTGCACGTAGAGGTCATCAGATATCGGGGTGATAAGTGTGAAGGCCTCACCAAGAACCCAATCGCGTCACTTTGGACTCATTTTTGGGAACTGGAAGAGAAGTGGTGAGTATTTGAGGGTCCGATGCCCCGCAGTTTTTCTGTTGGAGGTCCTAGGCAGTGAATGAACATGGTGTGTGGGGGGGGTTCCCAGACCCCCAGATGGTGGGGGGGTTCATAGGCCCTAAATGGAGATGGTGGGGCAGGGTCCCAGATACTAGATGGAGATAATAGAAAACACGTGGAGCTGGGGCAGCACCGTACTTCCTGTAGAGAGATGTGAGAACAGTGAGTTGGGATATGAGCTTCCAGCAGCCATCGTTGGCTGCAGTATCAGTAATGGGCTTGGTGGGCCCCTCGCGATCGCCATCTCCATCTACCGTCTGGGACCCCTACCTAACTGCCTTTATCATCTACTGCCTAGAACTCCCCCCAACTCCATCTACCATCTAGGACACCCCCCAACCACCTTCGTTATCTACTGCCTGGGATCCCCCAGCCGCCATCTCAATCTGCCGTCAGGGAATCCCCCAAACCGTCATCTTCATCTATGACCAGCAGGGCCGTCTTTTCGCATGGGCACGCTGGGCAGTTGCCTGGGGGTAAGAGAAGGGGCGCGGAAGCTGTGGCACTCCGCTCACTCGACTGCACTGGTTGCTAGAATCGCCGGCGCCTAGCAACCAGTGACTTCAGAGCGCGCATTTTTATTCTCGTGCATGATTGTGTAGACAGGGCCCCAGTGCACTGTATTACCCGGGGGCCTATAATGCTCTTAAGATGGCACTGATGACCAGGACCCCCCCAACCACCATCGTAATCTACCGCCTGGGACCCCCAACCACCATCGTAATCTACCGCCTGGGACCCCCCACAACCACCATCGTAATCTACCGCCTGGGACCCCCAACCACCATCGTAATCTACCGCCTGGGACCCCCAACCACCATCGTAATCTACCGCCTGGGACCCCCAACCACCATCGTAATCTACCGCCTGGGACCCCCCACAACCACCATTGTAATCTACCGCCTGGGACCCCCAACCACCATCGTAATCTACCGCCTGGGACCCCCCAACCACCATCGTAATCTACCGCCTGGGACCCCCAACCACCACCATCGTAATCTACCGCCTGGGACCCCCAACCACCACCATCGTAATCTACCGCCTGGGACCCCCCCCAACCACCATCGTAATCTACGGCCTGGGACCCCCCCCCCCAACCACCATCGTAATCTACTGCCTGGGACCCCCCACAACCACCATCGTAATCTACTGCCTGGGACCCCCTCCCACCACCATCGTAATCTACCGCCTGGGACCCCCAACCACCATCGTAATCTACCGCCTGGGACCCCCAACCACCATCGTAATCTACCGCCTGGGACCCCCAACCACCATCGTAATCTACCGCCTGGGACCCCCCACAACCACCATCGTAATCTACCGCCTGGGACCCCCAACCACCATCGTAATCTACCGCCTGGGACCCCCAACCACCATCGTAATCTACCGCCTGGGACCCCCAACCACCACCATCGTAATCTACCGCCTGGGACCCCCAACCACCACCATCGTAATCTACCGCCTGGGACCCCCCCCAACCACCATCGTAATCTACGGCCTGGGACCCCCCCCCCCAACCACCATCGTAATCTACTGCCTGGGACCCCCCACAACCACCATCGTAATCTACTGCCTGGGACCCCCTCCCACCACCATCGTAATCTACCGCCTGGGACCCCCCAACCACCACCATCGTAATCTACCGCCTGGGACCCCCAACCACCATCGTAATCTACCGCCTGGGACCCCCAACCACCACCATCGTAATCTACCGCCTGGGACCCCCAACCACCATCGTAATCTACCGCCTGGGACCCCCCCCAACCACCATCGTAATCTACGGCCTGGGACCCCCCCCCCCAACCACCATCGTAATCTACTGCCTGGGACCCCCCACAACCACCATCGTAATCTACTGCCTGGGACCCCCTCCCACCACCATCGTAATCTACCGCCTGGGACCCCCAACCACCACCATCGTAATCTACCGCCTGGGACCCCCAACCACCATCGTAATCTACCGCCTGGGACCCCCCACAACCACCAATTTTAATCTACCGCCTGGGACCCCCCACAACCACCATCGTAATCTACCGCCTGGGACCCCCCCCCAACCACCATCGTAATCTACCGCCTGGGACCCCCCACAACCCCCATCGTAATCTACCGCCTGGGATCCCCCACAACCACCATCGTAATCTACCGCCTGGGATCCCCCACAACCACCATCGTAATCTACCGCCTGGGACCCCCCCACAACCACCATCGTAATCTAATGCCTGGGACCCCCCCCCCCCCCCACAACCACCATCGTAATCTACCGCCTGGGACCCCCCCCCCACAACCACTATCGTCATCTACAGCCTGGCATATGAAACCCTCGGCTCCCACCCCCTGTGGATTTACAGCATCTGAAAAGAGATAAACACAAACAGATCTTCTGTGTCCGCTCGTTCCCAGAGATCACAGAAGACGGGAGGGAGCTGAGAAATGGCCTGAGGGCTTCCAGAGGAGAGCAAGCCAAAGAGCGGCCATTGTACTGCTAATAACAGCAATTCCAAAACCCAACTGTTCTCTGATAAAGTTCCAATAACACCGACCTTCCCACCCCAACACATATAAACCACATACTGTAATGGCAAAGAGACCCCCCCTCCCCCGACACATATACACCACATACTGTAATGACAAAGAGACCCCCCCCCCAACACATATACACCACATACTGTAATGACAAAGAGACCCCCCCAACACATATACACCACATACTGTAATGGCAAAGAGACCCCCCCCCAACACATATACACCACATACTGTAATGACAAAGAGACCCCCCCCCCCCCAACACATATACACCACATACTGTAATGGCAAAGAGACCCCCCCCCCCCCCCCCAACACATATACACCACATACTGTAATGGCAAAGAGACCCCCCCCCCCAACACATATAAACCACATACTGTAATGACAAAGAGACCCCCCCCTCCCCCGACACATAACATCCTATATTAGCACACAGATTCCCTCTTTATACTTTTCAGTCAGAAAGTTATATAAAAACATACAAATGGATGTAACAAACTGTGATATGATAAATCGTATTTATTGATTTTTATTGTTTACGTAAGTCGTACGTCCGACGTAAAGTTACACCCTGCTATATGAGGCACAGCCAATGCTAAGATATGGACGACGGAACAGCCGCCGGATTTTACGTTGTTTACGTAAGTCGTACGTGAATGGGGCTGGGCGTAGGTTACGTTCACGTCATTGCCCTTGAGCCATCGTATCCTACGGCGTAAATTCGACGTGATTCTGAGCATGTCCGCGCATGCGCCGTTCATTCGGCGCTTCATTTACATGGGATCACGATTCATTTCAATACAACGCGCCCACTACCAGCCTACTTTGAATTAGACGGGCTTACGCCGGCCCATTTACGTTACGCCGCCGTAACTTAGGAAGCAAGTGCTTTGTGAATACTGTACTTGCCTCTCTATGTTACGTCGGCGTAGTGCATATGAGATGCGCTACGCCCGCACAGAGATACGCCGATCTCTGTGAATCTGGCCCATAATGTACAGCCCAGTGTCCTCCTCCCCAGGGAAGATGGACAATTAATTCCCTATTAATAAAGACAAATTAGACTAAAGGGAATTACACGCGGGGGGCCCAGACAGGCCAGCTAGCGGGAAGAGGGTAGGAGGGGGGGGGGGAGATTAGCCATAAGTGTCATCTCTGTACACAAACACTTAAGTCTCTTAAACCTGACTAATACAGTGACCACCACCTGACAATTCTGTGGTCAGCGATCGCTTAAAGTCAATCTAAAATCTATTTTGTTTTTGTTTTGGATGGAGTAAGAAACAGTGAGACCCCTTGTTGGCTTTTTAATTATGTCCCCACAGAGGAGATTCACCATCTAGTTGTCCCGGAAAGCCAAACTGTTACAATTGTCACCAGAACAGGAAATAAGAGACAGTCACCAGAACGGATGTCCCCATTGGAAAATCTCCTAAGAGGGGATTTTCTCTTACTTTAGGGGAAGGATTGCTATGCCAGTCCTGAGGACCCTCCATTGGCTAGCTGTAAAGGGTCGGGTTACATTCAAGACCCTCTGCCTTACCCATAAATGCGCACAAGGAAACGCGCCTCAATACTTATGCGAGAAAAAAAAAAAAATACACCCCAAATCGGGCCCTACGATCAACTAACCAGAACCTCCTCCGCATCCCCAAATCCCGCTACAAATCTAAAGGAGAACGAAGATTTGCAGTCCAAGGACCACGGCTATGGAACGCTCTACCAACGGACATCCGCATGGAAGAAAACCATCTGGCCTTCAGAAATAAAAAAAACTTAAAGCGGAGTTCCGGCCACAATTTCACTTTTCAAATATAAATACCCCTGTAATACACAAGCTTAATGTATTCTAGTAAAGTTAGTCTGTAAACTAAGGTCCGTTTTGTTAGGTTGTTACAGCATTTAGACACTTTATAAAATAGAAATTGACTGGGGCCATCTTAAGTGTGGGCATCATGAAGCCAGACTGTATGACTTCCTGGATTTCAGCCTTGCAGATCTCGCACATGCTCAGTGCTGCACAAGCAGTGTAATAGGTTTCAGATCAGGTTTCAGCACCTGTACTGTCCAAGTCACATGATTCTTTGAGACTGGGGAGTGCACAGACTCCTGGAAAGTTACACCCACTACATTCCCAGGAGTCTGTAGGTTAGGAAGCTTAAGCGCCTAGGTGCAGGAAGAGGGAAGATTAACTATTCTGCCTAGCAACAACACTTTGAAGGCATCTAAAAAAAAAAAAAAATTCTTAAAGGACTAATGACATTTTTTTTAAAACTACTGATATAATGTTATATTTATGGGTGGAACTCCACTTTAAGATCCACCTCTTCAGAAGGTTTCTGGACAACCACATTGGATACAAAGCGCCTTGAGGCGATTTAGTTCGCATTTGTAGCGCTATACAAGTTACTCACTCACGCCTCTGGAGACTGCACACCCCACTACTCTACCTCTGGAGTCCACACTCCTCCACCTCTCGGTCTGTGGAGATCGTGATCAGTTACTGGAGATTGCAGTCCCTCACCTTTCCTTTTCCCTTTCTGCTTGAGAGCATGCCCCTCCACTACCCTGGTTCTCGGGATCACGTTCCTCCACTGTTCAAGCTCTTAAGGCCACTCTTTGCCATTGCTTGGTCTCATGAGACCACTCTCCTTTACTACCCTCATTGATTGTGACCACCACTCCCATTGTCAAGACTACACTCCTTCCCCATTCCCCACCAGTCGAGGCCACACCACTCACATAAATCGAGACATCACTCCAGTGGGTCACTCTACAATGGCAGTCAGTCAAGCACGCTCCTTCGCAACTCTTGCCATCAGTCAAGACTGCACTTCAGTCAGGGCTGGGCTCAGCCCTTCCGTCTCTGAGCTGGCCAATCAGCTGTCAGCTAATTGCAAGCTCCTATCTCTCCACAGTGGCTCACCTGTTGATAATCCTGCTCGTCAGTCCTGACTACTTAAGCCTTCCACCTCAGATGATCTCTGCCTTCGCCTTGGTCAACATCACAGAGACTATCTCCTGCGGTCATTCCTGTTAAAGACATTCCTTCTGGCTCCTGATCCTGCTTGCTGTTCTACTATGTATATATCTGGTTCCCTGACGTTTGGCTTGGCTGACTATCCGATCCGGTTCTCGAACTCTGGCTGTTTTGACTACGTTTACTACTGTTTATCTTTTTTTTATTATTATTAATAAACAAGTGTGATTTACTGTACTTCTATCTCGGTCCGATTCATGGTTTCTGACAACTTCTCTACCTGCATCATCAGTTGAGAACACATTCCTCCGTTTCTCAAGACCAAACTCCGCCACCACTTCCATCATTGGATACCTCACTCTACTACTACTACTCCCATCAGTTAAGACTGCATGCCTCTACCCAGCTGAGACCACGCTCTATCATCTCTCAAGACTTGCACTCCGCCACCACCACCACACTACTTCATTACTACTATTAGTTAAAGCGGATGTCCGCTGAAAAAAAAAATATTAAAAGCCAACAGCTACAAATACTGCAGCTGCTGACTTTTAATATTAGGACACTTACCTGTCCTGGAGTCCAGCGCCATCCTCAGCAGAAGACGAGCGATCGCTCATCACTCTGCTGCCCCCCCTGCCATCCTCGGTGAGGGAACCAGGAAGTGAAGCGCTCCGGCTTCACTGCCCGGTTCCCTACCGCGCATGCGCGAGTCGCGCTACGCCTGCCGATTGGCTCCCGCTGTGTTCTGGGAGCCGAGTTCCCAGAACACAACGGGGGGACGGACGGGAGGTGACGTCATGCCTGCAGTTTACCCGAGACTGTGTGGCCGGAAGTGGGTGCAAATACCTGTCTTTAGACAGGTATCTGCACCCCCCTCCCCCTGAAAGGTGTCGAATGTGACACCGGAGGGGGGGGAGGGTTCTGATCAGCGGAAGTTCCACTTTAGGGTGGAGCTCCGCTTTAAGACTGCATTTCTCATGCTGCCATTGATAGAGACAGTACTTCTCTACCATAACCATCAGTTGAGGCCATATTCTTCCATCTTTTAGCCCAGGTTTACATTGAGGGCAGGTTTGAAATCTAAACTCGTATGACTTTAAACCGGCAATGCAGTCCGACTTCGGGGGTGATTTGACAGACATCTGTGCGGGTTCACGCACAAATGTCTACGCTATTCAAACCGCCCCCGAAGTCGCTAAAAGTAGTACAGGAACTACTTTTGGGAATCAGTGCGGCGCCGCAAAGCCAGAGTCGCACTGATTCGGACAGTGCAGTTGCCGGCAATAGCCGGTGATTTGGCATGTCGAAACGACCCGATGTGATCATGGGCTTAAGACTGCACTCCACCGCCACCATCATACTACTCTATTGTTTCTATCGGTTAGAAGAGTTATTGTAAAGGCTGAATTCTTTTTTTAAATATAAAAAAAAAAAAAAAAAACTTTAGCACAGAGCAGCCCCAAAGCTCCCCCCCTGGCAAGTGACCTCATAGTAGAGGTGCACAATTAATCGTTAAAAAAAATCATGATCTCGATTCAATCCCATCTGACGATCTCCAACGCAGAGTTTGCAGATTCTTTCATAAAACAAGTGGAGAGACTTCTCAGCTGTCAAAAGAATGTGAATGACCTACCTGGAACTCTGTGGTTGACCCCCCCCCCCCCCAGCTGTCAGTGAATGACCTACTGGGTACTCTGTGGTTAACCCCCCCCAGCTGTCAGTGAATGACCTACCTGGAACTCTGTGGTTGACCCCCCCCCCAGCTGTCAGTGAATGACCTACTTGGTACTCTGTGGTAAACCCCCCCCAGCTGTCAGTGAATGACCTACTCGGTACTCTGTGGTTAACCCCCCCCCCCCCCCAGCTGTCAGTGAATGACCTACCTGGTACTCTGTGGTTGACCCCCACCCCCAGCACTCAGTAAATTACCCCCCTGGCACTCAATGTTTGACCCCCCTCCCTAGTTCTCTGTGGATGACCCATCAGGCCCCCCAGAACTCAATGAATGACACCCCTGGTATTCTGTGGATGATCCTTCTAGACTCCCCCATCACCCATAGAATCACCCCCCCCCCCCCAAAAGTCCACTGTACTCTGTAGATGACCCCCCCCTCCAAAGTCTCCCAGCACTCAGCAAATTACTTCCTTAGCAGTTGATGTATGACCCCCCCCCCCCCCCCACAACCCTTAGTGAACGACCTCCCACAGTACTCTTTGGATGATCCCCCCCCAGCACTCAGTAAATGACCCCCCCCCCCCCAATACTTCACACCACGTGCAGTCCAGTTTTTTTTTTTTTTTTTGCATCAAAAACGCATTGGAAAGAAGGATATATGGTTTTTAATTGCATAGTTCACACCAGTGCTTGCAGTTCCAGTGCGTTCCAGGAAAGAAAAGTAGAACCTGCTGCATTTTTTCTGCACTGGACTGGAACGCTGTAAAATGCACCAAAAATGCACTGGAACGCTGTAAAATGCACCAAAAATGCACTGGAACGCTGTAAAATGCACCAAAAACGCACTGGACCACACATGTCCATACTTAGGGCCAGTTCACATCGTAGAAATGCAGTTTGGATGCTTTTCTGCACGCGCATTTTGATTTTTTCCCCCTTTTTTTTTCTTAAGGACCAGTTCACACCACATGCAGTAAAGTGCGTTTTTGTTCTGCATCAAAAACGCATGGAAAGTAGGATTATATGATTCCTAATGGCATAGTTCACACCAGTGCGGCCAGTTCCAGAGCTTTGTCAGTTCTAGAAAGAACAAAGTAGAACATGCTGCATTTTTCCTGCACTGGAACGCAGTAAAAACGCATCAAAAATGCATTGAAATACACAGGAATGCATCAAAATTGCACTGAACCCTAGTATTGCGGGGAAAAAAAGAAGAAAAAAAAGCACCTGGAATGCAATCCGGAAACGCATCACAAATGCACCAAAAATGCACCGTAGCGCATAAAAAAATGCATTAACGCGCATGCAGAAACGCATCCGGAACGGATCTGGAGTGCGTTTCTGTGGTGTGAACCAGCCCTTAATAAAAACGTGTGTTCCAGTGCGTTTAGGTGCGTTCCAGTGAGCTTTTGTTGCATTTTACAGCATTCCTGATGTGAATGTACATTGTATACGTAAAGCGCTGCGTAAATTGACGGCGCTATATAAGTACCTAAATAATAATAAAAATAATAATTCCAGTGCAGGAAAATGCAGCATCTTCTAGATTGTAAGCTCCAACAAGCAGGGCCCTCTGATCCCTCCTGTAATGAATTGTATTGTAACTGTACTGTCTTCCCTGATGTTGTAAAGCGCTGCGCAAACTGTTGGCGCCATATAAATCCTGTATAATAATAATAATAATAATAATAATAATAATAATAATGTTCTATTTTTTTTTCTAGAACTGGAACGCACTGGAAAAGCAAGCACTGGTGTGAACTACGCCATTAAAAACCATGGGCTAGATTCACCTAGATCCGCGCATTTTTACGGCGGCGTAGCGTATCATAAGTTCAGTATTCACAAAGCACTTGCCTCCTAACTTACGGCGGCGTAGCGTAAATGGGGCCGGCGTAAGCGCGCCTAATTCAAATGAGGATGAGGGGGCGTGTTTTATTTAAATTAATGGTGACCCCGCGTATTTTACGTTTTTTACGAACGGCGCGTGCGCCGTTCGTGAAAGAGCCCCAGTGCGCATTCTCGAAATTCCGCCGCAAATCGTCATTGCTTTCGACGTGAACGTAAATTACGTCCAGCCCTATTCACGAACAACTTACGCAAACGACGTAAAAAAAATAAAAAATTCGAAGCGGGAACGACGTCCATACTTAACATTGGCTGCGCCTCCTAATAGCAGGAGCAACCTTACGCCGAAAAAGCCTAATGTAAACGACGTAAAAAAATTGCGCCGGGCGTACGTACGTTTGTGAATCGGTGTATCTAGGTCTACGCCGAAAACAACGGAAGCGCCCCTAGCGGCCAGCGTAAAATTGCACACGATTATACGCCGCCATATTCAAGTTACGTCGGCGGAGGAAGCCTATTTTTTCCAACGTATCTGCCTTTGAGAATTGGCGTAAAGATACGACGGCGCAGATTTGAAATTGCAGTTCAGTGCGTTTTTTTTTCTGCATCAAAAACGCATGAAAAGTAGGATATATGGGGCTAGATTCAGCAACAACATACGGTGGCGTATGCATGTGGTGTAAACTGGCAATTAAGGTTAAAAAAAAAAAAGGGGGGGGAGGATGCACTGGATTGTATCAAAAATGCATCAAAAACGCACTGGGACGCGTCAAAAACGTGCATGCAGAAAAGCATCTGGAACGCATCCGGACTGCGTTTTGATGCCGTGAACTGGCCCTAAATGACTATTCTCAGCACCCAGTAAATGACCCCCCCCCCCCCCCCCCCCCCCCCCCCCCCGGGCCTCTCAGGTGCTACATTGTCTGACAGCCGTCTGCAGGTTGGAGATGCAGCGAGACCCAGTCCTCCTGTCCCCCCCCCCCCATCACATCTCAGTCCCCCCCCCTCCCTTCTGGTCCATGTGACAGATCTGTACCTCCCCTCTCCTGTAGCCCTGTGTGCTGCACTGCAGCCTCTCCTCCTGCACAAGGCTGCTGCATCCTCCTCAGTGGGCAGCCTGCGCTCTTCTTTTTTTTCCCTCCCCATCCCTGCCTGGTCCATGCCTATCCCAGGAGCCCCCGGCCACCTGTGCGGGGATGATTGTGGGAGGCTCCCGCTGGACATGGGGCATCTGAATGCTGCAAGTGACATCCACTAGAAAAGGACTGGTTGGGGGGGGGGACAGAAGGGGTGGGGGGAGGTGGGTGACATCGATTGGCGGCGGGGGGGAGGAGGTCCCAGCAGTTGTGGATTCTCTGGAATTTGCTGTCTATTTCACGCTCTGATTTCCCATCTGGATTTGGCCCAGAGGGGCGCATGTTGGATTTCCCCCCCTTGGCTGCGGCTGGATTGTCATGATGGAGGCGGTTGACAAGGAGTGCGGCGCTCTGGGGGGTCTCTTCCAGGCCATCATCAATGATATGAAGGTAAGAGGATGGTGAAAAAGGGGGTGGAGGGTGGCAAAGACGCCTCCTTCGATCGATAAATCCAATCTGCATAGCGATGAGGAATACGCTGGGGACACGGCGCCAGCACCAGCAGGGGGGCCGATGCCCACCTCTGCCAGGAGACGCCGGTGCCATTTTCTGGGGCTTTGTCACCCAGCGCCTCGGTGATGTGTCATTTCTTTTCATTTAAAGTCCTGGGAGATTGGGGGAGGGGGCTGCCATCTTTGTGCAAGTTCTGGAGGAGGCTGGGCTCCCTACCACAGCTGTAACCCCTTCCATGCCAGGGGGGGGGGGGGTGCTGAGATCTGGGCAGATGCTCTGCAGAGCCTGGCAACACCAGAGCATCAGCCTGTAATCCTCCGCCAGTGGCCCCTAAGCACAGGGAGCTTAACCCTTTTCTTCCCCAGACAATGCTGGAAAAAAAAGGGGGGGGGAGTGTAACCCTATCATTCCCAGACAATACGGGAGAGGATATGGTAACCCTTCCATTCCCAGACAATACTGGCGAGGATATGGTAACCCTTCCATTCCCAGACAATACTGGAGAGGATATGGTAACCCTTCCATTCCCAGACAATACGGGAGAGGATATGGTAACCCTTCCATTCCCAGACAATACTGGAGAGGATATGGTAACCCTTCCATTCCCAGACAATACGGGAGAGGATATGGTAACCCTTCCATTCCCAGACAATACTGGAGAGGATATGGTAACCCTTCCATTCCCAGACAATACTGGAGAGGATATGGTAACCCTTCCATTCCCAAAGAAATGTCACCATGTAGGATGGAAAGAAAACTCCGACACGCAGCAACAAGACCCGATTAAAGATCCTTCATTAACCTCCTGATCCTTTCTACTGACCCCCCCCCCCCCGTACACTGCACTACATAATATACGTAACGTGGCAACAAAGTAACAAACAGCAATGGCCCTGCGCCAAGTGTCCTGCACGCCGGATGTACACGCCAATAGAAAATAAATAAGTGATAGAACTGAAGGGTTGGTGGGCAAGAATGGCACAAAAGGTGTGCAAAAAAAAAAAAGGCTGATTTTCCCGGAGGTGTCTGTATCATGGGACGTGATTGGTCAAAGAAGTGTAAGGTGCAGTTCAATGTTTCTAAATGTGAAAATAATGCTGTAAAAGAATGGCACTCTGGGTCAATATTGGGGTACAGTGCTGGCCAGAACTGCAGAGGAAAAAAGATTCGGGGTATTTATTTCAGGTGATTGCAAAATGGGCACACTGTGTGCCCAGGCAATGGGGAAAGTGAATATACATTTGGGGGTTCATCAATAGAGGGGTCACCAGCAGCAGCAAGGAGGTCCTGATTCTCCTATATAGATCTTTACATCACTATAGGGATCACCAGCGGGAGAAAAAGGGTCACGATTCCTCTATATAGGTCTTTATATTACTTGAGGGATCCCATAGCCTGAGGAAGGAGGTCCTGATTCTCCTATATAGATCTTTATATCACTATAGGGATCACCAGCGGGAGGAAAAGGGTCCTGATTCCTCTATATAGGTCTTTATATCACTTGAGGGATCCCATAGCCTGAGGAAGGAGGTCCTGATTCTTCTATATAGAGCTTTAACTATCAGGAGGCAGAATACCAATAGGGTAAGGCAGTCCTTATTTCTCTATATAGATCTTTATATTACTAGAGGGATCACCAGCAGGAGGAAGGAGGTCCTGATTCCTCTATATAGATCTTTATATTACTAGAGGGATCACCACCTTGAGGAAGAAGGTCCAGATTCCTCTATATAGATCTTTATATCACTTGAGGGATCACTAGCCTGAGGAAGGAGGTCCTGATTCCTCTATATAGATCTTTATATCACGTGAGGGATCATTAGCCTGAGGAAGGAGGTCCTGATTCCTCTATATAGATCTTTATATTACTTGAGGGATCACTAGCCTGAGGAAGGAGGTCCTGATTCCTCTATATAGATCTTTATATCACTTGAGAGATCACTAGCCTGAGGAAGGAGGTCCTGATTCCTCTATATAGATCGTTATATCACTTGAGGGATCCCCAGCCTGAGGAAGGAGGTCCTGATTCTCCTATATAGAGCTTTAACTATCAGGAGGCGGATTACCAGTAAGGAAAGGAGGTCCTGATTCCTCTATATAGATCTTTATATCACTAGAAGGATCACCAGCTGGAGGAAGAAGGTTCTGATTCCTCTACATAGATCTTTATATCACTAGAAGGATCACCAACAGGAGGAAGGAGCTCCTGATTCCTCTATTTAGATCTTATATCACTTGATGAATCCACAGCCTGAGGAAGTAGGTCCCGATTCCTCTGTATAAATCTTTTTTTAATTATTTTATTTTCCAAGGAGGGTACAGTTTACAACCCAAGTAGATGACATAAAACATAGGATACACAGGAACAAACTTACATATCAGCCGACCCAGGAATACACAGTACAGATGAGCATGTGAAATATAACGGTTTCAAAATTTGTTGACATCGGGTAGAACTGGTGGAACTTACAAGTAACTATAAGGGGGATCCCAGCATAAAAACATAAATGTCAAACTGTGCTTTATAATAAGATTCCTACATTATCAGGGTTGCCAGTTGGATCAGAAATGCGATATTGAGTTGGGATAAAAGTGGACGAGGATATAAACAACATTCAAAAAGTATTACCCACAATTAGACTAAATATTTAAGTAAAAAAAAAAAGGGGGGGTAGGGGGTTGGAGAAGCAGGTGTCCCTAGTGTAGGAAGGGAACAAAGTCGAGAAAAGCAAAGATATGGTAGACCGATAGGAGGCAGGTAGTACCTCTCGCCCAGGTTTGTAGGACTAAATCCAGGAGGTCAGACAGATTGCGAGACCTCCCGGAGATATGCATCAGTATAAATAAAGTGGTGCCAGGGTCTCACGAAAGATCTCCTCCCAGTTGTGTAAGGTGGCGGTGAGATCTTCCATATCTCTCAGTTCATTTATTTTAGAAAACCACAGGGCCTTGGATGGCCTGGTCTCCGATCTCCAACAGAGGGGGATGCACGCCTTAGCGGCATTCAATAACTGAATTGTAAGGGTGGGGGGGGGGGGGCCTGGTATTTCCTAAGAGGTCACAGTGAAAGATGGAGCAGACAACCTGTGGGGTTCCCTTCCAGATCAACATTTGTCAGGTGCTTGATCTTGCAGGTCACCTCCCACCAGAATGATCCGAGTCTAGAACAGTCCCAGAAGATATGCAACATCGTTCCCTCTGCATTGCCACACCGCCAACACAGACTAGGAACTTGAGGGAAGAAAAGGTGCAGAGTGGTGGGCACTCTGTACCATCGAGCCAGAATTATGTAACAGGTCTCTTGGACTCTGGTAGCTATGGAGGACTTCTGGGAAAAAATGAAGGATCTTCTCCTCCTGAGAGTCGGGGAATTGGGTATCCAGATGCTGGATCTACTGGAATTTTCACACACAGTGAACATGAGATGTTTATTGTAGTGGGTGAGGAGGATAGATGCACATAGTTGTGAGTGAGGAGCCCCAGAGGTGAGCTGTACATAGTAGTGAGTAAGGAGTCTAGAGGTGAGCTGTACATAGTAGTGAGTAAGGAGTGTAGAGGTGAGCTGTACATAGTAGTGAGTGAGGAGTGTAGAGGTGAGCTGTACATAGTAGTGAGTGAGGAGTGTAGAGGTGAGCTGTACATAGTAGTGAGTGAGTGTAGAGGTGAGCTGTACATAGTAGTGAGTGAGGAGCCCCAGAGGTGAGCTGTACATAGTAGTGAGTAAGGAGTCTAGAGGTGAGCTGTACATAGCAGTGAGTGAGGAGTGTAGAGGTGAGCTGTACATAGTAGTAAGGAGTCTAGAGGTGAGCTGTACATAGTAGTGAGTGAGGAGTGTAGAGTTGAGCTGTACATAGTAGTGAGTGAGGAGCCCCAGAGGTGACCTGTACATAGTAGTGAGTAAGGAGTGTAGAGGTGAGCTGTACATAGTAGTGAGTGAGGAGTGTAGAGGTGAGCTGTACATAGTAGTGAGTGAGGAGCCCCAGAGGTGAGCTGTACATAGTAGTGAGTAAGGAGTGTAGAGGTGAGCTGTACATAGTAGTGAGTGAGGAGCCCCAGAGGTGAGCTGTACATAGTAGTAAGAAGTGTAGAGGAAAAATGTACATAGTGGTGTGGGAGGAGTGATGTACAAAGCAATGAGTGTAAAGGAGAGATTAACATAGCAGTGATGAAAAATTTCAGAGGGGGTCGTCCCCCTCCGATGTTATTTTTACACACCCTGTAAAAAGAGCGAGTACTGTCACTGCACACTATCCTCTTTCTCTTTGCACAATGCGGTGTCTGTATAATGTCTTCATTGTGACTTCCTCAATGGAGGAACTGCATAGTGTAAATAGTTTGGGGCGCGTGTTGTGCCGTTTCACACTGGAAAATTACATTCTGAGATAAATGTGATAATGAGGGACAGGACGTTGGAGGACGATGATTGCACTACAATGAGCTCCTATCTAGAGAACAGTCCCCGTAGATGCTCTTTGGAGAGGTTTATGTAAGGACAAATTCTAAGGCCGCACTGACACAATGTTGAGCAGATGGGTCAAGTGAACCAAGAAATTTGGATCTATTCTGACAGCCAACCATACGCGAGCCAATTCTACTCTCTAACATCACTGACATCTCACTTAATGAAGCAATTTGTAAAGTGCGAAAACCAATAGCAACAGGATCTCATCTCTGCCCGAAGAAGGCTGGAATGGCACTGTTGGCAGAAGTGACCCTGTGTAGTCTGTCCACATATTCTCCATTGACCTCAACCTTGGACTCGCTTCTAGTTCTCCTTTCAGTAATGTGACAAGTGAGGCTCCCAAATGCTGCAAGGACTTTTTACTCTAAGAATAGCCAACACAAACATGTGTACCTTTAGCTGTAGAGAAGACTTGTTGTACTGGAGGCATAAAGTCAGTAATCTGGGATTTCCCCTTCTTTAGACCCATTGGTATGGTACCATTTCAATGGAGTCACTCTTCCAGCATCAAATAAGCTCCACTTCCTGGGAAGGCTGTCCCTTTAAATATGGCTACCGTGGTATGGTTGGGTTTTGGAAGAGTCTGGTGAAGAGAAGGTTTGTGCTTCATTGTAAAGCGATTACGGAAGCTAGATAACTAGACATGGTATGGAAGGTGAGGTCTGTCCATCACTGGAGATAAAGGAAACTGAAGGACTGGACATGGTATGGAAGGTGAGAAGGTCTGTCCTTCATTGGAGAGTGATGAAGCAAAGGTGGAGGACTGGACATGGTAGGAAATTAGAGAACATCTATCCTTCATTGGAGATAGAGGAAAGCTGGAGGACTGGACATGGTATGGAAGGTGAGAAGGTCCATCCTTCATTGGAGATAGTGGAAAGCTGGAGGACTGGACATGGTATGGAAGGCGAGAAGGTCCATCCTTCATTGGAAAGATAAGGAAAGCTGGGTGACTGGACATGGTATGGAAGGTGAGAAGGTCCATCCTTCAGTGGAGAGTGATGAAGCAAAGGTGGAGGACTGGACATGGTAGGAAACTAGAGAAAATCCATCGCTCATTGGAGATAGAGAAAAGGTGAAGGACTTGACATGGTAGGAGAGTAGAGAAAATCTGTCTATCATTGGAAATGGAGGAAAGCTGGACATGGTGTGGTAAATAGAGAAGGTCTGTCCTTCATTGGAAAGATAAGGAAAGCTGGAGGACTGGACATGGTATGGAAGGTGAGAAGGTCTGTCCTTCATTGGAGATAGAGGAACGCTGGATGACTGGACATGGTAAGGAAGGTATTTCCTTTATTGGAAAGATAAGGAAAGCTGAAGAACTGGACATGGTATGGAAGGTGAGAAGGTCTGTCCTTCATTGGAGATAGAGGAAGCTGGATGACTGGACATGGTAAGGAAGATGAGAAGGTATTTCCTTTATTGGAAAGATAAGGAAAGCTGAAGGACTGGACATGGTATGGAAGGTGAGAAGGTCCATCCTTCATTGGAGAGTGATGAAGCAAAGGTGGAGGACTGGACATGGTATGGAAGGTGAGAAGGTCCATCCTTCAGTGGAGAGGGATGAAGCAAAGGTGGAGGACTGGACATGGTAGGAAACTTGAGAACATCTATCCTTCAATGGAGATAGAGGAAAGGTGGAGGACTGGACATGGTAGGAGAGTAGAGAAAATCTGTCCATCATTGGAAATAGAGGAAAGCTGGCGGGCTGAACATGGTGTGGTAAATATAGAAGGTCTGTCCTTCATTGGAAAGATAAGGAAAGCTGGAGGACTGGACATGGTAGAGAAAGGAGAAAAAGTTTAGCCGGCACTTGAGGAAGTTGAGGAAGGATGGATGGTGGAGTATGGCAGTGTAGTAGAAAAGATCTGTCCTTCAGTGGGAAGAAATTAAGGAGTGGAGAGAGATTAGGGACTGGACTTGCTCGTGGAGCAAGAGAGAGACTGACCGTCCTGCACTAAAGTGAGTTGAGGACAGCAGGAAGACTGGACACAGTGGTCAAGGCAGGGGTGTATTTAGGTTTTGTGCTGCCCTAGGCCTGGTGAAACTCGCGCACCCCCTACTTTATATATGACGCACCCCTTCCTTTTTAAGACCTGTCCTGTCATTTTCATGGGATGAGGACAGAGGGACAGGGTGGGATGAGGACAGGGTGGGATGAGGACTGGGGGACAGGGTGGGATGAGCACAGGGGGACAGAGTGGGATGAGCACAGAGGGACAGGGTGGGATGAGCAAAGGGGGACAGGGTGGGATGAGCACAGGGGGACAGGGTGGGATGAGCACAGGGGGACAGGGTGGGATGAGCACAGGGGGACAGGGTGGGATGAGCACAGGGGGACAGGGTGGGATGAGCACAGGGGGACAGGGTGGGATGAGCACAGAGGGACAGGGTGGGATGAGCACAGAGGGACAGGGTGGGATGAGGACAGGGGGACAGGGTGGTCATGAGGACAGGGGGACAGGGTGGGATGAGCACAGGGGGACAGGGCTTTTTCTCTGCCCCCCGCAAAGTGCCGCCCTAGGCCTGGGCCTTGTCGGCCTAGGCCATAATACATCTCTGGGTCAAGGTGAGGGGTCAATCCTGTAGGGTTATACAGTTGAGGGAAGGATGAGCATTGGAGGCAATAAGGAAGAAAAGGGGTCTACCCTGCAAAGGTAATGGGAAACTGAGCAAAGGAAAGAAGGTCCAATAACTGCAATGGAATATATGAATTCTGGGTTATGTCTGAAAATTACTGGTGTTCTCATCAGCTGTAAATGTAAATGTCCATAGACATTCTAAACTAAAGTATTCATGGATCGTCTCCCTTATAAAGTTTAGGATTTGAATTAGTTCCAGACTGGACAAATTCCATAAGTCAGGACATTATCACACCTGAAAAGTAAAGCTGAACTCTCCTTACAGGTACCCATGTAACAGTGATAATGTACTCCATTGCCACAAGGAGCTGGTCACCTTCCAAGTCCACTACTGGCCACCTCTCTAGTACACCATTAAAACCCCTAAAAAATCAAATGCAAATTCTGAAATTTTGAACCCCTCCAGCGCACAGGTATTAAGGATTGAATTTTTGGGAGGTGAAGTCCACTGTGTATGTGCATACCATATCTGATGTGTTATTACCTGGGGGGCAGTGTCGGGTAAGAGGCAAGTGGCACTGCCTTGGTAAGAGCAGACACGGTATATTGCCTTCTGAATAACATCTATTACTTTGATGCCTATAAGAAACTTGACTGTATAAAGCAGGGGTGCCCAACCAGTGGCCCGCGGAGCCCTCTGATGTGGCCCACAACCTTCTGCTCTGGGATGGGTGGTTGGCAAGCCCAGATCATGAACAGATGGTCACAAATTACCAAAGGAACCCTCCAAAATCTTGTGAAAAGCCTTCCAAGAAGGGTGGAGGATGTTATAGCCATAAAGGGGCAACTCCATAATAAAGGCCATGGAGGGAGGGGGGGCAACTCCATATTTATGGCCATGGGATGGGGGACCAACGCCTATAATGGTTAAGGGATGGGAGGTAACTCCATGGTAATGGTCATGGAGTGTGCAGCAACTCAGTATTAATGGCCATGGTTTTGTTATGGAATGTCCAACAAGCTCATATACAGTGCCTTGAAAAAGTTTTCATACCTCTTGAAATTTTCCACATTTTGTCATGTTACAACCAAAAACATAAATGTATTTTATGTGATAGACCAACACAAAGTGTCACATCATTGTGAACTGGAATGTGAAAAGTGTGGTGTGTAGCTGAATTCAGCCCCCTTTACTCCGATGCCCCTAACTAAAATCTAGTGGAACCAATTGCCTTCAGAAGTCATCTAATTAGTAAATAGAGTCCACCTGTGTGTAATTTAATCTCAGTATAAAATACAGTTGTTCTGTGAAGCCCTCAGAGGTTTGTTAGAGAACCTTAATGAACAAACAGCATCATGAAGGCCAAGGAACACACCAGACAGGTCAGGGATAAAGTTGTCGAGAAGTTTAAAGCAGGGTTAGGTTATAAAAAAATATCCACAGCTTTGAACATCTCACAGAGCTCTGTTCAATCCATCATGCAAACATGGAAAGAGTATGGCAATAACTGCAAACCTACCAAGACATGGCCATCCACCTAAATTGACAGGCTGTATAAGAAGGTTAATCAGAGAAGCAGCCAAGAGGCCCATGGTAACTCTGGAGGAGCTGCAGAGATCCACATCTCAGGTGGGAGAATCTGTCCACAGGACAACTATTAGTCGTGATCTCTACAAATCTGCCCTTTATGGAAGAGCGGCAAGAAGAAAGCCATTGTTAAAAGAAAGCAAGAAGTCCCGTTGCAATTTACGAGAAGCCGTGTGGGGGAATAGCAAACATGTGGAAGAAGTTGCTCTGATCAGATGAGACCAAAATGTTATTTTTTTGTCCTAAAAGCAAAACACTATGTGTGACAGAAAACTAACACTGCACATCACCCTGAACACACCATCCCCACCGTGAAACATGGTGGTGGCAGCATCATGTTGTGGGGATGCTTTTCTTCAGCAGGGACAGGGAAGCCGGTCAGAGTTGATAGGAAGTTGGATGAAGCCAAATACAGGACAATCTTAGAAGATAACCTGTTAGAGTCTGCAAAAGACTTGAGACTGGGGCGAAGGTTTACCTTCCAGCAGGAAAACGACTCTAAACATACAGCCAGAGCTACAATGGAATGGTTTAGATCAAAACATATTCATGTGTTAGAATGGCCCAGACACAGTCCAGACCTAAATCACATTGAGACTCTGTGGCGAGTAGGGTTGTCCCGATACCGATACCAGTATCGGTACCGATACCGAGTATTTGCGGGAGTACTTGTACTCGAGCAAATACCCCCGATACCTAAATAGAATACTTCCCCCCCCCCCCGCCGCTGCCGCCGCATCGCATCGAAAGGCGCCACATGGGTTAAACGGCGTACGGGAACATCACAGCTTTCATTTGAATAGCTGTAGTGTTCCCACGCGTATAGACACTCCCCCTTGCTCGGGATTGGATGGGTGATCGTGATCTGTCCAATCCCGAGCAAGGGGGAGTGTCTATACGCGCGGGCAAAACAGCTATTCAAATGAATGCTGTGATTTTCTCCATGCGGCGGCGGCATTCGGCGGCAAAGGTATGGGGGAAATGGCTGGAGGGACATGGCTGCATATGTGAGGGACATGGCTAGAGGGACATGGCTGCATATGTGAGGGACATGGCTATAGGGACATGGCTGCATATGTGAGGGACATGGCTAGAGGGACATGGCTGCATATGTGAGGGACATGGCTAGAGGGACATGGCTGCATATGTGAGGGACATGGCTAGAGGGACATGGCTGCATATGTGAGGGACATGGCTAGAGGGACATGGCTGCATATGTGAGGGACATGGCTAGAGGGACATGGCTGCATATGTGGGGGACATGGCTAGAGGGACATGGCTGCATATGTGAGGGACATGGCTAGAGGGACATGGCTGCATATGTGAGGGACATGGCTAGAGGGACATGGCTGCATATGTGAGGGACATGGCTAGAGGGACATGGCTGCATATGTGGGGGACATGGCTAGAGGGACATGGCTGCATATGTGGGGGACATGGCTGGGGGGACATGGCTGCATATGTGGGGGACATGGCTGCATTTGGGGACACATTTAAAAAAAGTATCGTATTCGGTATCGGCGACTACTTGAAAAAAAGTATCGGTACTTGTACTCGGTCCTAAAAAAGGAATCGGGACAACCCTAGTGGCGAGACTTGAAAATTGCCGTTCACAGACGCTCTCCATCCAATCTGACAGAGCTTGAGATATTTTGCAAAGAAGAATGGGCAAAAATGTACCGCTCTAGATGGGCAAAGCTGGTAGAGACACCCCCAAAAAGACTTGCAGCTGGAATTGCAGAGAAAGGCGGTTCTACAAAGTATTGACTCCGGGGGGCGCCATACAAATGTACCCCCCCACACTTTTTACATAATTATTTGTAAAAACAATTAAAACCATTTATAATTTTCCTTCCACTTCACAATTATGAGCCACTTTGTGTTGCTCTATCACATAAAATCCCAATAAAATACATTTACATTTTTGGTTGTAACATGACAAAATGTGGAAAATTTCAAGGGGTATGAATACTTTTTCAAGGCACTGTAGATATAATGATCAGAGGTCCGCAGGCTTTTGGCCATATAGTGTAGTCTATAGATTGTACAATAGAATATATGTTTTTTTTTAGTTTACCACGTGCAGAGTCCACACACGATGTGGCTGGGGTGGGTGTACAGCTCAGCCACACAGACGCAGAAAGGGTTAACATGTATTGCATCAGATTAGCTGCGGCAGCGCCGGCTCAGCCACGTTCATTGACTGCTTTTCACACAAATTCTGTTTTGACAAATATCAGGATCGCTCGGTGGCAGATGGAGACTGAAAACACATTCACAGCCATGTCTGGCACATTTGGCAGCAGACATCCAAGTTGTGATACGTGGGCTCAGACATTCCTTCTCTCCAGTAAAAATATATATATAAAAAAATAAAGAAATCGATGTGTAATCCAGGAAATATGAGCAATAGGTTATGTCTGAGCTCAAAGATACAGAGATAATACACTGAGAATATTAGGCCGGTAGTGGGCGTCACCAGTCCAGTCTCTGGTACCAGTCCCATTGACCCAAATATGGTGCCTGACTAAATCTAGTTCTCACCAACTTGGTGTCCCATAGTGTTCATCAGCCTGGCGTCTCATAGTGTTCACCAACCTGGCGTCCTATATTGTTCACCAACCTTGTGTCCTGCATTGCATTCATCAACTTGGCATCCCATAGTGTTCACCAACCTTGCATCCCATAGTGTTCACCAACCTTGCATCCCATAGTGTTCACCAACCTTGCATCCCATAGTGTTCACCAACCCTGCATCCCATAGTGTTCACCAACTTGGCGTTGCATAGTGTTCACCAACCTTGCATCCCATAGTGTTCACCAACCTTGCATCCCATAGTGTTCACCAACCTTGCATCCCATAGTGTTCACCAACCTTGCATCCCATAGTGTTCACCAACCCTGCATCCCATAGTGTTCACCAACTTGGCGTTGCATAGTGTTCACCAACCTTGCATCCCATAGTGTTCACCAACCTTGCATCCCATAGTGTTCACCAACCTTGCATCCCATAGTGTTCACCAACCTTGCATCCCATAGTGTTCACCAACCTTGCATCCCATAGTGTTCACCAACCGTGCATCCCATAGTGTTCACCAACCTTGCATCCCATAGTGTTCACCAACCTTGCATCCCATAGTGTTCACCAACCTTGCATCCCATAGTGTTCACCAACCTTGCCTCCCATAGTGTTCACCAACCTTGCCTCCCATAGTGTTCACCAAACCTTGCCTCCCATAGTGTTCACCAACCTTGCATCCCATAGTGTTCACCAACTTGCATCCCATAGTGTTCACCAACCTTGCATCCCATAGTGTTCACCAACCTTGCATCCCATAGTGTTCACCAACCTTGCATCCCATAGTGTTCACCAATCTTGCATCCCATAGTGTTCACCAACCTTGCATCCCATAGTGTTCACCAAACCTTGCCTCCCATAGTGTTCACCAAACCTTGCCTCCCATAGTGTTCACCAACCTTGCATCCCATAGTGTTCACCAACTTGCATCCCATAGTGTTCACCAACCTTGCATCCCATAGTGTTCACCAACCTTGCATCCCATAGTGTTCACCAACCTTGCATCCCATCGTGTTCACCAACCTTGCCTCCCATAGTGTTCACCAACCTTGCATCCCATAGTGTTCACCAACCTTGCATCCCATAGTGTTCACCATCACCAACCTTGCCTCCCATAGTGTTCACCAACCTTGCCTCCCATAGTGTTCACCAACCTTGCATCCCATAGTGTTCACCATCCTTGCATCCCATAGTGTTCACCAACCTTGCATCCCATAGTGTTCACCAACCTTGCCTCCCATAGTGTTCACCAACCTTGCATCCCATAGTGTTCACCAACCTTGCATCCCATAGTGTTCACCAACCTTGCATCCCATAGTGTTCACCAACCTTGCCTCCCATAGTGTTCACCAACCTTGCCTCCCATAGTGTTCACCAACCTTGCATCCCATAGTGTTCACCAACCTTGCCTCCCATAGTGTTCACCAACCTTGCCTCCCATAGTGTTCACCAACCTTGCCTCCCATAGTGTTCACCAACCTTGCATCCCATAGTGTTCACCATCCTTGCATCCCATAGTGTTCACCAACCTTGCATCCCATAGTGTTCACCAACCTTGCCTCCCATAGTGTTCACCAACCTTGCATCCCATAGTGTTCCCCAACCTTGCCTCCCATAGTGTTCACCAACCTTGCCTCCCATAGTGTTCACCAACCTTGCCTCCCATAGTGTTCACCAACCTTGCATCCCATAGTGTTCACCAACCTTGCATCCCATAGTGTTCACCAACCTTGCATCCCATAGTGTTCACCAACCTTGCATCCCATAGTGTTCACCAACCTTGCATCCCATAGTGTTCACCAACCTTGCCTCCCATAGTGTTCACCAACCTTGCCTCCCATAGTGTTCACCAACCTTGCATCCCATAGTGTTCACCAACCTTGCATCCCATAGTGTTCACCAACCTTGCATCCCATAGTGTTCACCAACCTTGCCTCCCATAGTGTTCACCAACCTTGCATCCCATAGTGTTCACCAACCTTGCATCCCATAGTGTTCCACTACCTTGCATCCCATATAGTGTTCCACTACCTTGCATCCCATAGTGTTCCACTACCTTGCATCCTATAGTGTTCACAAACTTGGCGTTGTGTAGTGTTCACCAATCTGGCATCCCAAAGTGTTTACCACCCAGGCGCAATATTAAAAGAAGAGGACTTCCCACATGCTATGTTACAAGCCTGGGGCAAGACCAAAGAGCCCCGACTAAGGAGCAGGGCCGCCAGCGTCCCTACCAACCAGTGAATATCGTGACACCACCCCTTGTGACATCAATGACCCAGCATGCCCTCAGTCAATGACGTCACAAGGGGGCGGGTTCACCAGGTGACATCACTGGGTGGCCCCCGCCACTTAGTTATTAAAGAGCAGGATCTGGGGGCCGTCTGATCTGTCAGGGTTCCCCTCTCTGGTATCACGCTTTCTCTGAGTAGGATTCCAGTGTGGATCACAGTCAGTATTTATTTCTGCCTGATCTCCCAATGCCGTGACAGGCAGAGTAGGACTTTGACAGCTAAAGCCTTTGCATGCTCTCCAGATGAAACGTTCATAGATTATTCATCAAGCGGCCTGATATCAGGCAGGAATCCCAGGAGAGCTCTGCTGCCTCCAACTGCATCTCACCACATGAATAGATTTATTATCAACAGAGCCGCCACTTATCCCCAGCTTCATCTCCCGAAACGCATCGGAAAACCGGGGACAGCCTCCCGGGGACAGCATACCGGGGACAGCATACCGGGGACAGTAGTATGAAATTGGTAGGGTAGGGGGCGCTACGTGCAAATATTAAATAGTTATACCCCAATAACAAATTAATATAAATACAAAAAAGTCCATGCGTAATAAAGTGCAAATGTGCAAATAAAGTCCCAGGATATTCCAAATATAAACACTTAATATGTATAATAAACACTCCAATAAGCCAGGGTTCCAGTATTGCAGTCAAATTTGGAGGTATATAAATCGGAATGAGAGATCATAATAGTGTGATACCGTTTATTAAAAACGTTAAAAACATATAAAGCTAGCCAAATGGCTCCTTACTAGATCAGGTGCCCCGATCCCGGCACTGAGGCTGATAGCGTGGGTCAGTAATGCGAGAGGGTCTCCGTTGGAGTATGCTGCAGCGAAGCAGCGTGCGTGTCACCGCCGAAAAAAACAGCAGACCCGGAAGTTACGTTGCTGTACGTGAATGGTATACGCCTCGACGTACATTTCGTTTGGATTACGTCATCAGGAAGCCTTCCTGATGACGTAATCCAAACGAAACGTACGTCGAGGCGTATATCACTATACGCCTCGTAGATCACTATTATGATCTCTCATTCCGGTTTATATACCTCCAAATTTGACTGCAATACTGGAACCCTGGCTTATTGGATAGCGTTTCCTACACAAGCGCATTTGACTTATTTTTAATTAAAGAGTCAACTCGAGCTGATAAGGAGCCATCTTATATCTGATCACGTCGGGTGCAATGTTTACTATATGGTGAAGGTTTTTCACAAGCACAGATTTTCCTCACATCAAGCAACGTTCATTGCACATAGTCAGTGTTTATATTTGGAATTTATTGAATACAATATCCTGGGACTTTATTTGCACATTTGCACTTTATTACGCATGGACTTTTTTGTATTTATATTAATTTGTTATTAGGGTATAACTTATTTAATATTTTCACGTAGCGCCCCCTACCCTACCAATTTCATACTACTGTTCAGATACTGATTCTAGGGAGGCTGCTTCCAATTTATGACATTAATTTGTTTTTTCACATAATTGTAAACTAATTATTCACTTATTTTGATTTTGTGGTAACTTATATTATTTTCGTGGCGCGAAACTCATACCATTACCAGGGACAGCCTACCGGGGACAGCCTCCCGGGGACAGCCTACGGGGGACAGCCTCCCGGGGACAGCCTACCGGGGACAGCCTACCGGAGACAGCCTACCGGGGACAGCCTACCGGGGACAGCCTACCGGGGACAGCCTCCGGGGGACAGCCTACCGGGGACAGCCTCCCGGGGACAGCCTACCGGAGACAGCCTACCGGGGACAGCCTCCCGGGGACAGCCTCCCGGGGACAGCCTACCGGGGACAGCCTACCGGGGACAGCCTACCGGAGACAGCCTACCGGGGACAGCCTCCGGGGGACAGCCTACCGGGGACAGCCTCCCGGGGACAGCCTACCGGAGACAGCCTACCGGAGACAGCCTACCGGGGACAGCCTCCCGGGGACAGCCTCCCGGGGACAGCCTACCGGGGACAGCCTCCCGGGGACAGCCTACCGGGGACAGCCTACCGGGGACAGCCTACCGGGGACAGCCTCCCGGGGACAGCCTAGAGCACCGGACACTGAATTCACACACTCACCGCGCCAGAGTGTAAGCTCCTCCATTACAGAGACGGACGTGATTGGCTCAGTGTTCTTTGTACAGCACCACAGTATATGTCAGAGCTATATAATGTCAAATAATAGTGTGTGACTGCGGGGGGGGGGGGGGAATTAGAGTGTAAGCTCCTCTGGTGCAGAGACTGGCGTGACTGGCTCAGTGTTCTCTGTACAGCACCACAGTATATGTCAGAGCTATATAAATGTAAAATAATAGTGCACGACTGTGGCGGGGACATTAGAGTGTAAGCTCCTCTGGTTGAGAGAAGGATATGAATGGCTCAGTGTTCTCTGTACAGCACTGCAGTATATGTCAGAGCTTTATAAATGTATAATAATAATAGTGTGACGCTGTTGTGGGGGGGGGGGGCATTAGAGTGTAAGCTCCTCTGGTGCAGAGACTGATGCGAGTGGCTCAGTGTTCTCTGTACAGCACTGTGGTATAGGTCAGCGCTATATATATAGATACAAATAATAATGGATGAGTCTGTGGTGGGACATTAGAGTGTAAGCTCCTCTGGGGAGTGAATATTAATCGTTTTACTGGGCGGCTCCTTCCAATCAATACACATTAACCCTTCCCTGTCCTGTGATCATCATTATCTCTCTGTGACCTCCGCAGATCACTGACCCTTCACCCTGCTCCCTCCATGCATCGTACAGTAACCCTTTCATGTCCGCCTCACATTCACTTCACATTCACCTCTTTCCATAAACTTCCCATGCCACCTTCATTGTGCAATTCACATTCCCTCCATTCAGGATTTATTTTATATGCCCTAAAATTTCTTTATGCAGAAAACTGCACATGTCACACACTGATCTGCTGCATGTTATATACTTCACACTGCAATAACTGTGCTGTATGTTACATACTCCCATGTTGTTGTCTTCACATACTGTGCTGTGTGTTATTTACTCCACACTACTTAGCTGTATATATTGTGCTGTAAAAGAAATACACAAAAACTGCTTAACTATATATATTGTGCTGTACATGATACACTCCAGTGTGCTCAACTGTGTATATTGTGCTGTATATGATATACTTTACTCTGCTCCAATTTATGCACTATATCAGGGTTTGACAAATTTGCTTGGAATCTAGGAGCCAGCTAAAAAAGTTAGGAGCCAGAAAACGCGCCCCGTCCCGACGAGCTTGCGCGCAGAAGCGAACACATACGTGAGCAGCGCTCGCATATGTAAACGGTGTTCAAACCACACATGTGAGGTATCGCCGCGATTGGTAGAGCGAGAGCAATAATTCTAGCCCTAGACCTCCTCTGTAACTCAAAACATGCAACCTGTAGATTTTTTTAAACGTCGCCTATGGAGATTTAAAAGGGTAAAAGTTTGTCGGCATTCCACGAGCGGACGCAATTTTGAAGCGTGACATGTTGGGTATCAATTTACTCGGCGTAACATTATCTTTCATAATATTAAAAAAAAATGGGGATGTTGTCTTATTTTTTAATTTAAAAAAGTGTAATTTTTTCCCAAAAAAGTGCGCTTGTAAGACCGCTGCGCAAATACGGCGTAACAGAAAGTATTGCAACGATCGCTATTTTATTCTCTAGGGTGTTAGGATAAAAAATATATATAATGTTTGGGGGTTCTAATTAGAGGGAAGAAGATGGCAGTGAAAATAGTGAAAAATTACATTAGAGTTGCTGTTTAACTTGTAATACCAACGGCCACCACCAGATGGCGCCAGCTCACAAAAAAAAGCCAAGTTGCCAGGACCCTATTTCTAGTCGCCATGGCGACCTGGCGACCGGGATTTGTCGAGCCCTGCACTAAATATTATATACCCCCCACCGTTTAGCTGTATATATTGTGCTATATGTTGTATACCCCCCACCGCTCAGCTGTATTCACTTTACTGCACATTATATTAAATACAAACCTCACTGTGCTCAACCCAGGTACTCCCAATTGCGGCTGTGAGAGTAGTCGGCGCGGCGCTTATAGCTACTGGGTCTAACGCGTTTCACCCAAAAAGAGACTTTAATCCTTTGCTAGGATCAAGGCCTCTTTTTGGGTGAAACGCGTTAGTGCTGTTGTACCGCGTCGATTTTATACCCTAAAGTGAAGTTGAGTGCCGACTTTTATTATACTGTATATTCCACATTTCTCTGCTATATACACTGTGGTATGATAATGTCCAAATGATAAGCATTTATACTATATAATACTAATAGTACTGTGCTGTACATGATATATTCCACTCGGTTACCCTGCAGAAATGATGCTGTATGTCACATTCAGAAATCACCCACACAATATTATCCTGCAGTAATTCCCCCTATGATATGGCCTGGGGCTACAATGCAGGGCGAGGGGATATCTTTTCCAGCATGATTTGGGCCTATACTGCATGTTTGTCCAATAGGACGATAGGACAGCACAGTATGTAGAGGTACACTGAGGTGTCACTGGAGAAATGGTCACCATTTGTAGGTGTTGTCACCTGGCTCGATGATTGGGAATCCCCACATCACTAATAAGGGGCTCCTGGAAATAATGACATTATCTTTACAATCAGTACCTGGAGGGTCAAGGACTGGATGGGCATCAGACTAGAGTAGAATTCCAGGCCCTGTGTGGGGACCGGGGGGTCCGATTCATCCAACATACCAGCTGTGTGCCCAGAATACATTCTGTACAGAACAGAGCTGTGTCTGTCTTCTTCCCTTCCCTTGTCTCTTCATCTGCTGGCTGAGACACACTGCACTCCCCTTTATACACTGTGCTGTATATGATATACTCCCCTTTATACACTGTGCTGTATATTATATACTCCCCTTTATACACTGTGCTGTATATTATATACTCCCCTTTATACACTGTGCTGTATATTATATACTCCCCTTTATACACTGTGCTGTATATTATATACTCCCCTTTATACACTGTGCTGTATATTATATACTCCCCTTTATACACTGTGCTGTATATTATATACTCCCCTTTATACACTGTGCTGTATATTATATACTCCCCTTTATACACTGTGCTGTATATTATAGACTCCACTTTATACACTGTGCTGTATATTATAGACTCCCCTTTATACACTGTGCTGTATATTATATACTCCCCTTTATACACTGTGCTGTATATTATATACTCCCCTTTATACACTGTGCTGTATATTATAGACTCCCCTTTATACACTGTGCTGTATATTATAGACTCCCCTTTATACACTGTGCTGTATATTATAGACTCCCCTTTATACACTGTGCTGTATATTATATACTCCCCTTTATACACTGTGCTGTATATTATATACTCCCCTTTATACACTGTGCTGTATATTATATACTCCCCTTTATACACTGTGCTGTATATTATATACTCCCCTTTATACACTGTGCTGTATATTATATACTCCCCTTTATACACTGTGCTGTATATTATATACTCCCCTTTATACACTGTGCTGTATATTATATACTCCCCTTTATACACTGTGCTGTATATTATATACTCCCCTTTATACACTGTGCTGTATATTATATACTCCCCTTTATACACTGTGCTGTATATTATATACTCCCCTTTATACACTGTGCTGTATATTATATACTCCCCTTTATACACTGTGCTGTATATTATATACTCCCCTTTATACACTGTGCTGTATATTATATACTCCCCTTTATACACTGTGCTGTTTATTATATACTCCCAAGTGCTCCCCTTTATACACTGTGCTGTATATTATATACTTCTCACTGCTTAGCTTCATATCCTGTGACAGGCCTCGACAAATCCCGGTCGCCAGGTCGCCATGGCGACTAGAAATGGTGTCCTGGCGACTTGGTTTTTATGTGAGCTGGCGCCATCTGGTGGTGGCCGTTGGTATTACAAGTTAAACAGCAATTCTAATGTCATTTTTCACTATTTTCACTGCCATCTTCTTCCCTCTAATTAGAACCCCCAAACATTATATATATTTTTTATCCTAACACCTTAGAGAATAAAATGGTGATCGTTGCAATACTTTCTGTTACGCCGTATTTGCGCAGCGGTCTTACAAGCGCACTTTTTTTGGGAAAAAAATTACACTTTTTTTAATTAAAAAATAAGACAACAGTAAAGTTCTCCCCATTTTTTTTAATATTATGAAAGATAATGTTACGCCGAGTAAATTCATCCCCAACATGTCACGCTTCAAAATTGCGTCCGCTCGTGGAATGCCGACAAACTTTTTTACCCTTTAAAATCTCCATAGGCGACGTTTAAAAAAATCTATAGGTTGCATGTTTTGAGTTACAGAGGAGGTCTAGGGCTAGAATTATTGCTCTCGCTCTACCAATCGCGGCGATACCTCACATGTGTGGTTTGAACACCGTTTACATATGCGGGCGCTGCTCACGTATGTGTTCGCTTCTGCGCGCAAGCTCGTCGGGACGGGGCGCGTTTTCTGGCTCCTAACTTTTTTCGCTGGCTCCTAGATTCCAAGCAAATTTGTCAAACCCTGCTATAGTGTGACTGTTGAGGGAGATTAGAGTGTAAGCTCCTCTGGTGCAGAGACTGATGTGCCTGGCTCGGTGTTCTCTGTACAGCACTGTGGTATAGGTCAGAGCTATATAATGTGATTTATACACTGATGTACATAGATGAGATTACAGAGGCGGCACACAGCACTGTTATGGTGCGGTGTTGTGTTTGTGTGAAGTGCATTGTGCAGCACACAGTCACCCTGGAGATAATTAGAGATGGCTGGTATGGGTACCTGGAGATCTCTATAGAAGGTTATGGAGAAACGCCCAGCCTGGGGCCCCTGGGAACCTCAGAAAAGCCCAAGAGTATTCATCTACACAAGTCAGGAACCCTACCTGATCATACACGGGGTGATATTCATACTCCCTATTGGTAGCACATTATCATGTGACCCCGACGTCATGTGATGAGACCTGAGCACAATGTCCAAATCTGAAGGACCTGAGATCCATGGAGCCCACCTCAATTCTTATATATACTAAATCATATATTATAATAATATATTGTAGGCCTGATATTAAATTTTGATATTGCCAGGGCTTTTGTTCTCAGAGAATAGGTGCAGGAACTCCCCGCCTTCTGAGTCACCCATTGTCTCCGCCCCCAACCCACCCATGAGCACCACCCCCTACCCACCTATGAGCACCACCCCTTGGTTCCACCCCCTACCCACCTATGAGCACCACCCCTTGGTTCCACCCTCTACCCACCTATGAGCACTACCTCTTGGTTCCACCCCCTACCCACCTATGAGCACCACCCCTTGGTTCCACCCCCTAACCACCTATGAGCACCACCCCTTGGTTCCACCCCCTAACCACCTATGAGCACTACCCCTTGGTTCCACCCCCTAACCACCTATGAGCACCACCCCTTGGTTCCACCCCCTAACCACCTATGAGCACTACCTCTTGGTTCCACCCCCTAACCACCTATGAGCACCACCCCTTGGTTCCACCCCCTAACCACCTATGAGCACTACCTCTTGGTTCCACCCCCTAACCACCTATGAGCACCACCTCTTGGTTCCACCCCCTAACCACCTATGAGCACCACCCCTTGGTTCCACCCCCTACCCACCTATAAGCACCACCCCTTGGTTCCACCCCCTACCCACCTATGAGCACCACCCCTTGGTTCCACCCCCTACCCACCTATTAGCACCACCCCTTGGTTCCACCCCCTACCCACCTATTAGCACCACCCCTTGGTTCCACCCCCTACCCACCTATGAGCACCACCCCTTGGTTCCACCCCCTACCCACCTAAGAGCACCACCCCTTGGTTCCACCCCTACCCACCTATGAGCACCAAATCTTTGTTCCACCCCCTACCCACCTATGAGCACCACCCCTTGGTTCCACCCCCTACCCACCCATGAGCACCACCCCTTGGTTCCACCCCCTACCCACCTATGAGCACCACCTCTTGGTTCCACCCCCTACCAACCTCCCAGTACCACCCCTTTTACAAAATGTAAAACCAAGTATCATTTTATGGTGCTAAATGATTTGTATGGAATTTATTAATGGTAACAAGAAAAGCAGTAAAATAGATCCCATGCAGCCAGCAACAATAGATCCCCCACACAGCAATAGACGCCCTCAGCAACAATGGACGCCACCTGAGCAACAATAGATCCCCCACACAGCAATAGACGCCCCCAGCAACAATGCATGCCACCTGAGCAACAATAAATCCCCTGCAGCCAGCAACAATAGATCCCCCACACAGCAATAGACTCCCCCAGCAACAATGAACGCCACCTGAGCAACAATAAATCCCCTGCAGCCAGCAACAATAGATCCCCCACACAGCAATAGACTCCCCCAGCAACAATGAACGCCACCTGAGCAACAATAAATCCCCTGCAGCCAGCAACAATAGATCCCCCACACAGCAATAGATGACCCCAGCAACAATGGACTCCACCTGAGCAACAATAGATCCCCCACACAGCAATAGACACCCCCAGCAACAATGAATGCCACCTGAGCAACAATAGACTCCCCCCACACTTCAAAAATGAACCACCCACAACAAAATACCACACCCAGCAACATTTGTCTCCCCTCAGCAGCAGCAACAACAGATCTCCCAGCAGCCAGTATCTATAGACCCTCCAGCAACAGTTGACCTCTCCCTCAATAGTAGACCCCTACCAGCAACATAAGAACCCCCAGCAACAATAGATCCCCTGCAGCAACAATAGATTACACCCCAGCAACAATGGATCACCCACAACAAAATACTCCCCCCCCCCCAGCTGCAACAACAGTTCTCCCAGCAGCCAGTCTCCGTAGACCCTCCAGCAGCCAGCAACAATAGATCCCCCACATAGCAATAGATGACCCCAGCAAAATGGACTCCACCTGAGCAACAATAGATTACACCCCAGCAACAATAGACCCCCCACTTTTCAAAAATGAACCACCCACAACAAAATACCACACCCAGCAACATAATAACCCCCAGCAACAATAGATCCCCTGCAGCAACAATAGATTACACTCCAGCAAGAATGGATCACCCACAACAAAATACTCCCCCCAGCAGCAACAACAGTTCTCCCAGCAGCCAGTATAGACCCTCCAGCAACAGTTGACCTCTCCCTCAATAGTAGATCCCTACAAGCAACATAAGAACCCCCAGCAACAATAGATCCCCCTGCAGCAACAATAGATTACACCCAGCGACAATAGATCACCCACAACAAAATACTCCCCCCCAGCGGCAACAACAGGTCTCCCTCCAGCCAGTATCTATGGACCCTCCAGCAGCCAGTAACAATAGACCTCTTCATCAACAGTAGATCCCTACCAGAAACATAACACCCCCCAGCAACAATAGATCCCCCACTAGCAACAATAAACTCTCACACAAAAACAGATTACCATCCTCACCAGTGACAACAGATCCCACAGCAGTCAGCAACAATAGACCTCTCCATCAACAGTAGATCCCCTACCAGAAACATAAGACCCCCCAGTAACAATAGATCCTCCATCAGCAACAACACCAAAATCAGATTTCCGTCACCACCAGTGACAATAGATCCCACAGCATCCAGCATCCATAGACCCTCCAGCACACCCCTTGCTATTACATACATTCAGTGCTGGAGGTCGTTCCCCCTGGATGGTGGGGACTGACTGACGTCTGTGCCGGTTTTGGCCGGACAAATTTATAACTGTCCAAATTTCAGATCAGCTCTACTGATGACCCACCAAACCCCAAATTCAGATCTATAGTCTATGACGGGGGTTACTTCTCCGGCAGACATTTCCTCCATTAGGAGAGATTTATCAATAATAGACGAAGGTAATTAGAGAAACTTTTCTAAAAATATTCCGCGGAGGAAACGACTAAACCCCAAACCTTTATTATGTTAGAGACCAGAATTCAGGGTTACGGGGGATTTACATAGAATTATTGTTTTAATTGGAATATTTAAAGTTAGTAAAAAGGTTTAACCATTTAATAGTAAATAAAAACCTGCCAGAGGTGACAGACAGATAAATCCTGATCCCATTATGGGATTTCTTATCCGGATTTCTGGAATTCAGAAAAACAAATCATTATTACAGCCCTGTGCTTCAGTAATCTTCTATATATACTAGGGTTGTCCCGATACCACTTTTTTAGGACTGAGTACCGATACTTTTTTTCAAGTACTCGCCGATACCGAATACCGATACTTTTTTTTAAATGTGTCCCCAAATGCAGCCATGTCCCCCCCATATATGCAGCCATGTCCCCCCCATATATGCAGCCATGTCCCCCCCCCCATATCCAGCCATGTCCCCCCCATATCCAGCCATGCCCCCCCCATATCCAGCCATGCCCCCCCATATGCAGCCATGTCCCCCCCATATCCAGCCATGTCCCCCCCCCATATCCAGCCATGTCCCCCCATATGCAGCCATGTCCCCCCCCATATCCAGCCATGTCCCCCCCCCATATCCAGCCATGTCCCCCCCCATATCCAGCCATGTCCCCCCCCCATATCCAGCCATGTCCCCCCCCCATATCCAGCCATGTCCCCCCATATGCAGCCATGTCCCCCCCATATGCAGCCATGTCCCCCCCATATGCAGCCATGTCCCCCTCATATGCAGCCATGTCCCCCCCATATGCAGCCATGTCCTCCCCATATCCAGCCATGTCCTCCCCATATCCAGCCATGTCCTCCCCATATCCAGCCATGTCCCCCCCATATATGCAGCCATGTCCCCCTTACCTTACATGCTGCCGCGCGGCATCCCTGCTTGGGGGGGGGGGGGAGTATTCTATTTCGGTATCGGGGGTATTTGCGGGAGTACGAGTACTCCCGCAAATACTGGGAATCGGTCCCGATACCGATACTAGTATCGGTATCGGGACAACCCTAATATATACTATGCTGACAAAAGTATGTGAACCCCCTCCAAATGACCGAGTTCAGGTATCTCCAGTGAAGGATACTTGTAGGCAGGTGCAGTCTGCTATCTCCACTGCAGGAGGCGCTCAACTGCAACAGCACTGCTGAGGGAGAGGAAGTCAAGGAGAACTTAGTTCCTCTATGGTTTCCTGGGTCACTGGGGGCAGTTAGCCGATTGGAGGCTGGTGCCCCATGTGACTCTGGCAGCCATCTTGGGTCAGGCAGAGTCTATTTAAGTCCCTGGCTCACGGTCTTGGCATGCATTTCACTTGTGGCTAGAGTAGACAATTGTGGTCTTCCAACCTTGTTTGGGGAAAAATAGTATCTGTTCCAGCATGACTGTGCCCCTGTATACAAATCCACCTCCATAAAGACATGATGTGACCAGTGTGGTGTAGAGGAACTGGAGTGTCCTGGACAAAGCCCTGACCTCAACCTTACTGAACACCTTTAGGATGAATCTGTGAGCCAGGTCTTCTCATCCAACATCAGTACCTGACCTCACAAACTCCCACAGACACCATCCAAAATCACGTGAAAAGTCTTCCAAGAGAAGAAAGGATGTTACAGCCTCAAAGGGGTACCAGCCTTGGCCTTGGGGGAGACAATATGGTCACATTCATGGTCAATGAGTGGTGGGCAACTCTATATTAAGGGCCATAGCTTTGGGGTGGACCATCCCTATGGCAGTGCCCAGCTCCCCATAAGTATTCCCAATGACAGTACTCCGCTCCCCATAAATGTCCCCAATGACAGTGCTCAGCTCCCCATAAATGTCCCCGATGACAGTACTCAGCTCCCCATAAATGTCCCCAATGACAGTACTCAGCTCCCCATAAATGTCCCCATGACAGTACTCAGCTCCCCATAAATGTCCCCAATGACAGTACTCAGCTCCCCATAAATGTCCCCAATGACAGTACTCAGCTCCCCATAAATGTCCCTGATGACAGTACTCAGCTCCCCATAAATGTCCCCAATGACAGTACTCAGCTCCCCATAAATGTCCCCAATGACAGTACTCAGCTCCCCATAAATGTCCCCATGACAGTACTCAGCTCCCCATAAATGTCCCTGATGACAGTACTCAGCTCCCCATAAATGTTCCCAATGACAGTACTCAGCTCCCCATAAATGTCCCCTATAGCAGTACTCAGCTCCCCATAAATGTCCCCAATGACAGTACTCAGCTCCCCATAAATGTCCCCGATGACAGTACTCAGCTCCCCATAAATGTCCCCGATGAAAGTACTCAGCTCCCCATAAATGTCCCCCATGACCGTAGTCAGCCCCCCTATAAATGTCCCCCATGACAGTACTCAGCTCCCCATAAATGTCCCCCATGGCAGTGCTCAGCTCCCCATAAATATCCCTCACGACAGTACTCAGCTCCCCATAAATGTCCCCCATGGCAGTACTCAGCTCCCCATAAATGTCCCCAATGACAGTACTCAGCTCCCCATAAATGTCCCCAATGACAGTACTCAGCTCCCCATAAATGTCCCCGATGACAGTACTCAGCTCCCCATAAATGTCCCCAATGACAGTACTCAGCTCCCCATAAATGTCCCCAATGAAAGTACTCAGCTCCCCATAAATGTCCCCTATAGCAGTACTCAGCTCCCCATAAATGTCCCCAATGACAGTACTCAGCTCCCCATAAATGTCCCCAATGACAGTACTCAGCTCACCATAAATGTCCCCTATAGCAGTACTCAGCTCCCCATAAATGTCCCCAATGACAGTACTCAGCTCCCCATAAATGTCCCCGATGACAGTACTCAGCTCCCCATAAATGTCCCCAATGACAGTACTCAGCTCCCCATAAATGTCCCCAATGACAGTACTCAGCTCCCCATAAATGTCCCCAATGACAGTACTCAGCTCCCCATAAATGTCCCCCATGGCAGTACTCAGCTCCCCATAAATGTCCCCGATGACAGTACTCAGCTCCCCATAAATGTCCCCAATGACAGTACTCAGCTCCCCATAAATGTCCCCAATGACAGTACTCAGCTCCCCATAAATGTCCCCAATGACAGTACTCAGCTCCCCATAAATGTCCCCAATGACAGTACTCAGCTCCCCATAAATGTCCCCAATGACAGTACTCAGCTCCCCATAAATGTCCCCAATGACAGTACTCAGCTCCCCATAAATGTCCCCAATGACAGTACTCAGCTCCCCATAAATGTCCCCGATGACAGTACTCAGCTCCCCATAAATGTCCCCAATGACAGTACTCAGCTCCCCATAAATGTCCCCAATGAAAGTACTCAGCTCACCATAAATGTCCCCTATAGCAGTACTCAGCTCCCCATAAATGTCCCCAATGACAGTACTCAGCTCCCCATAAATGTCCCCGATGAAAGTCCTCAGCTCCCCATAAATGTCCCCGATGACAGTACTCAGCTCCCCATAAATGTCCCTAATGACAGTACTCAGCTCCCCATAAATGTCCCCAATGACAGTACTCAGCTCCCCATAAATGTCCCCAATGAAAGTACTCAGCTCCCCATAAATGTCCCCAATGACAGTACTCAGCTCCCCATAAATGTCCCCAATGAAAGTACTCAGCTCCCCATAAATGTCCCCTATAGCAGTACTCAGCTCCCCATAAATGTCCCCAATGACAGTACTCAGCTCCCCATAAATGTCCCCAATGACAGTACTCAGCTCCCCATAAATG
This sequence comes from Rana temporaria, assembly GCF_905171775.1. Classification (NCBI taxonomy): domain Eukaryota; kingdom Metazoa; phylum Chordata; class Amphibia; order Anura; family Ranidae; genus Rana; species Rana temporaria. The sequence continues at coordinate 143,224,408 of NC_053499.1, forward strand.
TCCCCAATGACAGTACTCAGCTCTCCATAAATGTCCCCCATGGCAGTACTCAGCTCTCCATAAATGTCCCCAATGAAAGTACTCAGCTCCCCATAAATGTCCCCAATGACAGTACTCAGCTCCCCATAAGTATTCCCAATGACAGTACTCCGCTCCCCATAAATGTCCCCAATGACAGTGCTCAGCTCCCCATAAATGTCCCCGATGACAGTACTCAGCTCCCCATAAATGTCCCCAATGACAGTACTCAGCTCCCCATAAATGTCCCCATGACAGTACTCAGCTCCCCATAAATGTCCCCAATGACAGTACTCAGCTCCCCATAAATGTCCCCAATGACAGTACTCAGCTCCCCATAAATGTCCCTGATGACAGTACTCAGCTCCCCATAAATGTCCCCAATGACAGTACTCAGCTCCCCATAAATGTCCCCAATGACAGTACTCAGCTCCCCATAAATGTCCCCATGACAGTACTCAGCTCCCCATAAATGTCCCTGATGACAGTACTCAGCTCCCCATAAATGTTCCCAATGACAGTACTCAGCTCCCCATAAATGTCCCCTATAGCAGTACTCAGCTCCCCATAAATGTCCCCAATGACAGTACTCAGCTCCCCATAAATGTCCCCGATGACAGTACTCAGCTCCCCATAAATGTCCCCGATGAAAGTACTCAGCTCCCCATAAATGTCCCCCATGACCGTAGTCAGCCCCCCTATAAATGTCCCCCATGACAGTACTCAGCTCCCCATAAATGTCCCCCATGGCAGTGCTCAGCTCCCCATAAATATCCCTCACGACAGTACTCAGCTCCCCATAAATGTCCCCCATGGCAGTACTCAGCTCCCCATAAATGTCCCCAATGACAGTACTCAGCTCCCCATAAATGTCCCCAATGACAGTACTCAGCTCCCCATAAATGTCCCCGATGACAGTACTCAGCTCCCCATAAATGTCCCCAATGACAGTACTCAGCTCCCCATAAATGTCCCCAATGAAAGTACTCAGCTCCCCATAAATGTCCCCTATAGCAGTACTCAGCTCCCCATAAATGTCCCCAATGACAGTACTCAGCTCCCCATAAATGTCCCCAATGACAGTACTCAGCTCCCCATAAATGTCCCCTATAGCAGTACTCAGCTCCCCATAAATGTCCCCAATGACAGTACTCAGCTCCCCATAAATGTCCCCGATGACAGTACTCAGCTCCCCATAAATGTCCCCAATGACAGTACTCAGCTCCCCATAAATGTCCCCAATGACAGTACTCAGCTCCCCATAAATGTCCCCAATGACAGTACTCAGCTCCCCATAAATGTCCCCCATGGCAGTACTCAGCTCCCCATAAATGTCCCCGATGACAGTACTCAGCTCCCCATAAATGTCCCCAATGACAGTACTCAGCTCCCCATAAATGTCCCCAATGACAGTACTCAGCTCCCCATAAATGTCCCCAATGACAGTACTCAGCTCCCCATAAATGTCCCCAATGACAGTACTCAGCTCCCCATAAATGTCCCCAATGACAGTACTCAGCTCCCCATAAATGTCCCCAATGACAGTACTCAGCTCCCCATAAATGTCCCCAATGACAGTACTCAGCTCCCCATAAATGTCCCCAATGACAGTACTCAGCTCCCCATAAATGTCCCCGATGACAGTACTCAGCTCCCCATAAATGTCCCCAATGACAGTACTCAGCTCCCCATAAATGTCCCCAATGAAAGTACTCAGCTCACCATAAATGTCCCCTATAGCAGTACTCAGCTCCCCATAAATGTCCCCAATGACAGTACTCAGCTCCCCATAAATGTCCCCGATGAAAGTCCTCAGCTCCCCATAAATGTCCCCGATGACAGTACTCAGCTCCCCATAAATGTCCCTGATGACAGTACTCAGCTCCCCATAAATGTCCCCAATGACAGTACTCAGCTCCCCATAAATGTCCCCAATGAAAGTACTCAGCTCCCCATAAATGTCCCCAATGACAGTACTCAGCTCCCCATAAATGTCCCCAATGAAAGTACTCAGCTCCCCATAAATGTCCCCTATAGCAGTACTCAGCTCCCCATAAATGTCCCCAATGACAGTACTCAGCTCCCCATAAATGTCCCCAATGACAGTACTCAGCTCCCCATAAATGTCCCCAATGACAGTACTCAGCTCTCCATAAATGTCCCCCATGGCAGTACTCAGCTCTCCATAAATGTCCCCAATGAAAGTACTCAGCTCCCCATAAATGTCCCCAATGACAGTACTCAGCTCCCCATAAATGTCCCCAATGACAGTACTCAGCTCCCCATAAATGTCCCCAATGACAGTACTCAGCTCCCCATAAATGTCCCCAATGAAAGTACTCAGCTCCCCATAAATGTCCCCAATGAAAGTACTCAGCTCTCCATAAATGTCCCCAATGACAGTACTCAGCTCCCCATAAATGTCCCCAATGACAGTACTCAGCTCCCCATAAATGTCCCCAATGACAGTACTCAGCTCCCCATAAATGTCCCCAATGACAGTGCTCAGCTCCCCATAAATGTCCCCAATGACAGTACTCAGCTCACCATAAATGTCCCCTATAGCAGTACTCAGCTCCCCATAAATGTCCCCAATGACAGTACTCAGCTCCCCATAAATGTCCCCAATGACAGTACTCAGCTCCCCATAAATGTCCCCAATGACAGTACTCATCTCCCCATAAATTTCCCCAATGACAGTACTCAGCTCCCCATAAATGTCCCCAATGACCGTACTCAGCTCCCCATAAATGTCCCCTATAGCAGTACTCAGCTCCCCATAAATGTCCCCAATGACAGTACTCAGCTCCCCATAAATGTCCCCGATGAAAGTACTCAGCTTCCCATAAATGTCCCTGATGACAGTACTCAGCTCCCCATAAATGTCCCCAATGACAGTACTCAGCTCCCCATAAATGTCCCCAATGACAGTACTCAGCTCCCCATAAATGTCCCCAATGACAGTACTCAGCTCTCCATAAATGTCCCCCATGGCAGTACTCAGCTCTCCATAAATGTCCCCAATGAAAGTACTCAGCTCCCCATAAATGTCCAAAATGACAGTACTCAGCCCCCCTATAAATGTCCCCCATGACAGTACTCAGCCCCCCATAAATGTCCCCAATGACAGTGCTCAGCTCCCCATAAATGTCCCCGATGACAGTACTCAGCTCTCCATAAATGTCCCCAATGAAAGTACTCAGCTCCCCATAAATGTCCCCAATGAAAGTACTCAGCTCCCCATAAATGTCCCCCATGGCAGTACTCAGCTCCCCATAAATGTCCCCAATGACAGTACTCAGCTCCCCATAAATGTCCCCAATGACAGTACTCAGCTCCCCATAAATGTCCCCAATGACAGTACTCAGCTCCCCATAAATGTCCCCAATGACAGTACTCAGCTCCCCATAAATGTCCCCAATGACAGTACTCAGCTCCCCATAAATGTCCCCAATGACAGTACTCAGCTCCCCATAAATGTCCCCAATGACAGTACTCAGCCCCCCATAAATGTCATGAATGTTAAACAGGAGTTGGTGACCCCCCCGCACATGTAGATCCCGGGCAGCTTCCCCCATCCCCAGTCTGTAGCGGAGATGTGATGTCAGATTTATGTCCGGCGCCCTCATTATATACTCTGTGTATGATCGAAGATGATGCGTATGTATGGGGGGCGGGGGGGATAAATATTTTCTGATTAAATTAGCAGACGTGGGAGATTTACACTCACAGCTGAGCGCCATTATACAGTATTAGTGACCTTGGCCCTCTTTACATCACCATAAATGGGACGTGTGACAGCGCCACCCGTAAATCTTCATGTTACTACAGACATACAACGAAGGAGATGACTAGAAAGTAAACTGAAAGGATCCATCATGTTAATGGCCTTCCGATGACAAATATGCAGAGAATCAGATCCCATCATTGGCTCTGATGTGACAGCCAAAAACAAGACGACAAAACCAACGCCAAAGGGAATGGTTGGAGCTATGCCAGCAGTGCGTGGTACACGGCAGTCTATGCAATATATAAAAACTTGGAGCATTCATGTAGTATGGCACCAGTGCACAAAGCAAGGTCCATAAAGACATGGATGAGCGAATTTGGGGTGGAGGAACCTGACTGGCCTGCACAGAGTCCTGACCTCAACCCGATAGAACACATTTGGGATGAATTAGAGATGAGCCAGGCCTTCTCGTGCAACATCAGCGCCTGACCTCACAAATACACTTCTGGAAGAATGGTCAAACATTCCCATAGACACACTCCTAAACCTTGTGGACAGCCTTCCCAGAAGAGTAGAAGCTGTTATAGCTGCAAAGGGCGGGGCCAACTCAATATTGAACGCTACGGACTAAGACCGGGATGCCATTAAAGTTCATGTGCGTGTAAAGGCAGGCGTCCCAATACTTTTGGTAAAATACTGTAGACACACACACATTTTTTGAGCTTCAGGATACACACCCTAATGCAATAGGCTGTGCACACCTATGGCTAGAAAGCCAATCAGAGATAAGGGAGGGGGGTGGGGGTGGTGCTAGGAGCCAATCAGATGGGAAAGAGGTTTGCTAGTGCTAGAAACCAATCAGATGGAGTAGAGAGCAGAGTGAGCAAAGGGATGATATCGTTCTTCTGCTGCTTCTTCATTGTCCAGTCAGAGGCTGAGGGGAGCAGGGAGGTGACCAGGCTGTACCCAGTGGCGACTCTAGGAACAAAATATAGGGGGGTACATAAGATACCACAGTTAAAACTGGGGGGGCAATAATCATTTTCCATGGTATAACTACTTGAAGTCTATTGATGAACAGGAAAATATAGTGTATATCGTGCAGGAGTGTGTAATGGACAATATAGTAGTGCAGGGGTGTGTAATGGACAATATAGTAGTGCAGGAGTGTGTAATGGACAATATAGTAGTGCAGGAGTGTGTAATGGACAATACAGTAGTGCAGGAGTGTGTACTGGACAGTATAGTAGTGCAGGAGTGTGTAATGGACAATATAGTAGTGCAGGAGTGTGTAATGGACAATACAGTAGTGCAGGAGTGTGTAATGAACAATACAGTAGTGCAGGAGTGTGTAATGGACAATACAGTAGTGCAGGAGTGTGTAATGGACAATACAGTAGTGCAGGAGTGTGTAATGAACAATACAGTAGTGCAGGAGTGTGTAATGGACAATATAGTAGTGCGTAATGGACAATATAGTAGTGCAGGAGTGTGTAATGGACAATATAGTAGTGCGTAATGGACAATATAGTAGTGCAGGAGTGTGTAATGGACAATGTAGTAGTGCAGGAGTGTGTAATGGACAATATAGTAGTGCAGGAGTGTGTAATGGACAATATAGTAGTGCAGGAGTGTGTAATGGACAATATAGTAGTGCGTAATGGACAATATAGTAGTGCAGGAGTGTGTAATGGACAATGTAGTAGTGCAGGAGTGTGTAATGGACAATATAGTAGTGCAGGAGTGTGTAATGGACAATACAGTAGTGCAGGAGTGTGTAATGGACAATACAGTAGTGCAGGAGTGTGTAATGGACAATATAGTAGTGCAGGAGTGTGTAATGGACAATATAGTAATGCAGGAGTGTGTAATGGACATAATAGTAGTGCAGGAGTGTGTAATGGACAATATAGTAATGCAGGAGTGTGTAATGGACAATATAGTAGTACAGGAGTGTGTAATGGACATAATAGTAGTACAGGAGTGTGTAATGGACAATATAGTAGTGCAGGAGTGTGTAATGGACATAATAGTAGTACAGGAGTGTGTAATGGACAATATAGTAGTACAGGAGTGTGTAATGGACAAAATGGCGTATATAGTGCAGAAGCGAGTAATGGATAATATATAGCCAGATTCAGATAGACTGGCTTAATTTTGAGGCGGCGTAGCGTATCGCATATACGCTACACCGCCGTAAGTCAGAGAGGCAAGTGCTGTATTCACAAAGCACTTGCCTCCTAAGTTACGGCGGCGTAGCATAAATGGGCCGGCGTAAGCGCGCCTAATTCAAATGAGGAACAGGGGGGCATGTTTTATGTTAATGACTCGTGACCCGACGTGATTGACGTTTTTAACGCATACGCCGTCTGTGGACATCCCAGTGTGCATTGCTCCAAAGTACGCCGCAAGCACGTATTGGTTTCGACGTGAACGTAAATTACGTCCAGCCCTATTCGCGTACAACTTGCGCAAACGACGTAAAAAGATAGGCTTGTTCCGACGTCCATACCTTGCATGGGCTGCGCCACCTAGGGAGCAGCTTTATCTTTACGCCGGCGTATCTCTTACGTAAACGGCGTAACTAATTGCGACGGGCGCACGTACGTTCGTGAATCGGGGTATCTTGCTCATTTGCATATTCGACGCGGAAAACAACGGAAGCGCCACCTAGCGGCCAGCGTAAATATGCATACGAGGCGTAGGAGACTTACGCCGCTCGTATCTTAGCCTAATTTAAGCGTATCTGGTTTCCAGAATACGCTTAAATTTACGACGGCGTAGATTCAGAGTTACGACGGCGTATCTACTGATACGCCGCCGTAACTCTCTCTGAATCTAGCTAATAGTGTATATAGTGCAGAAGCGAGTAATGGATAATATAGTGTATATAGTTAGCAATGTGTAATGGACAATATAATGTATATAGTGCAGGAGTGTGGGAAAGAAAAATCCTTGGATATAAATGTGTGGCTGCGGGCACTCGCATGTTGGTGGGGCCATGGCTCCCTCTGGCCCCACCCTAGTGACGCCACTGACTGTACCACTTAACTGCAGCAGAGAAAAGTCAGGTTACCAGTCTGGCTGTTCCATGTGGCAGGCCTGTGTAAATCTCAGAACTGGATGAACAAAATTACAAATCTGTTTAAAGGAAATTAAACCGATACAATTTTCAAAAACGGAAAAAAACTGGCACTGGATCTCACCGGCTTATTGTCAAAATGACTGGGAGAAACTCCACAATCCCCGTACTGACAATATAATAAAAGTGATCTGCGGACACTCAGGGGGAGGGGCGCTCCACCCTCAGGGGGAAATGGAAATCGATGGGGGATGTGGCAGTATTTGGGTCAGCTCGCTGCGCGGCGGGGCCGGAGTGAAAGATGAACGCCAATCCATGCACTTAGTCTACAGAAGCATTGTACATTCTCCGTCTGATGGCACATGTGGATCACATGCGGGAATACATGTTAATTCATCATTTCATCTACTTCTTTGTAGTGCGCTAACACGCGTGTAATGTTGCAGGTCAATGTCCATTGCATTAGGCCAGCCTATTCAAAATTAATGTTAGTGCAGTATTCACAAAGCACTTGCTCCGTAAGTTGCGGCGGCGTAGCGTACATGGGGCCGGCGTAAGGGCGCATAATTCAAATGTGGAAGGGGGGGGGGGTGTTTTATGTTAATGTGTGATGACCTGACGTGATTGACGTTTTTTACGAACGGCGCATGCGCCGTCCGTGTACATATCCCAGTGTGCATTGCTTCCAAGTACGCCGCAACGACGTATTGGTTTCGACGTGAACGTAAATTACGTCCAGCCCTATTCGCGAACGGCTTACGCAAACAACGTAAAAAATTTAAAAATTGAAGCGGGAACGACGTCCATACTTAAAGCGGTAGTTCACCCCCCCCGACACGATTTTACCATCGAGACAGGCATTGTAGCGCGAGCTACAGTATGCCTGTCCCGATTTTTTTAACCCCGGACTCACCTTGTAATCGGAGATCGTATTTTTCGGCTCCCGCGGGGAATGGGCGTGCCTATGGAGAGGGAGGATGATTGACGGCCGGCCCTGGCACGTCACTCTTCCCGAAGACAGCCGGAGTAGGTCTCGGCTCTTCACGGCGCCTGCGCACAGGCTATGCGCACGCGTCGTGAAGACCAAGCCTATTTCGGCTATTTCCGGAGAAGCGTGACGCGCCAGAGCCGGCCGTCAATCATCCTCCGTCTCCATAGGCACGCCCATTCCCCGGTATCTTCGATCTACGCCTTTCCAGGATGAGTACGGGGGTAAAAAATTCGGGACAGGCATACTGTAGCTCGCGCTACAATGCCTGATTTTATGGTAAAAGAAAAAAAAATTTTTTTTTTTCGTCGATAGGGTGAACCCCCGCTTTAACATTGCGTGCGCCTCAAAGAAGCAGGAGCAACGTTACGCCGAAAAAGCCTTACGCAAACGACGTAAAAAACTACCGCCGGGCGCACGTACGTTTGTGAATCGGCGTAACTAGGTAATTTGCATACTCTACGCCAAAAACAACGGAAGCGCCCCTAGCGGCCAGCGTAAAAATGCACACAATTATACGCCGCCGCATTCAAGTTACGTCGGCGGAGGAAGCCTATTTTTTCCGACGTATCTGCCTTGGAGAATCGGCGGAAAGATACGCCGGCGCAGATTTTCTTACACGGTGTGATACATTGTTGCAGGTTTACCACAAGGTAGAAGAGTCCTTAAAAAAAATAAAAACCAGCGACGAGCAGAACCTCTGGTGGAGAAGCCACCTTTCGATCGCACAGACAGTCTTTTAAAGCGCACAGATTAGCGCTGATCCTCTCTGACAAGCAGTGGAATTAAACTGGTCATTAGTCAATTTCCCCTTTAGCTAGTTACTGGTGCGCATTAAGACAAGATGGCAGAGTAGAGAAGATGGGAGGCCGTGTGTATTGAGGCGACGCTGCTGCAGATCCGTATCCAGGACATTCTGCTTTGCACATGATAGATGACAATGGGATCTCAGGGGAAAAATTCCTTTTAGTGACACCTAACCTGCTGACCTTCACCCCACCCATACACACAAATGATAATCTCCTTCTTCTTCTTTCCAGTCACATTAATCCGAAATCTGACCCCACAAATGCAGAATGAGAAGTAATTGACACACTGGACCGGAAAATTGGGAATCTATTATAGGGGAAGAACAGATTTTTTTAACCACTTGCTTGCTGGGCACTTAACCACTTAACCCCCGAGCCTGTTTTTCAGATTCGGCATTTACAAGACTAAAACATTTTTTTTTTGCTAGAAAATTACTTAAAACCCCCAAACATTATATATATTTTTTTCTAACATCCTAGAGAATAAAATGGCGGTCATTGCAATACTTTTTGTCACACCATATTTGCACAGCGGTCTTACAAGCGCACTTTTTTTGGAAAAAAAAAATCACTTTTTTTAATTAAAAAAATAAGACAACAATAAATTTGGCCCAATTTTTTTATATATTGTGAAAGATAATGTTACGCCGAGTAAAATGATACCCAACATATCACGCTTAAAAATTGCGCCCGCTCGTGGCATGGCGTCAAACTTTTACCCTTAAAAATCTCGATAGGCGACGTTTAAAAAAATTCTATAGGTTGAATTTTTTGAGCTACAGAGTAGATCTAGGGCTAGAATTATTGCTCTCGCTCTAACGATCGCGGCGATACCTCACTTGTGTGGTTTGAACACCGTTTTCATATGCGGGCGCTACTCGCGTATGCGTTCGCTTCTGCGCGCAAGCTCGTCGGGACGGGGCGCTTTAAAAAAAAATGTTTGTTATAAAATGTTGCAAACAGGTAATTTTTGTCCTTCATTGATGTAAGCTGATGGGGCTGCACTGATGGGCACTGATAAGGCGGCACTGGGAGGTGACACTGAGACGTGCCACTGAAGGGCAATGATAGGTAGGCACTGAGAAGTGTCACTAATAGTTGGCACTAATGGGTGGCAGTGATGGGCACTGATGGGTGACACTGATAGGCAGCTCTCCTAGATGGCACTGATTGGCATTGATAGGTGGCACTCGTGGGCATTGATAGGTGGCACTCGTGGGCATTGATAGGTGGCACTGATTGGCACTGGTGGGCACTGGCAGGCAGTACCTGTGAGCACAGATGAGGCTGATTTGCCTCCTTCCTCTTCAGGACCGATGTCCCTTGCACAAAAGCCGCTGATCTACTTTTTTTTTCTCTTCACGCTGTGAGCGTAAGGAGAAAAAAAAACGATTACCGAGCTTTTGTTTACATCACGTGATCAGCTGTCATTGGCTGACAGCTGATCACGTGGTAAGGGGCCGAGTCTTAGTGACTGTGATCACAGCGTGCGCCCTGCAAAGGGACGCACGGGGAGCGTGTGAAAGGGAAGGACGTCTATTGACGGCCTCCCAGCAAAGCAGGTCCGCGCTGAGGCCGTCATTCGACTATAGCGCGGATCTGAAGGGGGTTAAAGACGAGAGGGGGAGACTGGAAGCAAATATGAATGCGCAAACAGGGAAATTCCAAGGTTGCAGATAACAATAAATAACACATTTCTGGTCTGAAATTTTTAGACTGAACTTATCAAATGAACTGTCCACATGTGTGAAAGGGGCCTTTGAGATGTAAGGCCCCCATACACACTATTAGATTTTCTGCAGATTTTTTGTCTTCAAATTTATCAAAACCATATAATAGGAGGTCAAACCTTAAGAGTTTCCATTTGTATGCAGACAGGCCCTTGCACCACGTTGTTTTGGTAAATCTGAAGACAAAAATCTGCAGAAAATCTAATAGTGTGTGTGGCGCTTTACTCCACTGATAGGAAATAATGCTGGCAATCTTCTCTGGCTTATTTATGTACATTGCAGATTCTTACCTTTTTCCTGATCTGATCGCCGTTTCATCATGTCCTGTTCTCTGCCATTCCACTTCATTAACCACCTGGTGAAATCTCCGGACCTTGCTGTGGGATCCCTTTAGCTGTGGTTAACCCTTCATGGGGATTCTTACCAAATAAACTAATAGGTAGATTCAGGTAGATAGGACTAAAGTTACGGCGGCGTAGCTTAGCGTGTTTAGGCTACGCCGCCGTAAGTTAGCTCGGCAAGTACATGATTCTCAATGTACTTGCCTGCTAATATACGGCCGCGTAGCCTAAAGCGGGCGGGCGTAAGGGCGCCAAATTCAAATGTCTTGGAGGGGGGCGTGTTGTATGGTAATGAGGCTTGACCTCACGTTTTTTACGTTTTTTTTGTAACTGCGAATGCGCCAGGCGCCTACATTTCTCAGGGTGCATTGCGGCTAAGTACGCCGCACGGGCCTATTGATTTCGACGTGGACGTAAACGACGTAAATCCCGATTCGCGGACGACTTACGCAAACAATGTAAAAAATTTGAATCTCGCGGCGGGAACGGCGGCCATACTTTAACATTGTTATTCCACCTAATAGGTGGAATAACTTTAGGCCTGCTAATGCCTTACGGAAACGGCGTAAAACTACTGCGGCGGCCGGGCGTACGTTCGTGAATCGGCGTATCTACTCATTTACATATTCTACGCCGACCGCAATGGAAGCGCCACCTAGCGGCCATCCGAAAAATTGCAACCTAAGATAGGACGGCGCAAGCTTCTGAGTTAGGTCGACTTATTTACTGATAAGTCGGCCTAACTCTTACTGAATCTACCTAAAAAATTCTTTAGCCCGGGTTCACACTGGGCTGCGGGAATGAAGCCGTGTGAGTTCAGTTTCTGCACAGATGTCAATGTAAATCGCGTGCCGAAATCGCAAAAAGTAGTATAGAAGTAGTACAGAAACTACTTTTTGAAATCGGTGCAGCACCGCAGATTCGGCGTTGCACCAATTAGGACGTCAAATCGCACCAGTGTGAACCAGGGCTCACATTGAGAAGAAAAAAATGATATATATATATATATATATATATATATATATATATATATATACAGTGGCAGCTGGTGCTCAATATTTTAGGGGGGGGGGCGGCAATCCAAACACCCCGCGGGAGACGGAAGGGAAGGCGGCGGTCTGAAGCCGCCTTACCTTAGGAGGCAGGTGACAAGTCCTGGCTTTTGACCTTTTCCTTCGATTTCCCTTCTAAATGTTTTTTTTTTCTTTGTCTGAATTTCTCACTTCCTGTTCCTCCTCAGTAAGCTGGCAGACTATCCATGGCTCGGATGATGGGGGCAAGCTTACTGAGGAGAAACAGGAAGTGAGAAATTCAGACAAAGAAAAAAAACATTTAGAAGGGAAATGGAAGGAAAAGGTAAGTGAACCAACAATGCACTAGCTTAAAGGAACCTATTTAGAAAATAAAAAAACAAACATTTCCAACCCCTTTAACGTTGTCCCTCTTAATAATCTCAAACAGTTAAGAGATATAGTGTTGTCACCCTAAACAGGAAGGACCTGAACTAGGACCTCCATGACAAGATCACCAGGGATTAGTTTAATGAAAGCCACCAATACAAATGCTCAAAATAAATGTAAAAGTATAGGAACGGGAAGTGTATTATGAGTATAAGATATATAGTATATAAAGTAGAAGAACGGGAAGTGTATTATGAGTATAAGATATAAAGAATACAAAGTAGAAGAATGGGAAGTGTATTATGAATATAAGATATAAAGGATACAAAGTAGAAGAACGGGAAGTGTATTATGAGTATAAGATATAAAGGATACAAAGTAGAAGAACGGGAGTGTATTATGAGTATAAGATATAAAGGATACAAAGTAGAAGAACGGGGAGTGTATTATGAGTATAAGATATAAAGGATACAAAGTAGAAGAATGGGAAGTGTATTATGAGTATAAGATATAAAGGATACAAAGTAGAAGAACGGGAAGTGTATTATGAGTATAAGATATAAAGGATACAAAGTAGAAGAACGGGAGTGTATTATGAGTATAAGATATAAAGGATACAAAGTAGAAGAACGGGAAGTGTATTATGAGTATAAGATATAAAGGATACAAAGTAGAAGAACGGGAAGTGTATTATGAGTATAAGATATAAAGGATACAAAGTAGAAGAATGGGAAGTGTATTATGAGTATAAGATATAAAGGATACAAAGTAGAAGAATGGGAAGTGTATTATGAGTATAAGATATAAAGGATACAAAGTAGAAGAACGGGAAGTGTATTATGAGTATAAGATATATATAGCTAGATTCAGGTAGCTTTACGCCAGCGTATCAGTAGATACGCCGACGTAACTCTGAATCTACGCCGTCCTAAATTTAAGCGTATTCTGGAAACCAGATACGCTTAAATTTGGCTAAGATACGAGCAGCGTAAGTGTCCTACGCCGTCGTATCTTAGGGTGCAATATTTACGCTGGCCGCTAGGTGGCGCTTCCGTTGAGTTCAGCGTAGAATATGCAAATGACTAGATACGCCGATTCAGAAACGTACGTACGCCCGGCGCATTTTTTTTACGTCGTTTATGTACGGCAAATAGCTGGCCTAGTCAATGTTAAGTATGGCCGTCGTTCCCGCGTCAAAATTTGAAATTTTTACGTTGTTTGCGTAAGTCGTCCATGAATGGGGCTGGACGTAATTTACCTTCACGTCAAAACCAATACGTCCTTGCGCCGTACTTTGGAGCGATGCACACTGGGATATGTACACGGACGGCGCATGCGCCGTTCGTAAAAAACTTCAATCACGTCGGGTCACCAATAATTTACATTAAACACGCCCCCCTCATCCTCTAGGGGTGTAACGGATCGTCACCGATCCGTGATCCGAACGGGCCACCCCGTTCGGATCGGCACACCCCGCGATCCGCGGAGCGCTCCGGAGCCTAGGCCTAGGAAAGTCCCCGGCTTCGGCCTAGCTCCGGAGCGATCTTGCTCCACCCAGTCTGCTTGCCAGAGCCCAGCGTGACACGCCTCCCCGCCTCCCCGGGGAGGCGTGTCACGCTGTGCACTGGGCTCTGGCAAGCCGACATGGAGAGGGAATAGTAGCAGAGAAGCACTAGTGTGAGAGGAGGAGGGGGGGGGGGGTGGATTAAAGAGGAAGCAGGTGAGGCTGTTTGGGATTTGTTAAAAGTACAATCTTGATGTTTTTACAGCTATATATAATTATATATATATATATATATATATATATATATATATATATTTATATATAGCTGTAAAAACATCAAGATTGTACTTTTAACAAGTCCCAAACAGCCTCACCTGCTTCCTCTTTAATCCACCCGTGAAATGTATGTGTGTGTGTATGTGTGTGTGTATGTGTGTGTGTATGTGTGTGTGTATGTGTGTGTGTGTGTATGTGTGTGTGTATATATATATATATATATATATATATATATATATATATATATATATATATATATTACACACACACACATTTTTTTTTTTTTGCGCTGATCCGAAAATGATCCGATCCGTGACTCCTGATCCGAGGATCGATCCGATCCGTGAGTTTTTTGATCCGTTACACCCCTATCATCTTCATTTGAATTAGGCGCGCTTACGCCGGCCCCATTTACGCTACGCCGCCATAACTTAGGAGGCAAGTGCTTTGTGAATACAGCACTTGCCTCTCTGATTTACGGCGGCGTAGCGTAAATACAATACGCTACGCCGCCTCAAAGAATGCGCCCGGCTACCTGAATCTAGCTAATAGTATATAAAGTAGAAGAACGGGAGTGTATTATGAGTATAAGATATAAAGGATACAAAGTAGAAGAACGGGAGTGTATTATGAGTATAAGATATATAGTATATAAAGTAGAAGAACGGGAAGTGTATTATGAGTATAAGATATATAGTATATAAAGTAGAAGAACGGGAAGTGTATTATGAGTATAAGATATAAGAGATACAAAGTAGAAGAACGGGAGTGTATTATGAGTATAAGATATAAAGGATACAAAGTAGAAGAACGGGAGTGTATTATGAGTATAAGATATAAAGGCTACAAAGTAGAAGAACGGGAGTGTATTATGAGTATAAGATATAAAGGATACAAAGTAGAAGAACGGGAAGTGTATTATGAGTATAAGATATAAAGGATACAAAGTAGAAGAACGGAAGTGTATTATGAGTATAAGATATAAAGGATACAAAGTAGAAGAACGGAAGTGTATTATGAGTATAAGATATAAAGGATACAAAGTAGAAGAACGGGAGTGTATTATGAGTATAAGATATATAGTATACAAAGTAGAAGAACGGGGAGTGTATTATGAGTATAAGATATATAGTATATAAAGTAGAAGAACGGGGAGTGTATTATGAGTATAAGATATAAAGGATACAAAGTAGAAGAACGGGAAGTGTATTATGAGTATAAGATATAAAAGATACAAAGTAGAAGAACGGGAAGTGTATTATGAGTATAAGATAAAAAAGATACAAAGTAGAAGAACGGGAAGTGTATTATGAGTATAAGATATAAAGGATACAAAGTAGAAGAACGGGGAGTGTATTATGAGTATAAGATAAAAAAGATACAAAGTAGAGGAATGAGAGGTGTGATGTGTCAATATGGTACAACGCTTCTTTGCTCTGTATATGGAGGATATTTATCATTGTGTTATATTAACCCCTTATCTCTGTGTTTCTGTCTCTTTGCAGACCTCCTACCCCATCTGGGAGGATTTCAGCTCCAAAGCCACCAAACTGCACTCCCAGCTCAGGTGAGTCCCTTATCTCATTATACTGTCCCACCCTTCCCAGAAGAGTTGAAGCTGTTATAGCTGCAAGGGGTGGGCCAAATCAATATTGAACCCTACAGACTAAGACTGGGATGCCTTAATGTTCATGTGCGTCAAAAGGCAGGCGTCCCAATACTTTTGTCAATAGTGTGTGTATATATATATATATATATATTAGTACTGTGCAGTTTTAAAAAATGTGAGAATGCTTTCAAAAATAGAAGTGTTAAAGCAGATGTCCGCTGAAAAAAAGAAAATTAAAAGTCAGCAGCTACAAATACTGCAGCTGCTGACTTTTAATATCGGCCCTCTGACCCTCTGTGTATTATTGGGGTATACTCCAAACTCTAGCCATATGTGTGTTACAGGGGTATGTCCCATACTCCAACCATCTGTGTGTTTTTGGGATAGGCCTCATACTTTGACCCTGTGTGTTTTTGGAGTACGCCCCCTACTCCAACCCTCTGTGTGATTTTTGGGGTACCCCACATGCTTTGGCCCTCTGTATGTTTTTGTGGTATGCCCCTTACTCCAATCATCTGTGTGATTTTTGGGGTACCCCACATGCTTTGGCCCTCTGTATGTTTTTGGGGTATGCCCCAAACTATGACCCTCTGTGTGTTTTTGGGATACGCCCCATACTCTGATCCTTTGTAGGTTTTTGGGGACTCTCTGCATGCTTCCCCTTTATATCTTGCAGTTCTATTACTAACACATTCTCTACCCCCACAGGACCACAGTGCTGGCTGCTGTTGCCTTCCTCGATGCCTTTCAGAAAGTGGCAGACATGGCGACCAATACTCGCGGTAAGGAAATATCTCCTTTGAATCGGTGACACAGAGAGTGGTCTCTTTTATCGAAGTCCATCGTATGCAGATATGGATAGATGCAGACAGAATAACCAGGCTAAATTAGATTAGGAGTTCAGTACCCATTTAGACTTCAAACCAATTTTCTGATTCTTTCACAGGGGCGACACGTGACATCGGATCCGCACTGACCCGAATGTGTATGAGACATCGAAGCATCGAGAGCAAACTTAGACATTTCACCAAGTGAGGATCTTAGATATATTCTGTGAACCACATCTGCCCTGCCTGACAGGAGACCCCCATATTCGGGTCAGAGACTTCCCTCATAACTGGGCCAGAGCCCCCCTTAACCTAACCAGAGTCCCCCCATAAGTGGGCTGGAGGTCCTCCATATCCTGACCAAAGATCCCCCCCCATGACCTGACCAGACTCCCCCCATAAGCGGGCTGGAGGTCCTCCATATCCTGAACAAAGACCCCCCCTCCCCCAAAAAAAACCTGTACCTGGAGTTCCCCCTGTAAACCTGGCCAACCACAATGGCAGCTCAAGAGCCACAGGGTCCCGTGATGGCTAGATTGCTGCTCTGTGACCAATTCTAATGTCCTATTATTCTAAAACTGACCCCATCCAACATCTAACCCTGGGGTATTACCTGAATTTCTATAACTGACTGCACCCCCCTCCTGGGTATTCTATGACCACATCCTAATCTTGAGTATTCTAAAACTGACCACACCCCACATCTTGAGTATTTTACAATTGATGGCTACCCCATCCTGGGAATTGTATAACTGACCACACCCCCTTTCTGGGAATTCTATACCTGACCACAACCCCCCCCCCACCTGGGTATTATATAACTGACCACACCCCCATCATGGATATTATAGAGCTGACCACACCTCTCCCTCTGTTTGATCTCTCTTGTAGCGCTCTCATGGAGAGTCTAATAACTCCTCTCCAGGAAAGGATCGAGGACTGGAAGAAAACCGCAAACACACTGGACAAGGAGCACGCCAGAGGTGAGCCAACTGCACAATTACCACTCCGTCAGGGACCACATTACTCTATTTGGCATGGGGCTCCCATGGTCAGAGACCACATTTTTATATTGAGGACAGAGATCCTAGGGTGAAGGACTACATTGTGGTGTTCAGGACAAAGCTCCAAAGGTCAGGGACCACATTACTCTATTCAGGGCAGTTTGAAGGAATTTGGGGGCCCCAAGCATAGAAAAAGATTTGTGACATTTTCAAGTTGAGAAGCGGGGTTGACGAAAACGTTACTTCATTTGTTAGGATATGTTGTTGCAATCTCTAGCCTGGGCAGCTCTCCTCTCGGATACCGCTATACCCCTGCACAAGACACTCTACCTCTATCCTCCACAGAGCCTCAGTCCGGCCGGGAACAGGAAACTGAATCTCCTGCCACGCGGTTATGGTACCCGGCCGACCGGACTGCAGGAGGAAGCAGCGGTGCGGCAAGAGCCCGCCCTGCTGGGGCCCCAGGCCAGCTTGGGGGCCCCAAGCAGTTGTTTGGTTTGCCTGTCGTGTTCCGACGGGCCTGACTCTATTTGGCATGGGGCTTCAATGGTCAGAAACCACATTTCTGTATTGGGGACGGAGCTCCCAAGGTCAGGGACTGCATTGTGGTTTTCAGGACTGAGCTCCAAAGTTCAGGGACCACATTACTCTATTTGGCATGAAGCTCCCATGGTCAGAGACCACATTTCTTTATTCAGGACAGAGCTCCCATGGTCAGTGACCAAATTTCTTTATTCAGGACTGAGCTCCCATAGTCAAGGACCAAATTGCTGTATTCAGCATGGAGCTCCCATAGTCAAGGACCACACTATCTGGAAACCCCAATCACATCTACACTGTCATACACGGCACAATCCACATCACCAGTGTCTCCCCTTCTCGCCCCATTTATGCCTCTTCTTCTCACCCCGTTCATGTCTCTGCAGAATACAAGCGAGCTCGTCATGAGATCAAAAAGAAATCTTCTGATACACTGAAGCTGCAGAAAAAGGCACGAAAAGGTAATAAATCTAAAAGACCCCCCCCCCCCTTCTTTCTATGTATCCCCCCCTTCTCCATGTATTCTGTATAAACAGGCTAATATCTGTTGAGAATTTCAGAACACCACAATGTAAATGTGAGCTATTGAAGCCGCTACATGTCCAGAGACAGACAGTGCTATAAAGAGAGTGTTAGATATTACAAGAAAATGCTATATACACAATACACTGGAGCCAGTACTGGAATGGAGGACAATGGAGGACAATGCAATACACAGAGTGCAAGGTATTACTGTTAGTTATGTGATAAGATGAGGCACTGAGGTCTTGAGGAATGTAGAATTCAGCTTTACTTGCATAGAAGAACAGCATACATGTGTGAGAACAGCATTACAGGAGAGAGCAGAGATAGAAAGAAATCCTACCAGTGCAGAATATACACGCATATAGGCCCGGATTCACAAAGCACTTGCGCCGACGTATCTCCAGATACGCCGCGTAAGTGCAAATATGCGCCGTCGTATCTGTGCGCCGGACCCACAAACTAAGATATGCTTAAAAAAACTCCTACCAGTGCAGAATATACAAGCATATAGGCCCGGATTCACAAAGCACTTGCGCCGACGTATCTCCAGATACGCCGCGTAAGTGCAAATTTGCGCCGTCGTATCTGTGCGCCGGACCTACAAACTAAGATACGCCTAAAAACAGGCTTCATCCCGCCGACGTAACTTGCCTACGCCGTCGTAGAGTGGGCGCATATCTACGCTGGACGCATGTTGCGCTCCCATTGATTTTCTATTCAAATATGCAAATGAGGGAAATACAGCGATTCACGAACGTACATGCGTCCGACGCAGGCTACGCAAAATGCACGTAAGTTGTACATCTGGCGTAAAGTTATGCCCCATAAAGGAGGTGTAACTCAACAGCATCCATGCAAAGGGCTGCACCAGGGAACCCAAGCCTGCGTAATTTACATTGGACATGTGTGACTGGGCGTAGATTACGTTCAGGGCCTACGCAGTGATCCGGCGTATCTTAGGCAGTTGTTTTGCGACGTGGTTGTGAGCATGCGTACGGGGATGCGTCCACGTCCCGGCACATGCGCAGTTCGTTATACGTATCAGTCTGGCCCATCATTTGCATGGGGTAACGGCTCATTTGCATGACTCACGCCCACTTCCACCTACACCGGCTTACGCCTTAGAAACCCAGCGCAGTTTTGGGAGCACTGGCTTTGTGAATTCCATGCTTGCCTCTCTGTGCTGCGTCAGCGTAGCGTATATTATTTGCGTTACGGCGGCATAAATGTGCGCCGCTGTCTGTGAATCTGGGCCATACTGTATAAACTCACGGATGCTAATATATTACTACGGTGATATCTATAGTTTGGAGTGCATAGTACATGCTTTTGCAATTCCAACACCCCTCTCAACAGCATGTGCTTCGCTATATGAGGCTCTTCTGTAGAAGACTCCGATGTTCCTTTAACAATGGTTTGTTGAGTACATCCGCAGTCATCTCTTCTGACGCTCTTGAGTGTCCCTAAACAGATGATATTTCACGTTAATGTGATTCCTTCTAGGATTAACCCTTTTTGACTGTGTCAGCTTTATACATCCCTTGTTGTGTTTGAGAATGGAAATGGGTTTTGACATGTCTACACTCATGTCCATTAAAAGTTGGCGAATCCATATTGCTTCCTGACATGAGCATACACATGGTCGGAATTTCCGTTCAAAAGCTCACATCGGACTTTTGCTGTCGGAATTTCCGATCGTGTGTACGGGGCAAGTAGAGATCTTTCCTAATGTCTCCGTATGGGAAAGTGGTTTTGAAGTCTAGTTCCTTCACTCTCAATGTTAAGAAGGGTTCTGATGGTGAAGCGTTTTACGTCAGGAACGAATGTTTCATCGTAATCTGATTCAAATTTATGAGTATCCCTTGGCAATTAATCTGCCCATATATGTGTGGATATTCCCTTCAGCTTTGAGCTTCACTTTAAAAATTCACTTGCTTCCTATAGTTTTAGAGGAAGTTTCTTGAGTGTCCAGGTTTTGTTTTCCCGATGCAATCTTATTTCTTCTTATACTGCCTTTCTTTATTTATTGGCTTCACTTTTTGGCATTTTTTTTTCTATGTCTTCTCAGGATGTTGATTCAAGCATGTTTAGTGTCTTAGCAGCATATGACAGCATGCAGGGTGGTATCCCCTTTGTCGCCCAAGTGGATCTTCTAATTTCAGGCTTTTTAGTAGAATATAATGGGGAACTTAACTTATCTTTTAAAAGTTCCACCTCTTGTTCTGACTCCTGCATGACACAGCCTCCCCATACCCTCCTAGGCCACGACAGACACCTCAGAACTCCATATTCGACCCAACTGCCCTGCTGGCCTGGCTCCTCCAGATTTAAGGGCTGGCTTAGCCACCCTGCCAGAACATTCTGCCTTGGGATTGGCCAAGTTTTCATAAGTATGCAGATCATTCCTCTTCGCCTCCACCCACTAGCTTCTCAAAGTTTCTCCAAACTTCCAGATCCAGGGGGAGGTACCTTAGGCCTGAATCTGTTCGTCATCCAGCCTGACCTGCAGTAAACCCTGATCTAATCTGATCCAAATTTATGAGTATACCTTGGCAATTAATCTGCCCATATATTTGTGGATATTCCCTTCAGCTTTGAGCTTCACTTTAAAAATTCACTTGCTTTCTTTAGTTTTAGAGGAAGTTTCTTGAGTGTCCAGGTTTTTTTTCCCCGATGCAATCTTATTTCTTCTTATACTGCCTTTCTTTATTTATTGGCTTTACTTTTTGGCATTTTTTTTTCTATGCCTTCTCAGGATATTGATTCAAGCATGTTATGTGTCTTAGCAGCATATGACAGCTTGCGGGGTGGTATCCCCTTTGTCGCCCAAGTGGATCTTCTAATTTCAGGCTGTTCAGTAGAATATAATGGGGAACTTAACTTATCTAATAAAAGTTCCACCTCTTGTTCTGACTCCTGCGTGACAGAGCCTCCCCATACCCTCCTAGGCCACCGACAGACTCCTCAGCACTGCACATTCCACCCAACTGCCCTGCTGGCCTGGCTCCTTCAGATTTAAGGGCTGACTTAGCCAACCTGCCAGAGCATTCTGCCTTGGGATTGGCCAAGTTTTTGTAAGTATGCAGATCATTCCTCTTCACCTCGCCCACTAACTTCTAGAAGTTTTTTCAAACTTCCAGATCCAGGGGGAGGTACCATAGGCCTGCATCTGTGAGTCATCCTGCCTGACCTGCAGTAAACCCTGACCCAATTTCAGACTCACAAACTAACCATGAGTCTTACATAAATTTGCCTGTAGTAATCCAGTAGCACACTAAAGGGTGCTACATGAGTGACCCGTTCATAGCCAAAGGAACCCACGCATACTTGGCACCCAACAAGTTAATGGGGGACATATGGAGGGGGTGTTATCCACCTATTGTAACACACACCCTACCCTTACAGGTCTTTGGAGGTAGAGTACGTGTGGCTTTTGCTTCCATACATACTTGCATTTCATGAGCATTTTGCAGGGCAGCATTGTCATATCTTCTGATAAACCTCTCTTTGTTAATTCCTTTTATGGCTTCTCTGTTTCAGTGCTTCAATCTCCTGTGCCATAGGTGAATGCATTTATTGTGGGAATTCTGAGTGGCAGTCTTGGCTAGCTCATCTGCGGTGATGAGTCTGTACAGGTGTTCATCCAATTTTCCTTTTCTGAGGATTCGCTTGTTATTTGGACATGTGCATTCATCACCTTGGAAGTGAGACCATTGTTAGCATGGCTTCATTCTAGGTCTGGGACATACAGTACATTTTTCACAAGGATACTTTGCTTGTCCCCTGATGGTGTGATGCAGTTCAAGAAACTTTGATCATTACCTTCTGCAGTAATACTTTTCCCATTTGCTAGGAAGACTTTGTCTTTTGCACTAAAATCTATTTCTGTAAAGAAGGTCTCATCGCTGGCCATGTGAATTATTACATCTGAGTCTATACTCTAACTGCATGATATAATACTCTGAGTCGTAAAAGTGTCACTCCAGTAGCAGTAAAGGTGCCACTCCATGATGTGCCTGCAGTTTCGTGACTGCTTTTGCTCTTTTTCTTTTGGATGACTCTCACTGGTCCACTTTCCAGACTGAACGGTCCTTTTTCAGGTGACCAGTCTTTTTACAGCAAAACAAGCTCAGCTTTCTTTGCTTTGTCCTCTTGTGTACCTTAAGGCCTCGTACACACGATATGTTAACCAGAGGACAACAGTCTGATGGACCGTTTTCATCGGTCAAAACCGATCGTGTGTGGGCCCCATAGGTTATTTAACCATCGGTTAAAAAAAAGCCAACTTGCTTTAAATTTAACCCATGGATTCCTAACCGATAGGTCAAAACCGATCGTTAGTAGGCACGTCCATCGGTTAAAAATCCACGCATGCTCAGAATCAAGTCGACGCATGCTTGGAAGCATTGAACTTTGAACGTTTTTTTCAGCACGTCGTTGTGGTTTATGTCACCGCATTCTGACACGATCGTTTTTTTAACCGATGGTGTGTAGGCGCGACAGACCATCAGTCAGCTTCATCGGTTAACTGATCGTGTGTACGAGGCTTAATAGGTTTCTCTGTCTCTTCATTGTGCATATTTTCCTTCTGTTATATTCATGAATTCATTTTCCTTTGGTGTATTCTATTGTTTATTCTTGATCCGTTCTGGCCTCTAAAGCATTAAGGCATTATGTCCCTCTGGGAGGCTGCATAGCAGTAGCGCCACCACATGGCTATCTTTAATTTGCTCTCTAATTGCACATATACTATATTACTAATATTATTGGGATGTCTGTTTACACGCACATGAACTTTAATGGCATCCTTAGTCCGAAGGGTTTAATATTGAGTTGGCCCACCCTTTGCAGCTATAACAGTATCAACCCTTCTGGGAAGGCCGTCCACAAGGTTTAGGAGTGTCTATGGGAATGTTTGAAAAGTAGCGAATTTGTGAGATCAGGCACTGATGTTGGGCGAGAAGGCCTGGCTCACAGTCTGCACTCTAATTCACCCCAAAGGTGTTCTATCAAAACTCTGTGAAGGCCAGTCAAGTTCCTCCACCCCAAACTCACTCATCCATGTCTTTACGGACCTTGCTCTGTGCAATTGTTTAAATCATTTGGTGCAGAGGGGATTATGGTTTGGGGTTGTTTTTCAGGGGTTGGGCTTAGCCCCTTAGTTCCAATGAAGGGAACTCCTAAGGCGTCAGCATACTAATACATTTTGGACAATTTCATGCTCCCAACTTTGTAGGAACAGTTTGGGGATGACCCCTTCCTGTTCCAACATGACTGCACACCAGGGCACAAAGCAAGGTCCACAAAGACATGGATGAGTGAGCTTGGGGTAGAGGAACTTGACTGGCCTGCACAGAGTCCTGACCTCAACCCGATAGAACACCTTTGGGATGAATTAGAACGGAGACTGTGAGCCAGGTCTTCTCATCCAACATCAGTGCCTGACCTCACAAATGCGCTTCTGGAAGAATGGTCAAACGTTCCCATAGACACGCTGCTAAACCTTGTGTTATAGCTGCAAAGGGTGGGGCCAACTCAATATCGAACCCTACGGACTAAGACTGGGATGTCATTAAAGTTCATGTGCATGTAAAGACAATATAGTGTAGCTGTTGTACAAAAGTTTCTAGCATGGTATTCACTTGTTCACACATTTTTCTAGCCTTACTTACTGTATATAGCTTGTGTAGCAGATATAGTTTACTGTTTAGGTTTGAACATTAGTGCAGTTTTTGTAATGCTGTCTACATACCTTTTGGCTTTATTTTCTTTTGTGTATATGAGCTGAACATCTTCCACTATCAGGCTTATAATTGCTTTTGTTTGTATGTTCTTCCTGTCCCATTCCTCCATTGATCCATTATTGGGTCTGTCTGTATTCAGTACTTGCCACAGCTTGTCTTTGTTTAGCAGCATCTTCGGCTTGAATTTCCACAGCCGGTGGCTGGTATTGTTGAGCTTTGCCATTTTTTCAGCAGCTTGTAGTGTTCTGTTTAGTGCCTGGGACCATAACCCGTTGGTTATGTGATAAGATGAGGTACTGAGATCCAGGGGAATGTAGAGTTGTAGAGTGTAGAGTTCAGAATTACTTGTGTTAGGAGAACAGCATATGTGAGAACAGCATTACAGAAGAGAGCAGAAAAAATAACTTCCTTCCTGTGCAGAATATACAAGCAATATACAGTATAAACACCCAGTATATCACTACAGCGCCATCTACAGTTTAGAGTGCATAGTGCATTCTATTGCACCTCCAACAATTACAACAATACTATGGAAGGAGACAGTACCGGAGGATCTCTCCATACATTGTTATAATGTATAATATGAATCTAATGAAAGATCCCTCCATACATTGTTATAATAAAGGATCCCTCCTTACATTGTTATAATAAAGGATCCCTCCCTATATTGTTATAATGTATAAACTAAATCTAATGAAGGATCCCTCCATACATTGTTCTAATGACAGATCCCTGTACACACATTGGGGTAGATTCAGAGAGCAATTACGCCTGCGTATCCATAAATACGCCGTGTAATTGCTAAGTAGCGCCGGCGTATCTACTTTCTGTATTCAAAAAGCTAGATACGCCGACTTTAGCCTAAGATACGACTGGCATAAGTCTCTTACGCTGTCGTATCTTAGGGTGCATTCTGACGCTGGCTGCTAGGTGGCGCTCCCATAGATGTCAGCGTAGAGTATGCAAATTACATACTTACGCCGATTTACGAACGAACGTGCGCCCGGCGGTAGTTTTTTACGTCGTTTGCGTACGTCGTTTTCGTCGTAAGGCTGCTCCTGCTATTAGGAGGCGCAGCCAATGTTAAGTATGGACGTCGTTCCCGCGTCGCGATTTGAAAATTTTACGTTGTTTGCGTAAGTCGTCCGTGAATGGCGCTGGACGCCATTTACATTATTCACATCACTCACATATACATTATTCACGTCGATACCAATGACGTCCTTTTTTTTTTCCGACGTCAATTACCGCAATGCACGTCGGGAAATTTTAGGGACGGCGCATGCGCAGTACGTTCGGTGCGGGAACGCGCCTAATTTAAATGATCCACGCCCCCTACGGGATCATTTGAATTACGCGCGCTTACGCCGGCCCCTTTTACGCTACGCCGCCGCAACTTTACAGGCAAGTGCTTTGTGAATCAAGCACTTGCCCGTAAAACTTGCGGAAGTGTAACGTAAATGTCATTCTTACCCCACCGCAGTTTTGCGCGCCACTACCTGAATCCACCCCATTGTGACCTGTTTTGCATTAAAGAATACATTACTCCAACATTCCACATTCCTGATATGTTCCTGCTGTACTATGTACTTGTATGGAAAATTATCCTGTCCTCTTTGTATTGCTTATTTGTTTGAAATATCTGATGCTCCTGCCATTACCTCTGCTTTCGTATATGTTTAAAAAAACTGACCACAATAGGCATGAGAGCACAGTTTTGGTCAGTTTTCTGGCTGTATTGAGAACGCAGCCTGCTCCCCTCCAATGATCAGACTTGTGCTGACACCCCCCCCCAACAACCATTCTTTGGGAAGACCAGTGTTCTGCTGTTTCTTCTCCCTTAGCTCTCTGAGCTCCTTATGCAGCTGAGTACAGAGGGTAAGTGATCACTTAGGTAAAAGGGTATTTATAATGTTTTTTTTTATATGTATACACAAATATTTTGTCTTTCATTTCTATTTTAAACTGTGTTCACAGATACTTTAGCTGTTTCCTGCTATGACCAGCTTTGGGAGGTCTGGGAATAATGTCGCTCTCCTCTTTGATATTTCTCTCCTTTTTCTTGCATGGCTTCTCCTTCTCCTCCTACGACTTCTTCAATCTACTAGTAGAAGTTCTCGGTAAGTGGTGGGGGAGGGGGTTGCTCTGTCTGTCCTAATATACACTTATTATTTGTATTCTCTGATATTAATTCAGCATGTTAAATGATCTCTAAAGACAAAAACACAATTTTTCTATATTGCAGCCAATGCCAATCAATAGATGCGGTGTCTGCATTTGTTTTCTATTTTCGGGCTGAGAACATTTTCAGCAAGTACAGTGGAACCTTGGATTACGAGAATAATCCGTTCCGGGAGAATGCTCGCAATCCAAAGCACTCGCATATCAAAGCGAGTTTCCCCATAGAAGTCAATGGAAACGAAAATAATTTGTTCTGCGTTGACTTCTATGGCATGCAATACCGTGGCCAGAGGTGGGGGCGTCGGAAATACTCAGTGGGCCAGATTCTCGTATCCTGGCGTAAAACTATGCAGGCGTAACGTATCTCGTTTATGCTACGCGGCCGCAAGTTTTACGGGCAAGTGCTTGATTCACAAAGCACTTGCCTGTAAAGTTGCGGCGGCGTAGCGTAAATCCCCCGGCACAAGCCCGCCTAATTCAAATGATCCAGGTAGGGGGCGTGGATCATTTAAATTGGGCGCGTTCCCGCCCCGATCGTACTGCGCATGCGCCGTCCCTAAAATTTCCCGATGTGCATTGCGCTAAATGACGTCGCAAGGACGTCATTGGTTTCGACGTTAACGTAAATGGCGTCCAGCGCCATTCACGGACGACTTACGCAAACGACGTACATTTTTTAATTTCGACGCGGGAACGACGGCCATACTTAACATTGGTTGCCCCTCATATAGCAGGGGCAACTTTACGCGTCGCAAATCTAACGTAAACGTTGTATCTTCACTGCGTCGACCGCGCGTACATTCGGGAATTCGCGTATTTTGCTAATTTGCATACTCGACGGGGAAAACGACGGAGGCGACACCTAGCGGCGAAAAAAAAAATTGCATTTAAGATCCGACAGCGTAAGAGACTTACGCCTGTCGGATCTAATGGTTATCTATGCATAGATACGACGGCCCAGATTAGGACTTACGACGGCGCACATGGCACTGCGCCGTCGTAAGCCCTTTGAGGCCCCGTACACACGATAGAATCCATCCGCAGATAAATCCCAGCAAATGGGTTTCAGCGGATAGATCCTATGGTGTGTACACGCCAGCGGATCTTTTTCTGCGGATAAATCTCCCCTGGAATGGATTCCAGCAGATCGAATATTTGCTGACATGCAGAACAAATCCATCTGCTGGAGTCCATCCCAACGGATTGATCCGCTGGTCTGTACAGACTCACCGGATCCATCCGTCCGAAGGGATCCCCCGCATGCGTCGTAATGATTCGACGCATGCGTGGAATTCCTTATATGACAGCGTCGCCGCGTCATAATCGCGGCGACGGCGCGACACGTCATCGCCAGAGGATTTCGGCGCGGATTTCAATGCGATGGTGAGTACACTCCATCGCATTAAAATCTGCTGAAATCCTCGAGAGGATTTATCCGCGGAAACGGTCCGCTGGACCGTATCCGCGGATAAATCCTCCCGTGTGTATGGGGCCTGAGAATCTGGGCCACAATTTTTCTATATTGCAGCCAATGCCAATCAATAGATGTGGTGTCTGCATTTTTTTTCTTTTTTTGGGCTGAGAACATTTTCAGCAAGTACAGTGAAACCTTGGATTACAAGCATATTCCGTTCCAGGAGAATGCTCGCAATCCAAAGCACTCGCATATCAAAGCGAGTTTCTCTATAGAAGTCAATGGAAACAAAAATAATTTGTTCCACGTTGACTTCTATGGCATGCAATACCGCATGTGGCCAGAGGTGGGGGCGTCGGGAATACTCAGAAAGGTTCGGGGACAGCTCGACTGAACTCGGAAAACCTTGTAAAGGCTCGGGAAAAGAGTATTTCCAAAGGGCTCCGAACGGCTCCGATTGGCTCCGTTCGGCTCTGCTTGGCTCCGGCGCCCCCCCGCACCTCTGGCCAAATGTGGTATTGCACACCGCTGTGGCTTGAATCCTGCTCGTTTTACGAGACAACACACGCAAACCGAGTCAGGATTTAAAAAAAAAAAATCTTGTATTGCGAAACGCTTCCTCGCAATCCCAGGTTTCATTATACAAAAAATTCACCTATTGATCTCGCCAGAACTTCGGTGTGTTCATGTCACTTCCTTTTAAGCTGACCTGAAATCTCACATAATGTTATCAGCTTTCCCAGCTATTCTCTGTAAACTACAAAATAACATGGATGAAGAGGGGGGGATGGGGTTTGTAGTCCAAACCTGGAGAGCAGCTTTGGATGACAACACGGCTCCTCAGAGAGCGCTGTCACCTAAGGACAGGGAGTGTGTTACTGGCAGGATCACCTGGTGAAAATAAAGGAAAAATAAAAATGAATGCAGCGGTCACATCTAAGGACAGGGATGCTGTGATACATTTTTGTTTTTGGGTTTAGATACACTTTAACGTTCTTTTTTCCTTCTATTACCTAATATTGCCGTCTTCTGGCACACACTGAGAAATCCTCTGCTCCTCCTTCTAGAGGCATTTCAATCAGACAAAGATCAATGTGTGGTAACTAGATGTGCGCTTTGTTTTGTTGCGAATTGAAATTCAGACAAATTAACAAATTTAAACTAATCTGAAATAAAACAGCATTTCATAGGGCACAGTAGTGGCAATTGATGGGCACACTGGCAACATTTGATGGGGCACAGTAGTGGCAATTGATGGGCACACTGGCATAATTTGATGGGGCACAGTAGCGGCAATTGATAAGCACACTGGCAACATTTGATGGGGCACAGTAGCGGCAATTGATGGGCACACTGGCAACATTTGATGGGGCACAATAGCGGCAATTGATAGGCACACTGGCAACATTTGATGGGCACAGTAGTGGCAATTGATGGGCACACTGGCAACATTTGATGGGGCACAGTAGCAGCAATTGATGGGCACACTGGTAACATTTGATGGGGCACAGTAGGGGCAATTGATGGGCACACTGGCAACATTTGATGGGGCACAGTAGCGGCAATTGATGGGCACACTGGCAACATTTGATGGGGCACAATGGCAACATTTGATGGGCACAGTGTCAGCAATTGATAGGCACACTGGCAGCAATTGATGGGCACACTGGCAGAAATTGATGGGCACACTGGTAGCAATTGATGGGTACAGTAGCTGCATTTGATGGCACAGTGGTGGCAATTTATGGGTACAGTGGCAGCATTTTATGGGAACAGTAGTTGCGTTTGATGGGGCATAGTAGCGAAAATTGATGGGCACACTGGCAACATTTGATCGAGCACAGTAGCAGCAATTGATGGGGCACACTGGCAACATTTGATGGGGCACACTGGCAACATTTGATAGTCACACTGACAGCAATTTATGGGCACAGTAGCCGCAATTGATGGGCACACTGGTAGCAATTGATGGGCATACTGGCAGCAATTGATGGGTACAATAGCTGCGTTTGATGGCACAGTGGTGGCAATTTATGGGTACAGTGGTTGCGTTTGATGGGCACAGTAGCTGTATTTGATGGGCACAGTGGCTGCAATTTTTTTTTTGTTTGTTTGCGCCCCCCACCCCCAAAAAAAAAATTGAGCACCAGCCGCCACTGCATCGGAGACAGAAAAAACAGTCCACAGTCTACTTCATGGTCCAGCTCAGCCTTCATTTTCCTCAAATGAATTCACATCTATGACTCCGTACCGTCCACTGCCGATGGAATGATGATTTCCTTTCTCTTCCATTAAGGGAAACAGGATGTCATTACCTGTCAGGTTATACTGCCGCCTAAAGGAAGATTGGTAGATGGCACTCTAACCCAACAGTTATTGGCTTCCAGTGTCCCTCAATGGACGCTAAGGAAAATATTTTTACAGTGAGAACAAAAATCCTATTTTATTGACTATACCCACCCCTGAGGAATTAAATCTGGCCTCTGATTGGTTGTCCTTGGCCTGGGTATAATTCAGTGCCATAGATCGGCACACATAACTCAGACCCCCCACTGTGGCCCTTGATGTGACAACAATTGTTTTTTTTTTTTGGCACACAGGGAAGGGTGATTTACAGCCCCAGCTGGACCACGCTCTACAGGACGTGAACGACATGTACCTGCTGCTGGAGGAGACGGAGAAGCAGGCCGTGCGCAGGGCGCTTATCGAGGAGCGCGGGCGCTTCTGTACGTTCGTCGCGCTCTTACAGCCTGTGGTGGTGAGTACCTAACATCACACATGACTGAAATCAACATCTGTCCAAGGCCTGTCAACAAAGCCATGTGCACTTGGTGTTACTTTATTAGGTATGCCTACTGGTAAAACAGCCAATGGGACAGGTGCAACTCAATGCATTAAACATGGAAACATAATCAAGGGGTTCAGTTACTGTTCAACCAAATGGTACAATGTGGGAGATGCATGTATCAAATGGGGTCTAAGCCAATAACATTCGAGAAGGATCATTTCACAAACTGAAAAATCATTTCACCCGTTTTATTGGTCCATAAAGACATGGTCAACCCAGAGGTGTAACTAGAACCTTCAGGGCCCCAATGCAAAAATCCATGACCCCCCCTCCTCCCTCCCATTGATCCTGGGGTTCTTTCCTCCTATTCTGGGGCCCGCCTCTTTATTACGGTCCCGCAGTGGACCCCCTTTCTACCATCTTGGGTAGAGTTGCCACCTTTTCTTTAAGCCAAAACCAAACACTTTAGCGGCGCCTTCCTATTATAGGCCATGGGGAAGAGAAGCAACTGTATATTAATGACCATGGGAGAGGGGCAACTCTATATTAATAGCCATGGTGAAGGGGGAGAGGGGCAACTCCATATTTATGGCCGTGGTGAAGGGGGAGAGAAGCAACTCCATATTTATGGCCGTGGTGAAGGGGGAGAGAAGCAACTCCATATTTATGGCCATGGTGAAGGGGGAGAGAAGCAACTCCATATTTATGGCCGTGGTGAAGGGGGAGAGGGGCAACTCCATATTTATGGCCGTGGTGAAAGGGAGAGAGAGGCAACTCCATATTAATGGCCATGGTGAAGGGGGAGAGAGGCAACTCCATATTAATGGCCATGGTGAAGGGAGAGAGAGGCAACTCCATATTTATGGCCGTGGTGAAAGGGGAGAGGGGCAACTCCATATTAATGGACATGGTGAAGGGAGAGAGAGGCAACTCCATATTTATGGCCATGGTGAAGAAGAAGAGAGGCAACTCCATATTTATGGTCGTGGTGAAGGGGGAGAGAGGCAACTCCATATTAATGGCCGTGGTGAAGGGGGAGAGAGGCAACTCCATATTTATGGCCGTGGTGAAGGGGGAGAGAGGCAACTCCATATTTATGGCCATGGTGAAGGGAGAGAGAGGCAACTCCATATTTATGGCTGTGGTGAAGGGAGAGAGAGGCAACTCCATATTTATGGCTGTGGTGAAGGGAGAGCGAGGCAACTCCATATTTATGGCTGTGGTGAAGGGAGAGCGAGGCAACTCCATATTTATGGCCGTGGTGAAGGGGGAGAGAGGCAACTCCATATTTATAGCCATGGTGAAGGGGGATAGAGGCAACTCCATATTTATGGCCATGGTGGAGGGAGAGAGAGGCAACTCCATATTTATGGCCATGGTGAAGGGAGAGAGAGGCAACTCCATATTTATGGCCGTGGTGAAGGGAGAGAGAGGCAACTCCATATTTATGGCCATGGTGAAGGGAGAGAGAGGCAACTCCATATTTATGGCCATGGTAAAGGGGGAGAGAGGCAACTCCATATTAATGGCCATGGTGAAGGGAGAGCGAGGCAACTCCATATTAATGGCCATGGTGAAAAGGGAGAGAGACACATGCATGTGTGTGTGTGTCTACATATATATGACCCCGGCACATTGATTTCCCTGCCGATACAGTGAAAGAGAAGAGCATAAACACTTCTCTTATGGCAGAGCCAGTAAAAAGGAGATCTTTCCCATGTTCCTGCTGCTACACAGAGCGATAATACTAATGTGCATGGGGTGATTAGGGTGTGCCTGGGCACACCCGGCACACCCTGTGCGCACATCTATGGTATATATTGAACGATCCCTGTTCAGCTCTGTAGTTATTGCAATCATGTAACACAGAGAGTACTTTGAGCACCAAATGAGACTCAAGCAACATTACAGGCAGCTGAGAGCCACATGGACATTGTGAGCCCCCTGATGGGGACAATATGTCCTGTTCCTCCACCCAGCTGTGCTCACATCAAACACAATGTTCTCTTGTTTCAGACAGGGGAAATCCATCTTCTGGGAGAGGTGACTCACCTGCAGGCAATCATTGATGATCTGATGGTGCTGAGCGATGAGCCACATAAACTTCCTGCTGCCAGTGAACAGGTGAGATGAGAACAGTATGACATCATCGAGAGTACACATTAGATTGTAAGCTCCTTTGGTGCCGAGATTGATTTGACTGGCTCAGTGTTTTCAGTACAGCACTGCTGTATATGTCAGAGCTATTTAAATGTATAATAATAATAGTGTGTGACTGTGCAATGATATTGGTATGTAAGCTCCACTGAGGCTCATATTACTGGCCCAGTATTCTCTGTGCAGCGCTACAGAATGTGTTAGAGCTATATTAATGTATAATAGCACAAGACCATGACAGTAAGATCCTGTGGAGAGAGCAATACAATGATAACAACTAATAAGGTTCCTTTCCTTTGAAAGGTTCCTTTCATATATGACCCCAGCCCATTGATCTCCCTGCTGGTGTCCTGTCAATATGGGTCCCCTGTCGGATAATGCCTAGGCTGGACTGCGCATGGAGCCGCTGAAAATCTCAGAGGATGAACAGCTGTTCTGTTCCTGTACACGGCGCATGCGCAATCAACACGCCGCTCGCGCCCGATGCTCGGGGGAGGGTTATTCATTGCATACAAGGGGCGGATGCTTTTCTCAAAGGGGCGGATGTATTCTTGAGCAGTGTTCTTTTGGCGATTGGTTTTCTCAATAAACTACACGTCTTTGCGCCCTTCAGTTGTGTAAACATGCCAGGGCCGGCCCTACCATGGGACCCGATGGTACCATTGTACCAGGCAGCACTTTCAGGGGGGCAGCAAATTTCCTGCTTGCACGCCATCCCATTCCACCAGCTCCACTCTCCACTCCACTGTGGGGCTAATTGCCGCCCGACCGCTCCTCCCGTTCCGCTCTCCGCTCCACTGTGGGGTTAATTGCATGAATAGAGCCATAACAGGTCCTTTTTATACTCCTATATACATGTATAGACCCATGATAGGTCCACTTTAGTTATCATGATATAAAATAATGGATGTGGGGGCATTTTGGTGGGCGCAAATTTTTTTTCGGGGTGGCAGCATTTCATTCTTGGTACCAGGCAGCACAATGTCTTGGGCCAGCACTGAAACACGCCCCTCAAAGAAACGTAGTTTATTGAGAAAACCAATCCCCAAAAGAACACTGCTCAAGAATACATCCGCCCCTTTGAGAAAAGCATCCGCCCCTTGTTCTATTCCGTCCCTTGTTGTATGCAATGAATAACCAGCCCCAAGCATCGAGATCGAGCGGCGCGTTGATTGCGCATGCGCCGTGTACAGATACAGAACAGCTGTTCATCCTCTGAGATTTTCGGCGGCTCCGTTTGTGCAGTCCAGCCCTGGCATTATCCGACGGGGGACCCATACCGACAGAACACCGGCACAGTGAAAGAGAAGAGCATAAACACTTCTCTTATGGCAGAGGGAGATATTTCCCATGTTCCTGCTGCTACACAGATCGATATCACTAATGTGCATGGGGTGATTAGGGTGTGCCTGGGCACATCCGGCACACCCTGTGCGCACACCTATTGTTCCTTTATTCTTCCTGATTTAATAATGAGATATAATGTTAATGTTTGTTGTCTTGTAGGTCATTAAAGATCTGAAGGGATCAGACTACTCTTGGTCCTATCAGACACCTCCGTCTTCTCCCAGCAGCTCGGGATCTCGCAAGTCTAGCATGTGCAGGTAAGTGTACCTGAGCACCTGTAGTATGCTCCCCTCCCCCACCATCCAACCATATATTGAAGCCAGAACCAGGCTAATCCACCAGTTGCCTGCAGGCACTACCAGGGATGCCGGGGGTTTGCAATGGCTTTGATATCGCCACCATAGCTGGAGAGCAGCAAATTCTCCTGCCTGCCCCTCCTCATTAAGACGCACTGTTAACTAGGGCAGCGCCTCTCAACCGTGCTATGGCAGGGCCCCTGATAAACATTCCTACGGTCAATTGATTCTGCGTGGGTGGGTTTGTAAAACAGTTCCTTCGTTTTAAATTTTGGTATGACTGAGAAATGCCCATGGAAAAGGTTCAGACAGGGAGCTTATATTATAAAGGATTTGGAGTTTGGCGCAGACCCGTTGGGTTGGTACACGGTTGAAAAGCACTGACTTAGACCCCCTGTATCCAGTACTCACCTCTCTTACCTCACCAATGCTCTGACCATTTATCACAGTACAAAAACTACCCCCTCCTGGCAAGCTGCCTCGCACCCCCACTCACCGGGTTCCACGTGTCGATATCGCAGCCTCCCACAGACCGTCGGAGGTGGCCAGCGCTTGGTCAGTGCGACCTCCCAGGATTCGGGATGTAGTTTCCATGAGACCGCTTACTCCAAGCCACCATCGCCTATGCCATCGGATATTACGAGTCAGGTAGGTACCTGGGAGTGCTGTGTGTGTGTCTTGTGCTATTCTGTAAATACTAAGCGGCCACTAAAATCTCTCTTTAACGTGTCTCTTGCGCTCATCAGAAGTCATCAAGCTCGGCGTCTTCAGAGGCCTCAGAGACTTGTCAGTCTGTCAGTGAGTGCAGCTCACCTACTTCGGTAAGTGTCTCTTTGTTATTGTTCTGAAGGGGGTTTTGGGGGGCAAATCCTATATACACAATCCTATACTCACAGTCAGAGGTGTATTTAGGTTTTGTGCTGCCCTAGGCCTGACTAAACTCATGCGCCCCCTAATTTAAATATGACCCACCTCTTCCTTTTTAAGACACGCCCTATCATCTGTAAACCACACCCCTTCCACTTTAGGCCCCACCTTTTCCTGTTAGAGCTCCGCCTCTTTCTCTCTGTACATTAGCACACTCACGCACCATTCACTCCATACTTACATCAATCAATCCAGTTGCAGTTGGCTCCACCATGTGTATGTATGAACACGAGTTAGGGACTTTAGATTGTAAGCTCCTTGAGGGCAGGGACTGATGTGACCTCTGTACCCTCCCCGCACCTCTGTACCCTCCTCATACCTCTGTACCCTTCTCGCACCTCTGTACCCTCCTCATACCTCTGTACCCTCCCCGTACCTCTGTACCCTCCCCGCACCCCTGTACCCTCCCCGCACCTCTGTACCCTCCCCGTACCTCTGTACCCTTCCCGCACCTCTGTACCCTCCTCATACCTCTGTACCCTCCCCGTACCTCTGTACCCTCCCCGCACCCCTGTACCCTCCCCGCACCTCTGTACCCTCCCCGTACCTCTGTACCCTCCTCATACCTCTGTACCCTCCCCGCACCTCTGTACCCTCCTCATACCTCTGTACCCTCCCCGCACCTCTGTACCCTCCCCATACCTCTGTACCCTCCCCGCACCTCGTGCGGAGGGCGGCTTTGGTGCCCGTGCCGCCCCCCGCAAAGTGCCGCCCTAGGCCTAGATACATCCCTGCTCACAGTTGATCCAGAGGAAGGCGAAAAACCCCAATAAAGCATGATCCAGCAGGGGTAAAATTCCTTCCTGGTTTCCTGAGACACAATCGGATTTTCCCTGGATCAACTTTACCTATAAATATTAGTAACTATCCAGTTATATTATGTACATTTAGGAAAGAATCCAGGCCATTTTTAACCACTTCACATCCAGCATAATGTCAAATGACGTCCACAAGGTGGCTCTGCCATCCCGGGTGGACGTCATATGATGTCCTTGGGCCTCCCGGCATCCCACGGGTGCCTATGCGTGTGCCCGCGATTGGCAGTTACAGAGCCAGGGACGTGGATCTCAGTGTGTAAATACAGAGATCCACGTCCTGTCAGGGAGAGAAGACCGACCATGGTGTGTCCCTTGTACATAGGGACACTGATCGGTCACCTCCCCCAGTCAGTCACCTCCCCCCACAGTTAGAATCACTACCTAGGGAACACATTTAACCCCTTGATCGCCCCCTAGTGTTAACTCCTTCCCTGCCAGTCACATTTATACAGTAATCAGTGCATATTTATAGCACTGTTCGCTGTATAAATGTGAATGGTCCCAAAATAGTGTCAAAAGTGTCCGAACTGTCTGCCGCAATATCGCAGTCCTGACAAAAATTGCAGATAACTGCCATTACTAGTAGAAAAAAAAATCATAAATCTATCCCCTATTTTGTAGGCGCTCATAGGCGTGCGCAGGGGGTGTGCCTGGGCACACCCTAATCACCCTGTACGGTGCAGATTCCTCCTACTGATATTTTACCAAAGCCCTCCAATGGGGCTCCTAAAAAATATATAAATAAAAATAAAAACCTAAAATAATAAAAATAAAAAACGGTTGACACCGTTCACTGCCCTACTGACATAGCCACTGTTGTTCGCCGCCCCCCCCAGCCCATAAAAAATACTACTGACACCATCTATATTTTTATACATTTGGGGTGCACACCCTAATGCAATAAGCTGCGCACACCTATGTAGGCGCTATAACTTTTGTGCAAACCAATCACTATACGCTTATTGTGATTTTTTTTTTTTACCAAAAAGATGTGACTTTAATTGCACTATAATAATTACCCTTGGGAGGCATTGTACCAGAATCATCCAATCACCAATTATTGATCTCTGTTACAGGATTGGTCTCGCTCTGGCCAATATGAAACTCCCCCGGCCAGTTCAATGCAGCGCAGGAAGGATCGCGTAGAACACCTCCGAGAAGCAGAGCTTGGTCCCGGATATCAGAGTATGGAGGATCCTTACCGCCCTCGGATGTCCCCCGCTGTCATTGCTGCTAAGGTAGGTTTATTATTGTGATTTATGACCAGAGCTGGAGGCACCAGATATAGACCCAGAGGGACTAATCAGCTTCAAGGGATCATAACATGGTCTGTCCTGATAGGAATGGAAGGCTACATTTATGGAGATGTCTGGGACAGTGCTCCAAAATAAATCAATCTAAAAATAAATACACAATGTATCAAATTAATCTCAATAAAAAATCCAAACCCCCAAAATAAATACTTTATCACAATAACATCAATAAATCAATCAATCTAAAAATACATACACGGTGTATCAAATGATATCAATAAATAAATAAATCTACAAAATACAATTATTTTACTAAAACTGGAGTGCAAAATCTGGTGCAGCTATGCATGGTAGCCAATCAGCTTCTAACTTCAGCTTTGGCAAAAAAAAAAAAAACTGGAAGCTGATTGGTTTCTATGCAGAGCTGCACCAGATTTTGCACTTTTTATTTTTACTAAGTCAACCCCAATGCAATAAAATAATACCAATAACTAAGTCAATATCCCGATAAATACACAATGCATTAAAATAATACCAATAACCAAGTCAATGTCCCAAAATAAATACACAGGCCCGGATTCAGAAAGCACTTACGTCGACGTATCTACTGATACGCCGTGTAATTGCACGGATGCGCCGTCGTATCTATGCGCCTGAGTCTCAATGCAAGATACGCCTGAAATCTGGCTTCTTCCGACCGATGTAAGTCTCCTACGCCGTTGGAGCCTGGGAGCATATTTACGCTGGCCGCAAGGGGTGCTTCCATTGATTTACATGTCCAATATGCAAATGACCGAGATACGCCGATTCACAAACGTACTTGCGCCCGTCACATGAGTATACACCGTTTACGTAAGGGGTACGTCCGGCGTAAAGTTAAAACACCTATAGGGAGGCGCAACCCATGCAAAGGTATGGACGACGGAACAGCCGTCGGATTTTACGTCGTTTAAGTAGGACTACGTGAATAGGGCTGGGTGTAGGTTACGTTCACGTCGTAGGCATTGAGCCGTCGTATCTTAGGGCGTAAATTCGACGTGATTCTGAGCATGCGCGCGCATGCGCCGTTAGTTCGGCCCCTCATTTGCATGGGGTCAAGCTTCATTTAAATGTATCACGCCCACTACCTTCCTACTTTGAATTAGGCGGGCTTACGCCGGTCAATTTACGTTACGCTGGCGCAACGTAGGGAGCGAGTGCTTTGTGAATACTGCTCTTGCCTTTCAGAGTTACGTTGGCGTAGCGCATATGAGATGCGCTACGCCGGGCACAAAGATGCGCCGATCTACGTGAATCCGGGCCACAGTGTATCAAAATAATAGCAGTAATATCAAATACACTAGATACATCAGAGATCACCAATACTAATCACCATTTACACTGTATGCAGGCAATATTTAGTGCGGTCAGCCCATAAAAATAACTTTGCCCTCTTTTTACTGCCAATGACTGGCACAAGCCAATGGTTTCTTAGTAATTTTATAGAGCTACATTAGATTTAGATGTTCAGAGAGTGTGAAATTGAACGGTTTCCTTTTGTCTCGGTGTGGCAGCATGGAGAGGAGGTGTCCCCGGCCGCCAGTGACCTGGCCATGGTACTGACCCGTGGACTGAGCCTGGAGCACCAGAAAAGCAGTCGTGATTCTCTGCAATACTCTAGTGGCTACAGCACCCAAACCACGACCCCATCCTGCTCCGAGGACACAATTCCATCACAAGGTAAAAACTTTGGGTGTTCCCCACACCATTCTATCATAAATTCTGCTGATACTTCATACCCCACCAATAAAACACCAGCAAAACACCATGGCAGGCACAAATATGAACATGTATATGTTTAAAGTGATTATAGCGTAAATGCATGTGTATGTGGATGGTCCAACATCTGGCAGGCCAGTATCATGGCATGAAAGCAATAGAACCTCCTGCCAAGTCAGTAAATATATCCCTTGTAGTACAGCAACATCAATTGTTAAAGTTCAAAAGAGTACAGCACAACTGTAAATCTTCCAAGAGCAAACTATCCATCAAAACTCTGTGACCATACATGAGGGAGACTAGTTAGGGAATCCACCAAGAGGGAGAATAGTGAGAGAGGTCACTAAGAGGGAAACCA
Source organism: Rana temporaria (assembly GCF_905171775.1). Taxonomy (NCBI): domain Eukaryota; kingdom Metazoa; phylum Chordata; class Amphibia; order Anura; family Ranidae; genus Rana; species Rana temporaria. The sequence continues at coordinate 143,263,832 of NC_053499.1, forward strand.
TTGAGAAAGACTATTAAATCAGCCAATAAAGGAGACTTGTTGGAAAGGCCATAATGAGGGAGAAAAGTGGGGGAGGTCACCAAGAGGGAGGAGAGTGATGGAGGTGACCAAGAGGGAGATGAGTGAAGGAGGCCACCAAAAGAGAAACGAAATAAGAAGGCCACCAAGAGGGAGACGAGTGAGGGAGGCCACCAAGAGGGAGACTAGTGAGGGAGGCCACCAAGAGGGAGACTAGTAAGGGAGGCCACCAAGAGGGAGACTAGTGAGGGAGGCCACCAAGAGGGAGACTAGTGAGGGAGGCCACCAAGAGGGAGACTAGTGAGGGAGGCCACCAAGAGGGAGACTAGTAGCAAAGGCTACCAAGAGGGAGACTAGTAGCGAAGGCCACCAAGAGAGAGACTAATAGGGAGACCACCAAGAGGGAATCCACCAAGAGGGAGAATAGTGAGAGAGGTCACTAAGAGGGAGACCAATGATTAAGACTATTAAATCAGCCAATAAAAGAGACTTGTGGGAAAGACCATAAACATAAATAGGGAGAAAAGTGGGGGAGGCCACCAAGAGGGAAACTAGTTGGGAAGACCATCAAGAGGAAGGCGAGTAATGGAGGTGACCAAGATGGAGATGAGTGAGGGAGGCCACCAAAAGAGAGACAAAATAGGAAGGCCACTAAGAGGGTGACCACCAAGAGGGAGGCTAGTAAAGGAAGGCCACCAAGAGGGAAACTAGTAGGGAAGACCATCAAGAGGAAGGCGAGTGATGGAGGTGACCAAGACGGGGATGAGTGAGGGAGGCCACCAAGAGAGAGACAAAATAGGAAGGCCACTAAGAGGGTGACCACCAAGAGGGAGGCTAGTAAAGGAAGGCCACCAAGAGGGAAACTAGTAGGGAAGACCATCAAGAGGAAGGCGAGTGATGGAGGTGACCAAGACGGGGATGAGTGAGGGAGGCCACCAAGAGAGAGACGAAATAGGAAGGCCACTAAGAGGGTGACCACCAAGAGGGAGACTAGTAAAGGAAGGCCACCAAGAGGGAGACTAGTAGGGAAAACCACAAATAGGAAGGCGAGTGATAGAGGTGGCCAAAAGGGAGATGAGTAAGGGAGGCCACCAACAGGGAAACAAGTAAGGGAGGCCACCAAGAGGAAAACTGGTGAGGGGGGACTTCAAGAGGCAGACTAGCGAGGGAGGCCACTAAGAGGGAGACTAGTAAGGAAAGCCACCAAGAAGAAGGTGAGTGATGGAGGCGACCAAGAGGGAGAAATGTTAGGGAGGACACCAAGAGCAAGACGAGTGATGAAAGCGACCAAGATGGAGATAAACAAGGGAGGCCACAGAGAGAGAGACAAGTAGGGGAGTCATTAAAGGAGACTGGTAAAAAAAAAAGCCACCAAGAGAAAGAACAGTGAGGGAGCCATGATAAAAAAAAGACTAGTGAGTCATAGGGCTGTGCTGTACAGATTGGTGTGAAGAAACTTGAGTGTCTGGCATAAAGCCCTGACCTCAACCCTACTCAACACCTTCTCATAAATGAGTACAAATTCCCACAGACACACTCCCCAGAGGAGTGGTGGATGTTAAGCTCTATATTAACTACTTGCCGACCGCCCACCGTCGTTATACGTCCTCACTTTAGAGATGAATATCTCGGTAACGGCAGCAGCTGCTGCCACAATCGAGATATTCATCTCTTCTGTGGGCGGCCGTGTTAACGATAATGGCGGTCTCCGTGGCGGATTCACCGCGAGATCGCCGTTATCGGTGGCGGGAGAGGGGCCCCCCCCCTCCCGCCGCTCGCCCGCGCCCTCCGCCGCTTACCGTAGCCGTCGGTAGCGGCGGAGGAGATCGCGACCATCCGGCTGGTGAGCGGGGACGAGACTGAAGGAAAAATCTCCTTCGCCCGTCCCCATAGCTCCGCTGGGCGGAAGTGACGTCAAAACGTCAGTCCCGCCCAGCGTCTTAAAGAAACATTTTTTTTTTTGTCATTTGAAAAAATTACATTTCCAATTTTTTTTTTTTTTTTTTGCATTTAAGCCCAAATATGAGATCTGAGGTCTTTTTGACCCCAGATCTCATAATTAAGAGGACCTGTCATGCTTTTTTCTATTACAAGGGATGTTTACATTCCTTGTAATAGGAATAAAAGTGATAATTTTTTTTTTTTTTTTTTTTTCAGTGTTAAAAATTCTAAAATAAATAAAAATAAATGCGAAAAGCAAAAAAAAATTTTTTTAAAGCGCCCTGTCCCGACGAGCTCGTGCGTAGAAGCGAACGTATACGCGAGTAGCGCCGACATATGAAAACAGTATTCAAACCACACAAGTGAGGTATCGCCGCGATCGTTAGAGCGAGAGCATTAATTTTAGCCTTAGGCCTACTCTGTAACTCAAAAAATGCAACTTGTAGAATTTTTTAAACGTCGCCTATCAAGATTTTTAAGGGTAAAAGTTTGACGCCATGCCACGAGCGGGCGCAATTTTTAAGCGTGACATGTTGGGTATCATTTTACTCGGCGTAACATTATCTTTCACAATATATAAAAAAATTGGGCCAAATTTATTGTTGTCTTATTTTTTCATTTAAAAAAGTGAATTTTTTCCAAAAAAAGTGCGCTTGTAAGACCGCTGCGCAAATACGGTGTGACAAAAAATATTGCAATGACTTCCATTTTATTCTCTAGGGTGTTAGAAAAAAATATATATAATGTTTGGGGGTTTTAAGTAATTTTCTAGCAAAAAAAAATGGTTTTGTCTCGTAAACACCGACTCTGAAAAACAGGCCCGGGGCTAAAGTGGTTAATGGCCATGGTTTTGGAATGGTATGTCCAATGAGTTCATACAGATGTGATGGTCTTCAAATGTTTGGTCATATAGTGTATTTATAAGGAGAATCGAGCATTCATATCAGAAGATATAATGTGAGTATTTCTTATCTTGGTATCTGCTCAATGTGATCTGTAATTATGTTCGATAATGTATACTTAGATGAAATCCTCTTGTTTTCACAGGTTCTGACTACGACTGTTACTCTGTGAATGGCGATGCAGATGGTGACGGCTCTGCTGACTTTGACCGATCCTCCACTGTTCCACGGAGCAGCAGTTTGGCTCAGAATTACCGCCGTATGCTCCAAACCAAGCGTCCGGCTTCTACAGCAGGCCTACCTATTGCAATGCCTCCTGCTGGCTCTGCTCCACCACCACCACAAGCTGGCTCTACCCCTGGTGTGGCAACAATACGCCGCACTCCATCAACCAAGCCCACTGTAAGACGCACTTTATCCAATGCTGGACCCATTCCATGTCGCCCTCCGATTGTGCCAGTAAGAACCCCCACAGTGCCAGACTCTCCAGGAGGAGGGCTGGGAGGACGTTCCCGTGTGGGGAGTGAAGAGTGTGTTTTCTATCTAGGAGGGGAAGACGGGAGCCCCCTTGACTATGCCAAGGCATCCCCAAAACGTCTCAGTCTCCCAAACGCAGCCTGGGGAGGAGCAGGAGAGATGTCTGTCTATGGCGGTGGAGGAGCGGATGAAGAAGACATGGGAGGAGGCCTTCTGGCAGCTAATCGACACAGCCTGGTTGAGAAGATTGGGGAGCTCGTGGCAGGGGCTCACGCTCTAGGGGATGGCCAGTTTCCCTTTCCATCAGCCCCTGACAGGAGTCAGATTCCCGCCCCCGCAGGTGGCGGGGGCGGATCAGAACCACCGGCTGGCGATATGCTGGCATCAATACGCAGAGGGGTACGGTTACGCCGGACCCAGACAAATGACCGTTCCGCTCCCCGTATCTTGTGATTGTGAGTTGGAAGGTTGCTAGGATCAAGGATTGGTGCTCCAGATGGGGAGGGGAGTGACATATACTGTGATGCAGGAAAATTGCAAACCTAGAAACCAAGGGGTAAACATGCAGCTGTATCCACAACCACAAGGGTTACATTTGGTTCCAGACCAACATGTCCGAACCATTCCATGCTAGTCGCATGCAGACCAAAACCAAACACACCATGTATTTTCCATTTGTGAGAACAGCATTGCTGGAGTGATCGAGTAGATGGTGTGTATGGTCCCCCCCCCCCCCATGGAATATTACTGCTTAACATACAATTCTACGAACATCATCTGATTGGACCGAAGAATACCCCTGAGGTTCACAAGTCAGGAAACTGTCACCTACACCGCCGGATAACCACAACCAACACACAAACCGAGACAGAGAGATAACCACAACTTTGAAGGAACCTAGCATGGCTTCTGTATTGTCTGTTGACGAACGAACAACCCCCCCCCTATTCCCCCAAAAAATCCCAAAATATAGTGGGCCAGAAATAGTCAAATAATTACCAGCCGGTATCCAGGAGGACTTACCGCCAATAGTACAATTTGTTCTGCTCTTATTATATCCAACTCAAGATTTAGGGTGCTAAACTAAATATGAATTTTAGTTATTTGTAACATTCTGTGGCATTATTTTCTTGTATGCTGAATTGTTTCAACGTGATCGTTACTCGTTGTCGGCCATATTGCAAAGAGAAATGGATGATCCATGAATTATTTCAGAACAAGTAACATTCCGGAAACTGTGCCGATTCTCTCTGTGGTCCGGCTTGTGTGAGAGAGGGCAGATGGTGACACACTGATCACAATGGTGGCCTGAGCACTACTACTACTACTACTACTCCTGCCATCCACAGAACTTGGGACCCCCTAATTCCATGCCTATATCACGTGAAGCCAATGCTCAATTTGTGCCAAACAGAAGATGTTTCAGACGCTAAGCAGCTGCCAGGTTAATGCAGCTTGATCAATACACGGATCAGGGCCGATCCTAGGGTCACAGGCGCAGAAATATTTCCACATGGGCGTCGTCGTTTTACTAACTCCTCCCCTTTACAAATGTTTCTATGGCAATGACTCAACCACGGAGATGCACCCCCACAAAGTCTTCATTACCCTGGGATTCTTACAATAATCAAAATACCGGAAGAGAAGCAGAGAACTTTCTTAGGACCTGGAGGGGGGCCTCTGTGATGGACACAGAGAGGGCTTCTGTTAGATGTTCGGCGCCCCCACCTCTGCAGGCGCCTGGGTGCAATGCACCCCGTGCACCCTGCCTAGGATCGGCCCTGACACGGATTGTGACAATGACCAACCCGTCGTGGCCAGAATAAAATACGAATAAAGGTTGCGACTGCTGTACAAGCACACTGAGGCAAGGACAGCAGCTCTGGGGACATTGTGTTGGACTGTGTTGGACTAATGGAAACTTGCCTCTGGTCCTTTAATCATTGGAGCTTCACAAGAAAGCCTCAAGGAGATGAATTGTTCTGACACATGCCTTTAATGATCACAGAGGCCTCTATGACAACGTCCTTCAAATCAAGCCTTGTGTTATCTCAGTCCCGACTCTCCTGCCCTCTCCCTGTTCTATGCCAGGCAATAGGCAGCATGCACTTCGACCACTGAACTCACTGCCACCAGCCACTGATCACTGCATGCCACCCAATCTGCTGACATCTCATCCAGTAATACTGCAATAAGGCACATCAGTCACACTGATAGCCTATAGGAAATAGCACTTAGGAAAAAAAAAATATATTTTAGAACTATTAATTTAATGCAAAAAGTGACTCACTGTAGATATTCTAAGCATACCCGTTGCTCTAAGACTAGATCTTATTGTGTAAGGCGCAATCCTTCACAAGGGACCCCCCAATCCAACCCCTGGGCACTGCCGTTCCTATAAAATAACACAAGGTGGCAGTAGAAGGTCAACATTAGGTTGGTAGATTAGTGGTTGACCCCAACCTGGGGAGGGGGGGGGGTCCCCCTTATTGCTCTGACATGTTTCAGGCATTGTTCATGACTGTAAAAATAAGAACAAAAGACAGCCCATGAAACATCTTTTCAGGTTACTTTTCAGCCGCCTGGAGATGTTTTTTTTTTGGATGGGTTATTTAAGGAAAATGATGTATGAAGAAGGATCCCTACAGATGGAGGGTGACCTCACAGACTTAAGATGTAAAAATTAACTATAGAGTGATTTTTGTTTTTCTCCCACATAGGAATTGAAAAGAATAACTATATCTCCCTATAGTTTGTAGAGGGGGGCAGAAGTGGAGATTTAGCAGTGAGCGGATAGAAGATATTTTTACCCAGCTACTGGCTGAGCCAATGGCAGATAAAAGAAGAATATGTATTGCTCGCAAGGAGACTTGTGACGTATGTAGCTATCTAACACCACCTGCTGGTTGGGTGGAGAATTGCAATGAGCTCTCTCCATTGCAACATTGTAGCAGAAATTTAAATAATTCTTGTTAACTTTAGACTTTGTTCATATGTTTCCTGTAATGCTAAATAGATGAACTTATTTACAGCACAGAGAAGCACTTTCCAGGAGATAGGGGCTTGTTTATGCTTGCGGTGGATCACTTTTCAGAGGATGTTTCACAGGCGGCTGGGAAACAATATGTCGCCTGCTCATCCGCTTAGTTTAACCCTGTAAAGCCTGCACCACTGTGTTGCAACCCCAATGCATTGCACATGGTTGCAGGACAGTTGATACGCAACCCCATATACTTAAATGTTCAGCAGCAATACTGCCAGCCAGGTGCAACAGGAAAGCAGGGGCGGACTGACCATTCAGGCTCTCGGGCACTGCCGAGGGCCCCATGCCACTAGGGGGGCCCATCAGGGTTGCCAGCTTCAGTAAAACCAGGGACAGTATGTAAAAATCTTTTTTTTTTTTACATATGTCCCTGAAATGTCCCTTACCGACATCCCATTGGTCTTAAAACCCCAAGATTTTAGTTGCCCCACCTCTCCAGTACCTTCTCAGTGTGTGTATGTATACTGTGTGTCTGTATGTGTATTCTGTGTGTATGTATACTGTGTGTGTATATTATGTGTCTATACTGTGTATGTATACTGTATGTGTGTGTGTGTGTATACAGTGCTGTGTGGCCCCATAATCTATTTCCTGGGGGCCCCATAATCTCTTATTGCCTGGGGGCCTCATAATCTCCTATTGCCTGGGGGCCCCATAATCTCCTATTGCCCGGGGGCCCCATAATCTCTTATTGCCTGGGGGCCTCATAATCTCTTATTGCCTGGGGGCCTCATAATCTCCTATTGCCTGAGGGCCCCATAGTCTCTTATTGCCTGGGGGCCTCATAATCTCCTATCGCCCGGGGGCCCCATAATCTCCTATTGCCCGAGGGCCCCATGAGTTGTCAGTCCGCCCCTGCAGGAAAGATCATTTTACTGCTGCCGCAAAAAGCATCGTGACTGCAGCAAGTGGCAAACCCCTTAGGCCCCATTCACACCTCCGCGACAAGTAACGCCGTGTACGCGGCGTATTTTGCCGCGAATAGTGTAACTTTTTTTTTTTTTTTTTTTTTTACAAAACCTTCCCATTGCTTTGTATGGCCGAACGCCAATGCCGGCGTCGGGCGTTTTGTCGCGGAGGTGTGAATGGGGCCTAACAGTCGCTGTGTTATATTAAGGGATTGATCAGGGGGTGCTAAAATGTGGCCCAACTGGCTGTTTTTTTACCGCCCCCTCAACCGCAAATGTAAACTAAGCCTAGGAGACCTAGGGACCAAAGTGATGCGCTGCAAGATTACTGCATTACCAGTATGAAATGTTTCAAAAAATGTGACCTATTAAAGCCCAAGTCCAGAAAATACACAAAATCTACCCTTGTAGCCACCATCCTCACTTTCCTTTTAAGGTGCTCCTGGCCATGGTCGCACTCCTGCATCCTCCATGCATAGTCCAGGGTTAATAGCCCTGTGTTGTATGTGATGGCGCCAAGGGACCCGCCACAGCTTAGCGCATCGGAGGGAGGCGGAGAGTACAAGAGCCAACCAGGGTGACTGATTTCACCATAGGTGTGCACAGCTTATTGTATTAGGGTGTGCACCCCAAAGCTCAAACACACATGCATGTGTCTGTGTCTACATGTATATTGATCTCCCTGCCGACACAGTGAAAGAGAAGTGCGTATGCCAGAGCTGGTAAGAGGGATAGCTTTGCCACCTCCCCGCCTACACAGAGAGTGATAATGCTAATGCGCACACTGGGCCGGATTCAGAAAGAGATACGACGGCGTATCTCCTGATACGCCGTCGTATCTCCTGATACGCCGTCGTATCTCTGAGTTCGGCCGGTCGTATCTATGCGACTGATTCAGAGAATCAGGTTACGCATAGATATCCCTAAGATCCGCCAGGTGTAAGTGTCTTACCGTTGGATCTTAGGCTGCAATTTCAGGCTGGCCGCTAGGTGGCGCTTCCGTATGTTTTACACGATTCAGAAACGAATGACCGCCCGGCGCTTTTTTTTTACGTCGTTTGCGTTTGGCTTTTTCCGGCGTATAGTTACCCCTGCTATATGAGGGGTAGCTAATGTTAAGTATGGCCGTCGTTTCGCGCTTATTTTGAAATTTTACGTCGTTTACGTAAGTCGTTCGTGAATACGGCTGGACGTAATTTACGTTCACGCCGAAAGCAATGACGTCCTTGCGACGTCATTTAGAGCAATGCACACTGGGATATTTTACAGACGGCGCATGCGCCGTTCACATGAAACGTAAAAAATGCGGGGTCAAAACAAATTTGAATAAAACACGCCCCCTACATCCCCATTTGAATTACGCGGCCTTACGCCGCAACACATACGTTAGGCCGCCGTAACTAAGGGCGCAAGTTCTTTCTGAATAAAGAACTCGCGCCCAAAGTTAGAGCGGCGTAACGTATAAGAGATACGTTACGCCGGCCGGTAAGGTACGCCATTGTATCTGAATCCGGCCCAAGGTGATTAGGGTGTGCCCAGGCACACCCTGTGCACCCGCCTATGGATATCACCCGTTCAGGTCTCCCCAGATCCAACAAGCATTTTAAGTCTTGCAGGTTGAGGAAGAAACTCACAGTAAGGATAGATTTTTGTCTAACTTCTGGACTTGGGCTTTAAGGATAAAGGTCTTAAAGCTGGCCACACATGTAGCAATTTTCAGCCAGTTTTTCAAGCAACCATAAATGGCAAATCGTGAATCAAACTAAGCACCTCCCACCTACATGGCGATCGACCACCTGAATTAAAAGGTTAAACTTAATTGGGCTTGAAGCCGGAAAACTCTACAGCAATTTTGTCAAAAGCAATCAGATTTTTCCACGATAGGCAATTCGATCCCATTTCCTTTGGATTGGTCAAAGCCACATTTTTCTGCCTTTTGATTGGTTTGTGATTTTAAAAAAAAAAAGCGTTCCATCAAGTTGCTGCATGTATGGGCCCTATGATGGTCCCGCTGGCTTTTATTTTGATATGAGCAAAGTTTGGCAGCCTCTCCTAATCTGGAAAAAACAATCGCTGGTTTGTGTGAATGGACCAATCCGATCGTCTGTTTCACTTACAATATGACTTTCTTATATAGAACAAGTATGATTTTATAAATTCGCTACACAATCCACAATTCTCAAAGCTTTCACACAAGGAGAAGACCTTTATTTGAACCATGTGACTTGCATTTTCAAATCTTATTGGACTCTGAAAATAACTGTCATTAAATAAGGATTCTTAGCCTGGTGTGTAAGCTTTAGAAATTGAGACTAAACTATCTCTAAATAATAATAATAATAAAAAAAGCAGCAAAAGATTTTTAATCTTATGTGTAGAAATAGATATATGGCTTTTTCTGGGCAGAGTGCAGAATCCCTTGAATGCGTTGCGGATCGAAGCACGCCAGAGTGACATGATGGTCCAGAAATGCATGGAAGTAGCTTTGTATGTGGGGGAGGGTATAAGGGAGGATGAAGTATGTGAGTTATGGTGACACAGGGACCTATGGATGATCTTTCATATATGATGTGCCAAAAAACGACAGAATGTCCTATTATTGTGTGATCCAGCCAGTGAAGTGTCATAGTCACATAACATTCAGTGGCATCCATTATATTGTATGTTCAGGGCTGTGCCAAAGCCCAAAGGGGTAAACAGAATAGGTTGTGGTGCAAAAAGACTAGACTGCTAAGGTCCTTCAAATCACATGGGGGTGGGAAGGTGGGTGCACATTGGCCTTTTTACCATAGGTTCTAAAGAATCTTGTCTTGACACTGAGTATGTTCATGGACAATATTGTGAACACGCTATAGGTGGGGGTGGCATACAATTCTACCATAGCTGGCATTAATTTGGGGGGCATGGGGTGCCACACATCCGTATTCTGGAAACCCACCCCCTTCACTCTCTGTACTAAGTAAAAGCTGCCTCACCTCTCTGGAAAGTATCTAAACGGCAGAAAACCTCCTCCGCACATTGACACTACCAACACAATGTCATGGAAATACACATGCACAGGAAATGCAACTCCTGAACCCATCCAGCTTTCAGAGCACAAATAACTGTGTGTGTGTGTGTGTGTGTGTACAGGTATTCATCACTGGAGCCTCCATTCCAAGCAGAAATGTATGAGATCATGTACATGAGGTGGCCATGACACTACTGCCCATGTGCAATGTATCCCCCTAACACAGTGAGCACTATGACTTATGTTAGGCACTGTGTATGCAAACTTGTGTTCCCTTCTGAATTGCTTTTCCCTCCAAACAATAGAGTTGGAAAATCAGCTTGATGCCACTGAGAAGGAGGTCAGGAGCAACTTAGAAAGAGGTCAGGAGCAGCTGAGAAGAAGGTCAGATGCAGCTTTGAAGGAGGTTAAGAGTAGCTGAGAAGAGGTCAGAAGCTGCTGAGAAGGAGGTTGGGAGCAGCTGGAAAGAAGGTCGGTAGCAGCTCAGGAATAGGTTGGGAGCAGCTGAAAAGGCAGGTGGTCAGGAGCATCTTAAAAGTAGGTCGAAAGCAGTTTCGAGGGTGCTCAGTAGGAGCTGAGTCAGGAGCAGCTAAGAAGAGGTCCTGAGCAGCTCAGAAGGAGGTGAGGAACAGCTTAGAAGTGATCAGGAGCAGCTAAAAAAAGGTCAGAAACAACTGAGAAGGAAGTCAGGAGCAGCTCAGAAAGTCAGAAGTATCTGAGAAGGGAGTCAGGAGCGGCTCAGAAAGTCAGAAGTATCTGAGAAGGAAGTCAGGAGCTGCTCAGAAAGTCAGAAGTATCTGAGAAGGAAGTCAGGAGCGGCTCAGAAAGTCAGAAGTATCTGAGAAGGAAGTCAGGAGCGGCTCAGAAAGTCAGAAGTATCTGAGAAGGAAGTCAGGAGTGGCTCAGAAAGTCAGAAGTATCTGAGAAGGAAGTCAGGAGCGGCTCAGAAAGTCAGAAGTATCTGAGAAGGAAGTCAGGAGCGGCTCAGAAAGTCAGAAGTATCTGAGAAGGAAGTCAGGAGCAGCTCAAAAAGTCAGAAGTGTCTGAGAAGGAAGTCAGGAGCAGCTCAGAAAGTCAGAAGTATCTGAGAAGGAAGTCAGGAGCGGCTCAGAAAGTCAGAAGTATCTGAGAAGGAAGTCAGGAGCGGCTCAGAAAGTCAGAAGTATCTGAGAAGGAAGTCAGGAGCGGCTCAGAAAGTCAGAAGTATCTGAGAAGGAAGTCAGGAGCGGCTCAGAAAGTCAGAAGTATCTGAGAAGGAAGTCAGGAGCAGCTCAGAAAGTCAGAAGTATCTGAGAAGGAAGTCAGAAGCAGCTCAGAAAGTCAGAAGTATCTGAGAAGGAAGTCAGGAGCGGCTCAGAGAGTCAGAAGTATCTGAGAAGGAAGTCAGGAGCTGCTCAGAAAGTCAGAAGTATCTGAGAAGGAAGTCAGGAGCAGCTCAGAAGGTCAGGAGCAAATCAGAGGGTCAGAAGCAGCTTAAAAATAAGTCAAAAGCAGCTGAGGAGGTAAGAAGTTGCTTGGATGCATCTCCATGCCAGCTGAATACACCTAAAAGCTGTTGCATTTGCCCATATACAGTCCTTACTTTTACCATATTTTTCGGTCCCCTTTATTAGTATCAGTGCACATTTTATGTGGTTTTGTTCCTGCATGAGATATATGTGAAAAACCTAACAGGTCAGACAGAGACCATGACTTAGCTGAAGGACCTTATGCCTTCTACACACTAGCGGAATTTCCGATGGAAAAAGTCAGGCGGGAGCTTTTCATCCGACATTTCGTCCATGTGTCTGCCCCATTGGGTATGCCCCATGGGATATTCCGACGGCATTAGACAGAGAACATGTTCTTAATTTTTCCGTTGGAAAAAAATTTGAGCGGAAATTCCGATCGTCTGTATGCTTTTCTGACGGAATAAAGACCACCAATGCTCGGAAACAATTTGACGCATTGAACTTCATTTTCTGGGCTCGTCGTAGCGTTTTACGTTACCACATTTTTGACGGCTGGAATTTAGCGTGACCGTGTGTATGCAAGACAGCTTCGGCGTTTAGTCCAACGGAAAAAACGGTCGTGTGTACAAGGCATTAGAATGTTGCAGTGTACGCTCCATCGAAAACCGTATTTGTTAGTAAACTCGCCATATATATACTGCGGCCGGTCTACACACATTAGAAAACTCCATCAGGATGGGATTTGGCGATTCATGTTTAATGTGCCAGCATACTCACATAAGCTTCAGTTAATCAAACCCACCGTGCGAGGGAGGAGGACGTTTTGAGGGAGAAGGCCAAGTTTCCAAGGTGATGATGAGGCCTCTTTTACAAAGCAGAGAAAAGAAGGAGCCATACAAACAGAGTAGCTCTAATTTTATTCACCGGAGAAGGGGGGCTGTCCCATGATAAAATACCACATGGGCCCCACAGGGCCCGAGGTCTGCCCTGCACCAAACAAAGCAAAAAGTGTGAAAGATCCTATTATGTGATGAGGAGCTCATGGTTCTTGAAGTGCGAAGGTTCAGAATGAGGAGCAGGTGCATCCCGTGTCTTGATCATCACATGTACTATCAACACCTCTGTGATGGCAATGGCAATCTCCTGATGCAATTCACTTTTTGCTTTGCGCTGCTTGTTTTATCAGTGAGGTGTTTTAACCTTCCAGAGAGCTAAAGAGAGAAGCTATAGATGATAATTATGCTGGGTACACACGATCGGAAATTCCGACAAGAAAATCGTGTTTTTTTCCGAGGGAATCTTGGCTCAGGCCTCGTACACACGACCGAGGAACTCGACGGGCGAAACACATCGTTTTGCTCATCGAGTTCCTTCTCGACAAGCCAATTTTCTCCATTCCCGTCAAGGAAATAGAGAACATGCTCTCTTTTTGGCTCGACGAGTTCCTCTACAGTTTCCTCGTCGAAAAATGTACACACGACCGGTTTCCTCGGCAAAAAAAAAAACAAAAACAGCAAGTTTCTTGCTAGTTTTTGCCGAGAAACTCGGTCGTGTGTACGAGGCCTCAAACTTGTGTTGCATACACACGGTCACACAAATCTTGTTCGAAATTTCCGACCGTCAAGAACATGTGATGTACAACACGCACGACGAGCCGAGACCAATGAAGTTCAATAGGCAGTTCGGCTCTTCTTGCGCGCCGGAATTGCATACAGACGTCCGGTATTTCTGATAAGAACTTTTTCCATCGGAAAAATAGAGAACCTGCACTCAATCTTTTGTTGGCGGAAATTCCGACAGCAAAAGTCCGATGGAGCGTACACTTGGTCGGAATTTCTGACCAAAAGCTCACATTGGACTTTTCTGGTCGGAATTTCCGATCGTGTATACGCGGCATTAAATATAAATCTGCACCTTGCTGAAAATACACAACAAGATGATGACGCTGTATTTGAACACATACAAGCCAAGAGAAAGTGGAGGCCATCTTTATTTGGATGCAAGTGAGTGAAGGTCAGGAAAGTTTCAAAGTTGTGGGTAGTGCAAGTGATCTAGAGACATTTAGGTGATTAATGATTGTATGGCTGTTCCGGTAATGTTCTACCAGTCTTGGCCATGGAGATCCTTAATTCTTCCTGGGTCATGAAGAGTCATAGTTCACACCACACACAGGCCACCAGGTATATGGCTATATCTGTGAAGGTTCTCATCTAGTAGTAGTCAATCATATTCATCTGAACTTGTTTTGTAATATTAAAGTTGTTTCACCTCTCGGTCAGCATGCCAGGGATGTTCCACACACTCAAGAGAACTAAAGAAGACTAACCACTATTAGCCAAGTTTTTGGCAAATTAAATACCTAATGAAAAATGTTTTAAGCTGCATCAACTGGCTTAAATAAAATGTATGAGGTCATCATAGGACTGTGTGTGAGGTCATCATAGGACTGTGTATGAGGTCATCATAAGACTTTATGAGGTCATCATAGGACTGTGTATGAGGTCATCATAAGACTGTGTATGAGGTCATCATAGGACTGTGTATGAGGTCATCATAGGACTGTGTATGAGGTCATCATAGGACTGTGTGTGAGGTCATCATAGGACTGTGTATGAGGTCATCATAAGACTGTGTATGAGGTCATCATAGGACTGTGTGTGAGGTCATCATAGGACTGTGTATGAGGTCATCATAAGACTGTGTATGAGGTCATCATAGGACTGTGTGTGAGGTCATCATAGGACTGTGTATGAGGTCATCATAAGACTTTATGAGGTCATCATAGGACTGTGTATGAGGTCATCATAAGACTGTGTATGAGGTCATCATAGGACTGTGTATGAGGTCATCATAGGACTGTGTATGAGGTCATCATAGGACTGTGTATGAGGTCATCATAGGACTGTGTATGAGGTCATCATAGGACTGTGTATGAGGTCATCATAAGACTGTGTGTGAGGTCATCATAGGACTGTGTGTGAGGTCATCATAGGACTGTGTGTGAGATCATCATAGGACTGTGTATGAGGTCATCATAGGACTGTGTGTGAGATCATCATAGGACTGTGTATGAGGTCATCATAGGACTGTGTGTGAGGTCATCATAGGACTGTGTATGAGGTCATCATAGGACTGTGTATGAGGTCATCATAGGACTGTGTGTGAGGTCATCATAGGACTGTGTATGAGGTCATCATAAGACTGTGTATGAGGTCATCATAGGACTGTGTGTGAGGTCATCATAGGACTGTGTATGAGGTCATCATAAGACTGTGTATGAGGTCATCATAGGACTGTGTGTGAGGTCATCATAGGACTGTGTATGAGGTCATCATAAGACTTTATGAGGTCATCATAGGACTGTGTATGAGGTCATCATAAGACTGTGTATGAGGTCATCATAGGACTGTGTATGAGGTCATCATAGGACTGTGTATGAGGTCATCATAGGACTGTGTATGAGGTCATCATAGGACTGTGTATGAGGTCATCATAGGACTGTGTATGAGGTCATCATAAGACTGTGTATGAGGTCATCATAGGACTGTGTGTGAGGTCATCATAGGACTGTGTGTGAGATCATCATAGGACTGTGTATGAGGTCATCATAGGACTGTGTGTGAGATCATCATAGGACTGTGTATGAGGTCATCATAGGACTGTGTGTGAGGTCACCATATGACTGTGTGTGTGTGTGTGTGTGTGTGTGTGTGTGTGTGAACATCATAAGTCTGTGTATGAGGTCATCTTGTGTAAGGCTGGCACCTAGGTTTTGAGGTTTTCTCAAATAGAGTTGGCTCCTAAAAAATCATGCCGGTTCCTGAACTGGGCAGACTATTTCCTGGATTCCATATTAATGTGTCCACCCCTGGTGTAAGATCTTCATAGGACTATGTAATAGGCCATCATAGGACTGTGTGTGGGGTCATCATTGAACTATCTAAGAGTTCGTCATAGGGCTATATGTGAGGTCATCTTAAGACTATGTATGAGGTCATCACAGGACTGTGTGTGTGGGGTCATCATAGAACTATCCAAGAGTTTGTCATAGGGCTGTGTGCAAGGTCATCTTAGGACTATGTATGAAGTCATCGCAGGACTGTGCATGAGGTCATCATGGGGCTATGTATGAGGTCATCATAGGATGTGAATGAAGTTATCATATGACTATGTATGAAGTTTTCGCAGGACTGTGCGTGAGGTCATCATATGACTATGTATAGGGGTCTTTGTAGGACTATGCACATTGTCATCATAGGATTGTGTATAAGTGTTGTCATAGAACTATGTATGAGGTCATCACAGGACTGTGTATGAAGTCATCATAGAACTATGTATGAGGTTGTCTCAGGACTGTGTGTGAGGTCATCATTGGACTATGTATGAAGTCTTTGTAGGACTATGAGGTCATTATAGGACTATGTTATGAGGTCATCACAGGACTGTGCATGGAGTCATACTGGGACTATGTATGAGGTCATCATAGGATGTGTATGAAGTTATCATAGGACAATGTATGAGGTCATCACAGGACTGTGCATGAGGTCACCATGGGACTATATATGAGGTCATTATAGGATTGTATAGGAAGTTGTCATAGAACTATGTATGAGGTCATCACAGGACTGTGTGTGAGGTCATCATAGGACTATGTATGAAGAACACTTCCATCATTAGTTACATAACCTAGAATTTTAGTACACATGCCTAACAGTAGTTTGTACAGATCAGGCCATATACACAAGTGACCAAGTTTGTGATGCCCACTGTGATAGCCTTATATTTTGGGGGTCTGATCAGTTTAAAAACAAACCTCTTGTTATACTTAAGAAGACCTTATTTAGATCCCAGGGCTAATAAAAAAAAATCAGTCTCTATGAAGGTGGGATATAATCTGTTTACAGTATTAATAGCAAAGGAATCTTGATGGCTTGTAGGGGACCCAGGGAAGCTTCAAGTATCAAGGAATTAAAGTTAGATAAGAAATAACCAAATTGTTGGCCAATGGTCTGGTAGGCCAGTTGGGAGGATTGAACCCTGATGACCTGGAAGTTTGGGAGATTGGTCCTCTGATGATGAGGAAAATTGGAAGATAAAGATTCAAGTGACCAGTAAGATTGGGAGATTAGGACTCAATTGACCAGAAAGATTGGGACTTTGATGGCCTGGAAGATTTGGAGATTAGGACTCTGGTGGCCTGCAAGATGGGAGAATAGGATGTTGGTGACCGGGAAGATTGGGCATTGTGTGACCAAGGAAGATTGGGCGTTGTGTGACCAGGAAGATTGGGCGTTGTGTGACCAGGAAGATTGGGCGTTGTGTGACCAGGAAAATTGGGCGTTGTGTGATCAGGAAGATTGGGCTTATGTGACCAGGAAGATTGGGCGTTATGTGACCAGGAAGATTGGGCGTTATGTTACCAGGAAGATTGGGCGTTGTGTGACCAAGGAAGATTGGGCGTTGTGTGACCAGGAAGATTGGGCGTTGTGTGACCAGGAAGATTGGGCGTTGTGTGACCAGGAAAATTGGGCGTTGTGTGATCAGGAAGATTGGGCTTATGTGACCAGGAAGATTGGGCGTTATGTGACCAGGAAGATTGGGCGTTATGTTACCAGGAAGATTGGGCGTTGTGTGACCAGGAAGATTAGGCGTTGTGTGACCAGGAAGATTGGGCGTTGTGTGACCAGGAAGATTGGGCGTTATGTGACCAGAAAGATTGGGCGTTATGTGATTAGGAAGATTGGGCGTTGTGTGACCAGGAAGATTGGGCGTTATGTGACCAGGAAGATTGGGCGTTGTGTGACCAGGAAGATTGGGCGTTGTGTGACCAGGAAGATTGGGCGTTGTGTGACCAGGAAGATTGGGCGTTATGTGACCAGGAAGATTGGGCGTTGTGTGACCAGGAAGCTCAGTACACTTGTGGTGTGTTTGGAGAGTCTGGAGATCCTAGCGCATGGCAGCAATTCTGAGTGTTGGGTTTGGTTACAGTCTGTGTTAGAAGGCGGTGCACTGATGGAGGAACCAATGATGGCTCCTGTAAGGTTCAGTGTATGACAGGGATAAGCAATTAGTGGACCTCCAGCTGTTGTAAAACTACAACTCCCATCATGCCTCTGCCTCTGGGTGTCAGGCTTGTGGCTGTCAGAGTCTTGCTATGCCTCATGGGACTTGTAGTTCTGGAGGTCCGCTAATTGCATATCCCTGGTGTATGATTTCAGATCTGGACATATACAGGGCTCCAAGAATTCATTGACAGTTTTCCGACCCCAAATCACTCCGAAACGAATACAGTCCTGAGAAAACGATTTGCTGTAAAAGTGGCAGGTTAAGAAAGTTAGAATTGTCTATTTTTATTTATGAAGGCTTTAAAGCTGAACTCCAGCCAAATGCAACATACAGTAATATTTAAATCTATTAATGTAATCATTTAAATTATTATTACATTTGATTTACTTAGAACAAGTTTATAATTCAAGCGTGTATACTTAAAATACTTATTTTGCTATTTTCCCGGAGTTCAGCTTTAACTGATTTTGTAAGGGTGATATCAGGTCATGCTTCTCACACAGGATAAGCCCATCCCCTTCTCCATCCCTGGTCATGACTTCCATGACATGGCTGTGACAGTGTGTGACATCACAGTGATGTCCGGAGTCAAGGCTGACCCCTGGCACTGCAATGGCAGGATAGAGGCACTCCACACTTGAGTGGGCCTGAAATACGAGACTTCTAAATAAACTTTCATTGCTGAGAATATAAGCAATGGGGCATCTACCTCTCTGTGCACCATATTAAAAAAACTGAACACCACTATTCACCACAATCTAATGACATGACCGTGCGTCTCTTTCTGAGGTCTTACTTGTCTATGTATTGTCAATGGCAGTTTTAATATGGAAATCATCAGTCACAGATTGAGCAGCCTTCATTGAGTAAGTATATGACCTTTACGACGTTCCTGGTGGGAGTGTAATTTCAACCAATGTTGCCGCCCATGATTCACAAGTCCCGCCCTGGCGGAGCGCTGTATGACTAAATGCTAGATTTAACAGGACCTCCGCCCTCCCCATGGGAGTGTCACTGTTTCACTAGCAGAGAATAACACTGGCTTTAAAGGGGAAATCTTTGACCAGTTTGGGAACCACGTAAAGCGTTAAAACCAATAATACCAGTAGATAAGCTATGTTAACCAGTTTTACCAAGAGCTATGCATTATACAAGAGCGGGATGGAGTACCCCCCTTGGTGATAGGTAGGATACCAAGGAAAGGCTAATGCAAGCACAATACACTCCCCTCGCCCTGTCCTCTCTCCGCCTCTCTCTTTTCTTATCTGGCATTGTGTGGGAAGGCTAGGAATCCCGTTTCCTTTCTATTAGCTCCCTCTGTGTGTGTCTAGTACACAAAGCACTGTTGTCGTTGTACAGAGAAGCCCTATTTACACTGGATATGTGTGTCTACGTTTGTGTGTGTAACTTTCACATGCCTATATCTCTAACCTATCTGGCTAGATGCCGCCGTTTGCTTACTTTCCATGTTTTTTGCCTCATTTTTGTATGATGTAAGGGGGGCTCCCGCCTCCGCCACCAACTGACGTCTCACTGTGTCTTTCAGATGTGCAAATGTTTTTTCTGCTCTTGCCGTTTACTGTTTTTTCTACTTTTTTTTAAGTTATTTTTGAGTTACGTTCTCTTCCTCACTCATGCCTTTTTTCTTTTACTTTTTTTATTAATTTAAAAGCCAAATGATTCTTTTTTATAGTCATCCCTATTTTTCACTCACAATCACGCTGATTGGTAACTCCGCACTGTGAAGATCCAGTATTAATAAAACTTGTACTGTAATAAGCCGTCTCTGTGATTTTTGTGGTGGGGGGGTATGGGAGAACCTTAGAGGAGATGTAGACGTATTTAGGAAGGGTCAACGTCCACAACAAATTTAATCATTTGGGCTCTCGAGAGATTTTTGCCACAATGTTGTACTGACCTAGGGGCGGATCCAGAGTCTAATCTCAGTAGGGGCACTGTCAAAATTTCTGCAGGCAATTTGTAGGGGCAATGGCTGGTGTTAGCGCATCAATCATCACGGCACCATGGGTAATATGGTGTCAGGATGATTGAAGCGCATTATTTCAATTATTACTGTGTGGGAGCAGCCAGGTGGAGGGGAGGACAGGGTGGATGCAGCCATGTGGAGGGGAGGACAGGGTGGATGCAGCCGGGTGGAGGGGAGGACAGGGTGGATTCAGCCAGATGGAGGGGAGGACAGGGTGGATGCAGCCGGGTGGAGGGGAGGACAGGGTGGATGTAGCCAGGTGGAGGGGAGGACAGGGGGTTGCAGCCAGGTGGAGGGGAGGAAAGGGTGGCTGCAGCCAGGTGGAGGGGAGAACAGGGTGGATGCAGCCAGGTGGAGGGGAGGACAGGGTGGATGCAGCCGGGTGGAGGGGAGGACAGGGTGGATTCAGCCAGATGGAGGGGAGGACAGGGTGGATGCAGCCGGGTGGAGGGGAGGACAGGGTGGATGCAGCCGGGTGGAGGGGAGGACAGGGTGGATTCAGCCAGATGGAGGGGAGGACAGGGTGGATGCAGCCGGGTGGAGGGGAGGACAGGGTGGATGCAGCCAGGTGGAGGGAGGAAAGGGTGGATTCAGCCAGATGGAGGGGAGGACAGGGTGGATGCAGCCGGGTGGAGGGGAGGACAGGGTGGATGCAGCCAGGTGGAGGGAGGAAAGGGTGGATGCAGCCAGGTGGAGGGGAGGACAGGGGGTTGCAGCCAGGTAGAGGGGAGGAAAGGGTGGCTGCAGCCAGGTGGAGGGGAGAACAGGGTGGTTGCAGCCAGGTGGAGGGGAGGACAGGGGGGTTGCAGCCAGGTGGAGGGGAGGACAGGGGGGTTGCAGCCGGGTGGAGGGGAGGACAGGGTGGATGCAGCCAGGTGGAGGGAGGAAAGGGTGGATGCAGCCAGGTGGAGGGAGGAAAGGGTGGATGCAGCCAGGTGGAGGGGAGGATAGGGGGTTGCAGCCAGGTGGAGGGGAGGAAAGGGTGGCTGCAGCCAGGTGGAGGGGAGAACAGGGTGGTTGCAGCCAGGTGGAGGGGAGGACAGGGGGGGTTGCATCCAGGTGGAGGGGAGGACAGGGGGGTTGCAGGCTGACCTAATAAAGTGATCCTCAGCAGTGCTGAGATGTCCTCCCAGTTCTCCACGGCTGGCGCTTCCATCTTGATCAGGTCTTCTTCCAGGTTCGAAGTCTTTGGCCGCCTTGATTGGATGGGCCAGGATGCACATGGAAACTATTTACTTTGTCTTGGTACAGAATTATGGCGAGGTTGTACACAGAGCATAGCATATACATAAGAGTTACTTCATCCCGCCGCAGAATTGTGACAAAAGTGTAGAAAGAGCTGCTCATGCACATGGTAATTACGTTGTTCTGGTACAGAACCATGCCAAGACTGTACACTGAGCTAAACATGTAATGACACATGTATGTTTATACCTGCTGCTCCATAGAGAAGAATGGAGGTTCCGATTGGGTCCGCCTTTCAGTTTTTCAGTCCTGATCAGAACGTCTGTGTGAAATGGAATTTAAAGCGGAGTTCCACCCAAAAATGGAACTTCCTCTTTTCAGAAGCCTCCCCCCCCTCCGGTGTCACATTTGGCCCCTTTCAGGGGGAGGGGGGAGCAGATACCTATCTAATGCAGTTGCTCTAGAGCAGGGGTCTCCAAACTGCGGCCCGAGGGCCAGATGTGGCCCTTTGCTAGCCTTTATCCAGCCCTTGGGGCACAATTCCTCCCACTGATATGAGGCACTATTTCTCCCACTGACACCAACAATGGGGCACTATATCTTCCACCGGTACCAATAATGGGATACTATTCCTCCTACTAATAGGGGGAATACTCCTCCTCCTGTTGACCACCAACCCTGAAGCCACATTTATTCTCACTGATGCTGGACCCGTGACATTTTCTGCCCCTGCTGGCCACAATTTGGCCCTCCTAAAGTCTGAATAACATTAAAGTGGCCCTTTATTTGAAAAGTTTTGAGACCCCTGCTCTAGAGCTTAGTAAATGAGCAAGAGCCCTGCTGACTTCCATCATCCAATGTGAAGCTTTACCTCATTTACTAAACTCTGGAGCAACTGCAGAGAAACAGTCTATTTGCCTTTAGTAAATCAACCCCATAGCAGGGGTGGCCCATCCATTAAGGGCGCACGGGCGCCGCCCTCCCTCCCCATCTGCACCTTTTAGGACACCGGTGCATAGATTCCAATGCGGGCGGGGGGCTGTTTTTTAAAGCACTGATTAGAGCTCTAATAGGCTTCAATATAGGGTGGGATCGGGTCACAGAGAGTGCACTCTGATCCCACCAGGTGAGGACTGGCAGCCTTAGGCCTGGGGGGCAAGTACAGTCAAGTGGCCCATTGAACCGCCGAATCAGCTCACCATCCATGGCCCACCTGGTTTTTCAATGCAGCCTCGCCAGTGCCCATCAATGCAGCCTGATCACTGGGGAAGGTTACATGGGTTGTATGGGGGGGAGATGGAGGGTCAGTTAGGGGTGTAAGGGTCTCTCACCTCAGTGATCTCAGCTCAGCAGGTCCTTGCACGCCACGTCTTGACTCCCAGGCACGCCCTGCCTCTGCCTGCTTCCAAGAATCCGGTCCCAGGCAGTTGTGGTTTCCTCTGCGCTGCTCTGTTTTCCACCCACTTGAGCACGGAATGCAACAGCTAGTGGTCGGTCGCCATGGCCGTGCCCCCGGCCCAACTTCCTAGACCAGAATAAAAAAGAAAATGGTAGTGGGCAGTGGCTGCCGGACATTTTGGACATAAATTGAGGTGGCCTGGGAGGCAATTGCCACCCTACCCCCTGGCCCAGCCCTCCCGTGGATCCCACCCAGGTGGCATTCGCTGTTGTAACACAGATCCTCCTCCTGGCCAATCAGGAAGCCGGTTTTGACACCAGTCACCCGATTGGCTGAAAGGACAGGCAATCCTCTTGGATGCCTAGGAACAGGATGGGAGGAGCCGCTACGCCACGCTGCCTGCCACCTGCCACCGCCAATGGGGTAAGTGCCGGAGGGGTGCTGCTCAGGGGGTGATTGTTTTCTGCCCCCCTCAAAATAAAATCACCAGCCGCCACTGCCCCATAGTCTCTTCTGCTATAAATATGCAACCTTTCAATGTTTTTTTTTTTTTAGTTTATTCAGCTACAACAGCAACTCTGTATCCGGGTTTCCAAAGAAAGCCAACAGAGATTTGCAGCTGCTACAATGTTGCTCATGGCTTCAAAATCTATTACATTGTTGTTTTTATGGTTTAGACACTTTCATTAAATCCTAAACTCCGAGAAGAAACAAATATCAATGGGTCAAAAAAACAATCTGGGATCACATAGCCTCTCCTTGTTATTTATAAACATAGGAAGTATAAACCACACACGTTTTATAACTTACCATCTGTTCATAATAACATTGATGTCACTGTAAAATAAACTCCAAACTTCGTAACACTAAACAAAGAAACCTCGTACATACCCGCTGTAATAGATCATACACAGACACAAGCAAGAAAGTTTTCTGAACAGATTTTATATGACAACACACCTCACACTATAAATCCCCCTTTACTTTAAAAAAATTAAATTACGACCCATTTTAAATGTATAATTCCTAAAAATATGGTTTTCTTTCTTGTAGCGGGTAAATGAGAACCATTGCATTATTAATATAATTTGTACTTACCTTTTCAGACAGCAGGTAGAGTTATGGGCAAATGCTCTTGCACTTTTCAAAGGGCACAGGCTATTTGCCTTTAGTAAATCAAACCCATAGACTCCTTTTCACATCTATATCTTTCTATATCTTTCCTTTTGCTGATAGTTATTTACAGACCTCAAAAGCCCAAGCTGAGGTATACACTCAGGAATGAATTGTTTATCAGTGATTCTACCTTTATCAGAGAGAGTCCCAGGAATTAGGAAATGATCACTCCTGTGTTGTCTTTTGCTCTGAGAATCCCACTGCAGGTGTCTTACCTGTTGCACATCCGTGCCCCCCATCCAAGGCTCTTCTGGCTCCCCACACCGCTTCAAGCTTCTTTCTTAGCCAGTCAGGAGCCAGAGACCATACAGGACACTTACAGGAGATAGAGGAAAGATAAGCAGACCCATCATCTGACCTTATAACAGCTTTTGAAGTCCAATAAGTCATGTGTAAGATGAATACAGATATTTATTACCTTTTAAAGAGATTCTGGTACTCCCTATTTACATTGCTTACATCATCCTTCACCCTAGGCTGGAACCATGGGCGTCCGCTTCATAGGGCAAGGGGGGTCGTTTGCCCCCCCCCCTGGAATCGCCAGGGAGAGTCAGGAGCAGGGCCGAACTGGGCCTGGGGCCGATTTAAGCGGTGACTGCAGCGCTACCCTCCCCTCTAGTTGTCCCTTATTTAGAGTGCCTGTCCCTCTTCTGGAATCAAATCCATTTGTCCCTCATTCGAAAAGGTTCCTCTTTTAGACCTGAAATAAATATACTGTCAATATAGTTGTTTCAGTCAAGGGAAAGGGGTGCTGTGTAATGTAAAGGGGGCAGTGATGCAGGGTGCTGTGTAATGTAAAGGGGGGCAGTGATGCAGGGTGCTGTGTAATGTAAAGGGGGCCAGAGCTGTGGGTGCTGTGTAATGTAAAGGGGGCCAGAGCTGTGGGGTGCTGTGTAATGTAAAGGGGTCCAGAGGTGCAGTTGTGGAGAGTACACAGTAGTGACAAAGAGATATTGAAAGATTCAGGGTGCACAGTGGGGTGTTTTTACATTTTAACGTGGGGGGGGGGGCGCTTTTAGCTAGCGGTCAAAGAAAGGGTAAAATGCGACTCTGTATCACCGCTGCCGAAGCGCCCCCCTCTGAAAAAATTTCAGCGGATGCCCATGGCTGGAACCATTTTTTTTTTTGGGTGTCTTCAGTTATATCTTGGACTAAGGTGCTGGTCCAGGGATGGCACACTATATAAAGACTTTGGCTGCCTCTCACTCTGTGACCAGCTACTGTAAAAATCCATCACATTCTCACAAGGTCATCCTGCTGCCTTTCACCCTGTGACCAGCCAGTGTAAGAATCCATCACAGTCTCACACAGTTCGTTTTTCTCCACTACCTCTCACTTATCAGCTCCTATATTTATATCCACGAGGCCATGAGTGGAGCCCTATGGATGGATGTTAATGGACCATCAGGAACCAATCAGACATCCTGCTGATGTACGCAGGAGGGAGCCCATGCAGGAGATGGCGGTGAGGGGAGAATGGACCTCTAGATGGTGGTTGTACATGATATGAATGTATAATGGTTCTATGTGTGACATTATGGGGGAGATTACTGAAACTACAGAGTGCAAAATCTGGTGCAGCTGTGTACAGAAACCAATCAGTTTCCAGGTTTTATTGTCAAAACTTTATTGAACAAGCTGGTTGGCTACCATCAGGGCCGTTTGAAGGAATATGGGGGCCCCAAGCAAAATGGGGGCCCCCAAGCACCCCCCCGCATGCAAAGCCTACGTTAACGCTACACTAATTTTTTTTCTATTCTTACCTCCCGTTCTTCCCTGTAGGCTGCCGCTGTAGCGTGGCCGAGTTCCTCTTCCCCAGTTCCCTATCAGATAGTGCCGGGTACCATGCGTGGTACAGGAGATTCAGTTTCCTGTCTTCCCGGCCGGACTGAAAGGAAGTGAGCACTCAGTGTGCACTTCCTGTCAGTCCGGCCGGGAACAGGAAACGGAATCTCCTGTACCACGCGCGGTACCCGGTCAGACTGACAGGACTCCAGGTGGAAGGAAGAGGAGCTTGACCACGCTACAGCCTGGGAAGGGGAAGTTGGGGGCCCCAGGCCAGCTCGGGCCCCAAGCAATTGTTTGTTTTGCCTGTCCTGTAGCGACGGGCCTGGCTACCATGCAGAGCTGCACCAGATACTGAGTGCACCAGGTCTAGTAAATCAACCCCATAATGTCCTTTCCACCCTTGTTGGGGATTCCTGGGAGGACAGCCACCCTTGGATCTCTGATGCATCTGGAATCCACCGAATCTCAGCTATATTAAAACCAAAAACATCTTTACTTTGTACACTGTGTACTACAGACTTCACCCAGACCGCTGAACTCTGTACACTGAGCTGTACAATGATCCCACCAGGAATAATCCCTGGAATGTGGAATTTCCTCTATTTCAACCAACTCCGCTTGTATGCTAGTTAAATCCAATAAAAGAGAGCCGTGCGGTGCCCAGAATTCGTCCTACTGTCCAACATCTGTTCACCAACTGGCATTGCCTGGGATCCTTCCCACCGACTGGCATTGCCTGGGATCCTTCCCACTGACTGGCATTGACTGTATGGGATTCCTTTAATTTACCAGCATTGCTCAAGATTCCTGTCACTGATTGGCAGCGCCAGGGAATCCTCTGACTGGTAGTGCCCAGAATTCCTTTCACTGACTGACAGTGCCCAGTATTCCTCTAACTCAGGGGTCTCCAAACTTTCTAAACAAGGGCCAGTTTATTGTCCTTTAGATTTTAGGGGGGCCAGATGGTGGCCAGCAGGAGTGGAAATGTTTCTTCTGCATTCCGCATCTGATTTTCTGTTCCCCCCATGCTCACCTGGTCCTCCCTGCTCATCTGTACCCTCATGCTCCTCTGGTCCCCCCCATGCTTTTGTATTCCCTCCCTGCTGCTCTGGCCCCCCCATGCTTTGCTGGTCCCCCCTATGCTCCTCTATTCCCCCCCCCATGCTACTCTGGTCCCCCATGCCCCTCTATTTCCCCCCCATGCTGTGCTGGTCCCTCATGTGCTGCTCTGGTCCCCCATGCGCCTCTATTCCCCCCCATGATGCTCTGGTTCCCCATGCGCCTCTATCCCCCCATTATGCTCTGGTCCTCCATGTGCCTCTATCCCCCCCATGAAGCTCTGGTCCCCCATGCTTCTTTATCCCACCCCCATGATGCTCTGCTCCCCCATGCGCCTCTCCCCCCCCCATGATGCTCTGGTCCCCCATGCGCCTCTGTGGTCCCCCATGCACCATTATTCCCCCCGTGATGCTATGGTCCCCCATGCGCCTCTATCACCCCCAATGATGCTCTGGTCCCCCGCAGCGCTTACCTACTCTCCCTGGCTAGTTAACTTCAGCGTGACTGAATACAGACACGTTCCTCGAGAGTCGCACATTAAGCTCATCCTACGATCCGGAAGGACGGCGGCCACACACAGCTGTGACATAAGCTTCCTCGGGCACTCGTTCTCCTGGTCTTTCCTTCCCCCGCTCTCCATATAGATTCTCCACGGCAGCAGACAGGTTGGAGAGCGGGGGAAGGAAAGACCAGGAGAACGAGTGCCGAGGAAGCTTATGTCACAGCTGTGCGTGGCCGCCGTCCTTTCGGAACGTATGATGAGCTTCTCAGTGCCAGGGAGAGGAGGTGAGCACCACGGGAAGGGAGAGGAGGTGAGCGCTGCGGGAAGGGAGAGGAGGTGAGCGCTGCGGGGAGGGAGAGGAGGTGAGCGCTGCGGGAAGGGAGAGGAGGTGAGCGCTGCGGGAAGGGAGAGGAGGTGAGCGCTGCGGGGAGGGAGAGAAGTTGAGCGCTGCGGGAAGGGAGAGGAGGTGAGCGCCGTGGAAAGGGAGAGGAGGTGAGCGCTGCGGGAAGGGAGAGGAGGTGAGCGCTGCGGGGAGGGAGAGGAGGTGAGCGCTGCGGGAAGGGAGAGGAGGCGAGCGCTGCGGGGAGGGAGAGGAGGTGAGCGCTGCAGGGAGGGAGAGACAGAGGAGCGGAGGGGAGCGGCGGTCCGCTGTTACTGAAGCCGCACCACAGAGCCATCGGCCCTGGCTCTCCATATAGCTTCTCCACGGCAGCAGACAGGTTGGAGAGTGGGGGAAGGAAAGACCAGGAGAACGAGTGCCGAGGAAGCTTATGTCACAGCTGTGTGTGGCCGCCGTCCTTTCGGAACGTATGATGAGCTTCTCAGTGCCAGGGAGAGGAGGTGAGCGCCGCGGGAAGGGAGAGGAGCTGAGCGCTGCGGGAAGGGAGAGGAGGTGAGCACTGCGGGGAGGGAGAGGAGGTGAGCGCTGCGTGGAGGGAGAGGAGGTGAGCGCTGCGGGGAGGGAGAGGAGGTGAGCACTGCGGAGGGAGGGAGAGGAGGTGAGCGCTGCGGGGAGGGAGAGGAGGTGAGCGCTGCGGGAAGGGAGAGGAGGTGAGCGCTGCGGGGAGGGAGAGGAGGTGAGCGCTGCGGGAAGGGAGAGGAGGTGAGCGCTGCGGGGAGGGAGAGGAGGTGAGCGCTGCGGGAAGGGAGAGGAGGTGAGCGCTGCGGGAAGGGAGAGGAGGTGAGCGCTGCGGGGAGGGAGAGGAGGTGAGCGCTGCGGGGAGGGAGAGGAGGTGAGCGCTGCGGGGAGGGAGAGGAGGTGAGCGCTGCGGGGAGGGAGAGACAGAGGAGCGGAGGGGGGGCGGCGGTCCGCTGTTACTGAAGCCGCACCACAGAGCCATCGGCCCACCGGGAATCTCCTGGTAGTCCCGATGGCCAGTCCATCCCTGGGTGTGAATGGGCATGAATGAAAATGAATACAATACATACTGCAGATGACAAAAGAACAAAGACCAGCCAGGAGACTGGAGAGACGCAGCAGTGGATTATCAAAACTTTATTCTGTTATAAAATGTTGTCACACACAAATAATAATAATTGTAACATACAAAAATACATCCCCAAAGTCTGATACATACTCTATAAATATATATTTATGAGACTTTATGTTACATTCATTGATTTACAAAAGTTCTCGGGAACGTCTGCTGCTGGAGCGACTCTCACGGTAGACAATGAATCCTACGCTGGTGATGTGACCCTGAAACATGGCAGAACACCAGGAAATCACTGGTGAGCGCAGATACTGCACACAAAGCCTGATTAGAGGGATCTGTCATTGGCTGGCTGCCTCTGTCCATTACTAAGTACCTGCTGATTCCATAGTGGTGATTGTGTAGTAGCATCTCATTCAATGTCCTCCTGGAAGTAGCAGTGCACACAGGGACAGGGCAGAAGCAGCCTTCATCCCAGCCATTGTGACAGGTCCCCTATAATTCATACAGTGCTTGGCACTTTACCTGCATATCTTCACTTCCACCTACATGCCTCCAACTTTCACCTGCATTTCTCCAATATGAGAGTTACGAGGTCAAAAAGAATACCTTTCCGATTTGTTTTATATTAAAAAAAAAAGCTTTTAAAAAACATTCACAGGTCGTTATATAAAAATGTCAGTAGTCTTCTGGACTGGACAGTGACCTGGTTGGGTCATGGACGGCTCATTGGTCACATGGCCAATCTTTGGCATGTCCACTCCAGTCTAGATAACACCTTTTTACTGCTAACGCAGAGATTCTGGGGTTGATTTACTAAAGGCAAATAGACTGTGCACTTTGCACTCTGCAAGTGGAGTTGCTCCTGGACTCTGTAAATAAGGAAAGCTTCAATTGAAAAAGAATACCCAATTACATGCAAGGAAAATAATAAGGACTGAATTCCTGGGGTGAGTTCACTACATGCAGGGCTGTCTTAATGAGGGGGCACTGCCCAGGGGCCCCAGCGACATGGGGGGCCCCTGTTTTTTCCCCCAAAAGCAGCTGGTCCTTGAGCCCACGCTGCCCTGAAATTGGGGGCCCCATGATGGCACTGAGAGTGATAGATACACAGGGGAGGCCATCTGCCTCCTACCTACTTGATGTCTGTTTATCTGCACTGTCATCATTGTAGGGGCCCCAGAGCATTACTTTGCCCAGGGGCCCATGATGCCATTAAGACCGCCCTGACTACATGGGTGATATTAAGCAGACCCGTCGCTACAGGACAGGCAAAACAAACAATTGCTTGGGGCTCCGAGCTGGCCTGGGGCCCCCAAATTCCCCTTCCCAGGATGTAGCGTGGCCAAGCTCCTCTTCCTTCCACCTGGAGTCCTATCAGTCTGGCCGGGTACCGCGCGTGGTACAGGAGATTCAGTTTCCTGTTCCCGGCCGGACTGACAGGAAGTGCACACTGAGTGCTCACCTCCTTTCAGTCTGGCCGGGAAGACAGGAAACTGAATCTCCTGTACCACACGGTACCCGGCCCGGGCACTATCTGATAGGGGACTGGGGAAGAGGCAGGGGGAAGAGGAGCTCGGCCACGCTACAGCGGCAGCCTATAGGGAAGATAGGGGAGGTAAGAATAGAAAAAAAAATTGTGTATCGTTAACGTAGGCTTTGCATGCGGGGGGGGGGGTGCTTGGGGGCCCCCATTTTGCTTGGGGCCCCCAAATTCCTTCAAACGGCCCTGATATTAAGTAGCCTGATCACTATAACTGCAGCTAATTCATTTCTAATAATATCTCTGAAGATTACCATAGAGTAGACCCTGGTCATTGAAGATCTAGTAGTAGAAGTCACATTCAACTGGACTTGTCCTGTAGGTTGAAGACGCTTGAATCAACTTCTGATTAGTTCTGATTAGTGCCAGGAATACACCCCAACATCTCTATCTGCACAGGTAGCACCAACGTCTTCTTTTATTCACTATGAAATGTGTCAAGGCAGATGTCGATTGCCCAGAGCAGGACGGGAGGAGTGAAGGTTGTGGAAAATTCTGTTTTCTTTACAACATCCCATCCTTGGTGTCAGGAAGTCTGCATAGGTGTTGATGTCCATGAACAGGATGGGAGGTGTGAAGGTTGTTGAACTCCCTTGTTTTAGATACATAATCCCATCCTCTGTGCCAAGAAGATGCCCCAGTATCTATAACCAATACTGGTAACACAGACACCTGTATTCAATAACCATGGAATGTGCCCGGGCAGATGGTAATTGTCCAAGACCAGGATGGGAGGTGTGAAAGATGGGAGACCACCCTGTTCTAGTTGTACTTCATCCCATATTTGTTTGGCATTCAGGGGCGTTCGACAACTTTCATACCTTCTATCCTGTTCTTGGACAATCAACATCTGCCTTGACACATTCCATGGTGGTTGGATGAAGATGTCGGGGCTACCTGTGTGGATATAAATGTTGGGATATCTTCCTGACACTCATTAGAACTAGTGTTAATTTTGGCAGCAAATTTCGATTTAGTTTTAGTTTTAGGACTAAAACGCCATTTTAGTTTTCTGCAATTGTTTTAGTTTTAGTCGTATTGAGTCGACTAAATCTCAAGTATATTGTAGTTCGACTAAAATGTCCTACGTTTTAGTCTACTAAAATCTCCAGTACATTTTAGTCGGCTAAAACTAATTTTAGTCGTCCAAAATCTAATGGGTGTAATTAAATTGTAATGCATTAGTTAACATTTCTCTACAATTTCCAAATTCATTATATACTGCTGGAGTGAAGAATCGATTATGTTATTATTTATGGCATTGAGGTATGAGCATGCACTACAGATCAGAGTTCATTTTGAAGTAAAATTTCATTTTAGTTTTAGTCTTTTGACTAACATGGCATTTCAGTTTTAGTCCCTGTAACGGTATGGCCCGTGATACCCAGAGACTTTTGAAGGATGCGGGGTACTCCTGTGTCAGCTTCACCAATGACTCTTGTGTCTAGGGTCATCCTATGTCCAATAGGGGCATAGGATGACTGAGAAATATCTTGGATTACATGAGATGGGACAGTAATGATAATTCATGTATTGCAGGATATCTTGAAATATTACAAGTGGTTTATTCTGACCCCAACAGGTCAATAGGACAGTGTTCATTCAATGTGGAACATAGACCGTTGAGGTGCTAATTAAGTCTACCTGGCTGTAATGATAAAAGCTTGCTGTGATTGCATTCTATTGTCTATTGTGCTAATTAAGTTTGCCTCTCATTGTGTGAAGTTCTATTGATGATAATATGTGTTGTGACTTAACACACTCTAAAGGTCAGACGTCTGACTCATGTTCACTAAAGGGATGTGGATTATGTAGCAGGTGGGAATAGCTTATCGCAGAGTCAGAAAGTCTGTCTAAGATGTGGATTGAGGGGGACTCGTTAAGCACCCATTGTGTGATGTTGTGAGTGGAGTGTGTCATTGTCCCTGTGATTACTGCAGCATGCTTTTTAGTTGCTAACTGTATAAAAAGCCTGAAGTTTACCATTAAAGTGTCATTCGTTTGGAACCAGAAAACAGAGCTTGTGTCTTGTTATTCTGGGAAATCCAATGGATCGTGTCTGCTGGATTGTTGGAGTGTCGGATAAGCTGTCATGGGTTGGTGGAATGGAATATCGTAAACGGCGTTAACCCCTGACCGTTACAGTCACATTTTAGTCTTTTGATTAAAATAGCATTTTAGTTTTAGTCGTATTTTAGTCATCTCAATTGTTTAGGTTTTAGTCGTATTTTAGTTGACCAAAAATAGTATTCATTTAGTTAACTGAAATGTTTAAGTCGTTTTAGTCGACAAAATTAACACTCATTAGAACTGAAGAAGTGTGCAGAAGCTAAAACATCTTCAACATTAGAGAATAAGTCTAGCTGAAAGTGACCAAGTACTACTAGATATAATTTCTAATACTAGTGATGGATTGATAGGATCATGGAACGAATAGCTCCCTATAGTGAAAACCACACAACTTGTAGCAGTGATTAATCTGAATATACAACACTCCAATTGTGTCAATACTACATGTATCTTGTGTAATCAATACATAGGCGTATTGCATTAGGGTGTGCCCCCCAGCGCTCAATCACACATACTATATACCGTATATATACTGTATAGGGCTGTAGGGCAATGGGCAGTGTTGGAAGAGCAGTGGGTGGCGTCAGTAGAGGAGAGATTGGTGTCAGTAGCTTTTTTTTTACAATTTTATTATTTAATTTTTTTTTTTTTTTACAGTATTCTTTATTATTTTTTACAATTTAGGAGCCCCGGTGGGGGGCTTTGGTGAAATATTAGGGATCTAAACAGACCCCTAATGTCTCACTTTGGAAAAAGAGAAAGGTAATTAGGACAGAGATTGACAAGTCCCTTTCTCTGCAGGCAAGCAGCAGGGGGAATCTGCTTAGCACAGGGTGATTAGGGTGTGCCCAGGCACACCAGGCATACCCCGTGCACACGCCTATGAATCAATAACAATTATGAATATTCATAGGAGAAGCTAGCAACATGAGTGAGCTACTACTAGAGATCACCCATGTATCTACAACCAGATCTGATATCTTAGGCCCCCTCTGATAGGATCATTCCTCTGATAGGACCCCCCTAATAGGACCATTTCCCCACTGCCCCCCCCCCAATGTGTCTTCTATGGGTTTCTTTTTGTTCCCCCTGCCTATATCTGATACAAATGAATTCTGTAAATGACATTGTTTCTTCCATGATCGTATTTACTCATCTCACCCCTTTTCCTGCTTGCTGTCCTTTGCTTTGTGTATGGCCAAGGAGCTCCCTTATTTGAAGGCACTGGAAAATAACATCTGGCATATTGTGAAATCCATTCTCGGGCTGCTCTGCTCTTACATTTGTTCTGCACTAATCTTGGCACATTGACATAAAAAGACTCTATTGGTGTTTTGAATGTTGTCTGTTCTCTATTAAAATATGCAAATGGAAATCTTGTGGTTAGACAGGAGTGAAATCCAATGGGAGATCTTTCTGATGTTCAATGGAAGGTCTCGGCTCTTCTTTACGGCATGTGTCAGTAAATTGGGTGTTTAGGGAGACAGATGTTTAACATGAATCAGACAAAGATTTACATATAGATCCCATGAACCCATCCGTACATTCCTATAATGGACGGAATTGTTTAATGACACTTATTGCAAAGCAGAGGATGGTGCGTTGTTAGTTGCGTGCAAGACTAGGACCTTCTTTGTGTTGGCTGGACAAGCAATTGGACCTTGGCTAAACGTCATGCAATTCTGGTCATGCAATTCTGGCCATGCAATCCTTTTAATACAACTCTTGATCATGCAAAATTGGTCATATAATCCTGGTCACGCAATCCCAGACATGTAATGCTGGTCATGCAGTCCTGTTCATGCATCCCTGGTCATGCCATCTTGGTCATGCAGTCCTGTTCATGCAGTCCTGATCATGTAATCCTGATCATGTAATCCTGATCATGTAATCCTGATCACGCAATCCTGATCATGCAATCCTGGAAATGTAATCTTGGTCATGCAGTCCTGGTCAAGCAATCCTGGTGACGCAATCCTGGTCACGCAATCCTTGGGATGCAACTCTTGATCATGCTATATCGGTCATTCAATCCCGGTTATACAATTCTGGCCATGCAATCCTGGTTATGCAGTCCTGGTCATGCAGTGGTGGGAGCTCACAGAGCCATTATGATGCTGTCATGCAAGTGAAAGACACAAAGAAAGATGTGAGGGACATGTACCTGCACCATATGAACACATACAGCATGTAGTCAATACTTAGAGACAAACAGATGTAAAGCTTAAAGCAGGCTAACCTGGAAACATAGGTGTAGCAAAGGGGTGCCCAAACTTTTGAAGAGTGAGGGCCTCTTAAGCTACTTGGTAACCGGTTGCGGGCCACAATGAGCGGTTGGATGAAAGGTCACGGCTACTCTATAGGCCAGGGATATGCAATTAGCGGACCTCCAGCTGTTGCAGAACTACAATTCCCATGAGGCATAGAAGGACTCTGACACCCAACAAGCATGACACCCAGAGGCATGATGGGACTTGTAGTTTTGCAACAGCTGGAGGTCCGCTAATTGCATATCCCTGCTATAGGCCCTCCGATACGCCCGGATGGAAGGGGACAAATCCCCTTCTGTTTTTTTTTTTTTTAGTGGATCGAATTGGAGGTAGGTGGGCGTAAACGGAATAAAGTCTGTTTACATCTGCCGCTATGTAGGGTCTGATTGGTTCAGGCCAATGGCGTGAAAAGGGCTTAATGCCCTATACACACACGATCAGAATTTCCGTCGGAATAAACTCAGACGGATTTTTCTGACGGAATTCAGTTCAAGCTGTCTTGCATACACACTGTCACACCAAATTCCAACAGTCCAAAACGCGGTGACGTACTACACTACGACGAGCCGAGAAAAATGAAGTTCAATGCTTCCAAGCATGCGTCGACTTGATTCTGAGCATGCATGTTTTTTTCTCCATCGGAGTTCCACACAGAGGATTGGAATTTGCGATAAAAAATTTTTTAGTCGGAAAAAAAGAGAACCTGTTCTCTTTCTAAGTCCGTCGGAATTCCCGATGGAAAAAATCAGATGGGGCAAACACGGTCGGAATATCCAACAAAAAAATTCCGTCTGACTTTTTTCATCGGAAATTCCGATCGCGTGTACAAGGCATAAGACTGCTTTCACATTGATGCTCTGCGGTTTACCCACACTGTGGCTGCGATCCCAGAGCAGGAGGTCACGGGCCACGTCAGAGGGCTCCGTGGGCCACATGGGGCCCCCGGGCCACTGGTTGGGCACCCCTGGTGTAGCCAGTCACATGACCAGTAAATGCTTTAGAACTCGGCCTTGTGATCTCTATAGAAGAGGCCTATTGTTCCTATAACTGAGACCATGGAGGTCAAAGGGTATGGATATGGCCATGTGACTGACTACTGTGAGATCCCAGATCAGGCTAGTCAGTATTTCAGGGGTTCACTACCTCCTTTTTTTCTGTACATTTTGGTGGTAATTTACATTCATTGAATCTGGTGTAATATGGATATTTCAACAAATTTTATAATAGGCCCCATAGAGCTCCACACTTCATGGAACATCATCTGTACTCGTATTATCTGTACCCTAGAACATCATCTGTACTCGTATTATCTGTACCCTAGAACATCATCTGTACTCGTATTATCTGTACCCTAGAACATCATCCGTACTCGTATTATATGTACCCTAGAACATCACCTGTACTCGTATTATCTGTACCCTAGAACATCACCTGTACTCGTATTATCTGTAACCTAGAACATCATCTGTACTCGTATTATCTGTACCCTAGAACATCACCTATACTCGTATTATCTGTACCCTAGAACATCATCTGTACTCGTATTATCTGTACCCTAGAACATCACCTATACTCGTATTATCTGTACCCTAGAACATCACCTATACTCGTATTATCTGTACCCTAGAACATCACCTATACTCGTATTATCTGTACCCTAGAACATCATCCATGTTATCGGCATCACCAACTTTGCCAAAATGATTTCCACCTAGACCTGAGTAAATGACCTAACTCTGAGATTTCTACTGAAATTAGAGAATTTTTGTCTTTCTGGGAAGAATTATCCTACATAACGTCCTGGTGGAGTTGTGATTTTTTAACAAGGACATCAACTGAAAATGAAAAGTCTCTGAGTTTTGGACGCAGGTCCATGGACAAAAAAGGGACTCAAGGATCATCTCTGGTTTGGTCCTTGTTGTAAAGAAACAAGTTTAAAGCAGAGCTCCAGAAAATCCTCTAAATACATCAATAAAATACAGAAGAATAAAGATTTGCAGTCCTGTAAAGATTCACCCCCGGCCCTCTTTTACCAACCAGCAAAGCCAACTCCCTGTCTCCCCTTCTTATCAGTGCTGGTAAAGTAATACAGCTTGGTCATGGACCTTCCCAGGCCTTTTACTGTATGGTACGGGAGCATCAGAATACTGATGAGGTCATTCCCTTTCTCTCTCCTCCTATCAACAATCCCTGTGTATGACTGACAGCACTGTACAATGCCAAAGAGTATGGTTGGTTCCTTTGCTCCCACACAAGGATCCGCCAGCACAGGGACCAATTAGCACAAGCGAAATTTGAACCGGGACCTACCAACAAAGGGAACATTCAACACAGGGATCAACAAGTACAGTTGTCCACCAGCATAGGGATTAACCCTCAAAGAATCACACCAGCACAGGAACCAACCAGCAGTGGGAGAAACTGAACAGAAACCAACCAGCATAGCATCAACCAGAAAAGGATCACACCACCACCGGAAGCCAAGGACCAACTGAACCAGGACCATCCAACAAAAGGACCTTTCAGCACAGGGATTAACAAACACAGGTGCCAACAAGCAAGGGCCTACCAGCATAGGGATCAAACAGCACAGGGACCTAACAGCACAGGAACCCATCAGCAAAGGGGCTCATTAGCACAGGAACACACTAGCATATGAACCTTCCAACACAGGTAACAACCAGCATTGGGGCCCACCAGTACAGGGAGCACCTGAAGAGAAACCAGCCAGCACAGGGAGCAACCAGAACAGGGGGCAAACCAGCATAGGGATCAACAAGCAAGGGATCACACCAGCACAGGAACACTCTAGCACAAGGATTGACTGAATCAGGACCAACCAACAAGGGGACCTTTCAGCACAGGGAACAACCAGCATTGGGGCCCACCAGTACAGGGAGCACCTGAAGAGAAACCAGCCAGCACAGGGAGCATCCCGAACAGGGGCCCAGCAGCATAGGGATCAACCAGTAAAGGATCACACCAGCACAGGAACACTCTAGCACAAGGATCGACTGAATCAGGACCAACCAACAAAGGAACCTTTCAGCACAGGGAACAACCAGCAAAGGGGTCCACCATGAGGTACTATACCAGCATCAGATTTTGTATTGAGATTCGGGGAACTTTTACTTCAGTTATAAGAACCCTAAGATTTTAACTACAGTGTTCAGGTAATAAAATAAATACTATATGGCG
The DNA here is from genome assembly GCF_905171775.1 of Rana temporaria. Classification (NCBI taxonomy): domain Eukaryota; kingdom Metazoa; phylum Chordata; class Amphibia; order Anura; family Ranidae; genus Rana; species Rana temporaria. The sequence continues at coordinate 143,301,258 of NC_053499.1, forward strand.
TCTATCCTCCATCCATCCATCATCTATTCATCCATCGATCCAGTTCACCCATAAGAAAATCAATGTCCCAAATATGAGTCTTAACAAAGCTCTGGCATTTTCTTTACAATCAGACACAATATAAAATATGAAGAATATTATTATAGTAAGGTGCTTTCCCTGCGTCCTCTTATAAATTAAAATGCCCCCCCCGGGGGGCTGATTGAGTCCATATGAGGTCCATTCATACATCTCTTCCTGTTACATATAACAGTTGTGGCTTTGGCTTTGTACAATGTGGTGCAGCCCCATCCTCATGCTGGGGACATAATGGGGACATTGTGGTCAGTGGTCACACGGCCTTTCCTGCTAAAATCCTCCGCCGGGGGAAAGCGGCATTTTTTCAGCTTTGACTCATTCCTGAATTCCCCTGATTTGCAGCAGCACAAGACTCCAGCTATTAACTCTTACAAGGTGTTCTTTGATGACTAAAAAGTTCTGGAAGAGTTTCAGGAGGGCAAAGTGTGTCCTCCGCATCTGACCTGGGGTTACACAGCGCACATTCCTCCTCGTACAGGGCGTACAGGACTTTGTAGCAGTTGTCCAGCAGAGCCTTCGGGGTCACCGCTTTCACCTCATCTTTTGATTGGTGCAGCCGTTCCAGAATTTCCAGGACCTGGTTGCTCTCCACCTGCTGCAAGAACAGACACAAGGGGGGTTATTTACAAAAGGAAAATCCACTTTATACTACAAGTGCAAAGTACCGTATATACTCGAGTATAAGCCGACCCGAGTATAAGCCGAGGCACCTAATTTTACCACAAAAAAATGGGAAAACTTATTGACTCGGGTATAAGCCCAGGGTGAGAATGCAGCAGCTACTGTAAGCGGAAAAGAGGGTCAACAATGCCCATTTGCATGCCTCACTGTGCCCATTTGCATGCTTCACTGTGCCCATTGCAACCTCACTGTGCCCATTACCTCACTGTGCCCATACTCACTGTGCCCATATCCTCACTGTGCCCATCCTCACTGTGCCCATTACCTCACTGTGCCCATTACCTCACTGTGCCCATTACCTCACTGTGTCCATCCTCACTGTGCCCATTACAACCTCACTTTGCCCATTGCAGCGTACCTGACATTTTTGACAGGCTGCGCTGCAGGCGTCCATTTTTTAAAACTCGCAGCTTCCATCCCGTTCCGTGATAGGCGGTTGACACTGTGTTCAGTGTTCCGCCTATCACGGACATTCTTTCATCCTCGGACTCAGTTTCCCAGCAGACAGTGGGCCAGATTCAGATAGGTCAGCGGATCTTTAGATCCGCGTAACCTATCTGATTTACGTTACGCCGCCGCAAGTTTTTGAGGCAAGTGCTTTATTCAGAAAGCACTTGCCTCTAAAGTTGCGGCGGCGTATCGTAAATCCCCCGGCGGAATTCAAATTCCGCGGCTAGGGGGCGGGTAAAATTTAAATCAGGCGCGTCCCCGCGCCGAACGAACTGCGCATGCGCATGTCGCTAGGACGTCATTGGTTTCGACGTGAACGTAATTTACGTCCATCCGTATTCGCGAACGACTTACGCAAACGACGTAAAAAATTCAAAATTCGACCCGGGAACGACGGCCATACTTAACATAGGATACGCCGCATATAGCAGGGGTAACTATACGCCGGAAAAAGCCAAACGCAAACGACGTAAAAAAAATGCACCGGGCGGTCGTTTCTGAATCGGTGTAACTCCTCATTTGCATATTCCTCGCGGATACAAACGGAAGCGGCCAGCGTGAGTTTGCAGCCTAAGATCCGACAGTGTAAGTCACTTACACCTGTCGGATCTTAGGGAGATCTATGCGGAACCTGATTCTATGAATCAGGCGCATAGATCCGACCGACGTTCTTTCATCTTCGGACAAGAGAAGGTCCATGATAGGCGGAACACTGAACACAGTGTCTGCTGGGAAATTGAGTCCGAGAATGAAAGAACTGTGAAATATGAAAGAACACAGTGTCAAACGCCTATCATGGAACGGGACGGGACCAGGGGGAAGCTGCGAGTTTTAAAAAATGGACGCCCAAGGTACACTGACTCGAGTATAAGCTGAGAGGGTTTTTTTCAGCCCTAAAAAAAGAGCTCAAAAACTCGGCTTATACTCGAGTATAAACGGTACAAATTGCACTGAAAGTGCACGTGGAAGTGCAGTCGCTGTAAATCTGAGGGGTAGATCTGAAATGAGGGGAAGCTCTGCTGATTTTATCATCCAATCATGGGCAAGCTAAAATGCTGTTTTTTATTTTCCTTGCATGTCCCCCTCGGAGCTACAGCGACTGCACTTCCAAGTGCACTTTCAAGTGCACTTTTCACTTGAATTCCAGACTGGACTATGCAAATGCCCTTTACCTCGGGCTCCCCAAGTACCAAATCGCTCGTCTTCAAGTCGTACAGAATACGGCCGCTAGACTGGTGACTGGGAAAAAATCTTGGGAATCAATCTCACCTTCACTGAGATCCCTTCACTGGCTGCCAGTGAAAGACAGAATTGCATTCAAAGCACTCTGCCTGACACATAAGTGCATCCAAGGGAAGGCTCCTAGATATCTATGCGACAAGATCAAACCGCACAATTGCAACCGCATTCTGCGATCCACCGACCAAAATCTGGTCAAGGTTCCTAAAACCAAATACAAGTCCAAAGGAGAAAGAAGGTTTGCTTTCCAGGGCCCCAGGCTTTGGAATGCTTTACCAACCAGCATTCGGTTGGAGCAAAACCACCTGTCTTTCAGAAGGCAGATCAAAACCCTGCTTTTCTGAAGGCATGAGACACAAACAACCAGCGCCCAGAGGCGATTCAGTTCGCATGTGCCGCGCTATATAAATTTTTCATTCATTCATTCATTCAAAGTGGATTTGCCTTTCGTAAATAACCCCCCATTGCACAGGCAAATAGACTGTGCACTCTGCAAGTGCAGTTGCTCCAGAGCTTAATAAATTAGGTAAAGCTTCACTTTGCAAAGAATACCCAATCACATGCAAAGAAAAAAAAAAATGCCTATTTGCTTGCATATAATTAGATGATGAGAGCGAATCGGTCGGCGCTGCCTGGAAAGCATAGAGATGACTGGTCACCAGTCATCTCTATGACCGTCGGAGGCCCGGGCGCAACGTTATGACGTCACGCCCGGTACCCGGAAGTAAACAAAGCCGCAATCGAGGCTGTCGGCATGTGATCGGTGATTTATTTTTCACCGATTTCATGCTTGTAAGCCTGGAGGAGAGATGTGGGGTCTTATTGACCCCACATCTCTCCATAAGGAGGACCTGTCACACTGATTCCTATTACAAGGGATGTTTACCTAAAAGTGATAAAAAAATAAAAATAAAAAAAAGTGTAAAAATAAAAAAATTAAGTAAAATAAAAATAAAATATATATATTTTTTTTCAAAGCGCCCCTGTAGCCCCGTTATCTCACTCGCAGAAGCGAACACGCATGCAAGTCCCGCCCACATATGTAAACGCCGTTCAAACCCCACATGTGAGGTATCGTCGCGTGCGTTAGAGCGTGTGCAACAAATCTAGCACTAGGCCTCCTCTGTAACTCGAAAATAGTAACCTGTAAAAAATGTTAAAGCGTCACCTATGGAGATTTTTAAGTACCGAAGTTTGGCGCCATTCCATGAGTGTGCACAATTTTAAAGCGTGACATGTTAGGTATCTATTTACTCGGCGTAACATCATCTTTCACATTATAAAAAAAATTGGGCTAACTTTACTGTTTTGTTATTTTTTAAATAATTCATGAAACCGTTTTTTCCCCCAAAAAAGGCGTTTGAAAAATTATTGCGCAAATACTGTGTGAGAAAAAAAAGTTGCAATGACCGCCATTTTATTCCCTAGGGTGTCTGCTATATATATATATATATATATATATATATATATATATATATATATATATATATATATAAAATGTTTGGGTTTTCTGATAAATTTTCTAGCAAAAAAATTGTGATTTTTACATGAAGGAGAGAAGTGCCAAAATAGGCCGGTGGACAAGTGGTTAATTCCCAACGTCCTGAGACATCTAACGTTCCAAAATGTTTCCGCAGCAGCTGCTGGGATTGCACTATCATGCACCACATCCGGCTAGTCAGCCCGGACTCTCTGCACTGTCTAGGTGGGTTGGCTCCACCCGATGGCGGTCATCGGGGATATGACACATCTGTCTGTTATGGGGATCACCCGGAATGTTACATTTTTTTCTGCATTGTGGGAGTTCAGCATGTATCAGAGATAGAAGGATTATTGGGTGAACACTGAACAGCTTTAATCATGGAGCATCAATGGGTCCTTATGAGATTTAACTCCTTGCTAACCACCACTGAATCCAATGTATTAAAGCAGCGGTGTCAAACTCAATTTCATCGTGGGCCGCATCAGCATTATGATTGTCCTCAAAAGGGCCGGTTGTATCTGTAAGATTAGATGTCCAGCGCATCCTGTCCCCTTACATTAGATGTCAAGAACCACCCCACCATCAGAAGTGGAGTCCCCCACTCTCCCTTGAATCACAGTGCTGTGTGTGTAAACACACAGCTCCCGGTCCTGTCAGGGGGAGAAATGCCTGACCGTCTGTTAATACAATGTATGAACAGCGATCAGTCATTTCCCCTAGTCAGTCCACCCCCCCTACAGTTAGAACACGCCCAGGGAACATACTTAACCCCTTCCCCGCCCCCTAGTGTTAACCCCTTCCCTGCCAGTGGCATTTTTATAGTAATCAATGCATTTTTATAGCACTGATCGCTATAAAAATGCCAATGGTCCCAAAAATGTGTCAATTGTCCGAAGTGTCCGCCATAATGTCGCAGTACCGATAAAAATCGCTGATCGCCGCCATTACTAGTAAAAAAAAAATATTAACAAAAATGCCATAAAAATACCCCCTATTTTTTAAACGCTATAACTTTTGCGCAAACCAATCAATAAATGCTTATTGTGATTTTTTTTTACGAAAAATAAGTAGAAGAATACGTTTCGGCCTAAACTGAGGAAAAAAATTGTTTTTTATATATTTTTGGGGGATATTTATTATAGCAAAAAGTAAAAAATATTAATTTTTTTCCAAATTATCGCTCTATTTTTGTTTATAGCGCAAAAACTAAAAACCGCAGAGGTGATCAAATACCACCAAAATAAATCTCTATTTGTGGGGAAAAAAAGGACGCCAATTTTGTTTGGGACCCACGTCGCACGACCGCGCAATTGTCAGTTAAAGTGACGCAGTGCCGAATCGCAAAAAGTGTTCTGGTCTTTGACCAGCAATATGGTCCGGGGCTTAAGTGGTTAAAGTATAACTAACTTTTTTTTTTCATTTTGGATAGAGCAGAGAGGTATGCTTGTCAGTTTGTATTGCTGTTTGTTCTCCTGTTAAGGAGATTCGCCCTCTCTATTTGCCGTGCTTACCATTATAATTCAATGTGAAAGGAAAAGAAAATCCCAAATTTTGGGTTGTTCCCAGAAAAGTAATGGAGGGGAAATCTTCCAATGGAGACACTAGTTCTGGTAATCTGGGGGTCCCCAAGGAATTCCCTTTATTTGCAGGGATTTCCTCTCACTTCCTGTTTGGCTATGGGACAGGAAGTGAAGGGATATCTCCGCAATGGGACACAGATGACAAAAAAAATAAAAAATTTACAGGGGTTATAATCTGCCCTTACTCTATCCAAAAGGAAAAAAAAATAAAAAAGTTTTGTGAATAGTTCTACTTTAACCACATCAATACCAGGCACTTTTTTGGTTAAAAAAATAATCCATTACCGGTAAGTTTATAATAATTGGTTCATGTAATCACGGACATTTGTGTGCAAACGATCATGTACAGATGTGTGCAGGTGATCACGGACATATGTGTTCAAATGATCATTGGGACATGTGATTTTACTGTTACATATGTGGGGGCAGGTGTGGTGACATGTGTCAAATCGCACCGATGTGAACGGGGGCTTCAACAGATCACTAGAGTTGACCATTTCAGCTGACAATTAGAACTGATCACTACAGGTGACCAATGCATTTTTTCATGTTTTTTGCAGAAACGCAGGACATTATTCTTAACATGGGTTCCTATGGAATACATTCACAGCGATGCATTTTTGCAAAGGGTCTGGGACTTTTTTAATGCAAAACTGTGCTTTTTTTGCTTTTTTGGTTTATTAGACTTCAATGGAGAAGCCGCAGAAAAGTATGTAGTGCATTTTTCCTGCGATGTTGCCACAATTTGTGTTTTTTCATCCGCCCAACAAATTTGCCCCAAAAAAATAATAAAATGCAAAACCGTAGTAAAATCGCGGTAAGAAAAACGCAAAAAGCTCAGCAAAAAGCACTGCAGAAATGCTCAAAAGCAAACTGCATAGGCGTGAATGGAGCCTTAGAGCTAACTACTAGAGCAGACCATCGGAGCTGACCATTCTTATATTTCAAGTACATAGGGCCAGATTCAGAGTGATCGGCGTATCTTTAGAGCGGCGTAGAACATCTGATATGCGCTACGCCGACGTAACATAGAGAGGCTCGTACTGTATTCACAAATCACTTGCTCCCTTTCTTGCGCCGGCGTAACGTAAAATGGCCGGCGTAAGCCCGCCTAATTCAAAGTAGCAAGGCAGTGGGCGTGTAGTATTATAATGAAGCGCGACCCCATGTGAATGCATGGCCGAACGAACGGCGCATGCACGCGCATGCTCAGAATCAAATACTCCCTAAGATACGTCGGCTCAATGCGTACGACGTGAACGTAACTTACGCCCATTCACGTACGACTTACGTAAACAACGTAAAATCCGACGGCAGTTCCGACGTCCATACCCTAAACGACTTAGACCAGCTTTTTGGCGGTTTAACTTTACGCCGGAAAAACGCCTTACGTAAACGACGTAGATTACATCGACGGGCGCAAGTACATTCGTGAATTGGCATATCTTGCGCATTTACATATTCAACGCGTAAATCAACGGAAGCGCCCCTAGCGGCCAGCGTAAATATGCACCCAAGATACGATGGCGTAGGAGACTTACGTCTGTTGTATCTTGGCAAAATTCAGGCGTAACTCATTTAAAGAATCGGCGCATTGATACGACGGCGCTCATTTTGACTTACGACGGCATATCTGTAGATACGTCGGCGTAAGTCTCTGTGAATCCGGGCCATAGTTTTTGGTTGAAGCCAGATATTCACATTACCTGCTCCTCGTTTGTGTCACGCAGCAAGGCTTCAAATATATTCTGCAGTTCGGTGATGTATGGGCGAGTCGGGTGTCGCAGCGGCAGTGCCCTCTGTATTGTCTGCAGGATATTCTCATTGACGATCCCCCATAGATAGCGCAGTTCCTTCACTGTGATCCCTTTATTGATCTGCAGAAAACAGAAATCTCTAGTTAATGCTTAGAAGAACAAATCCAGACACCATCTGACTGTATCTACAGCCAAAACCTTTCCTTGTAGATTGTCCACATGTAAAAAGAAAGAAAACGAATGTCCATCAATAAAGCATGTGGATTAACGGTGAAGAAAATAAACGTGCAGCCACGTAGATCATCATGGGGAAATTTCTTTCTGACTAAATGAAAATAGATGGAGAACGCTTACCAGACCCAGTGGATCTACCTGTCAGCGACAGCAGATCATGTAGGCTTTGGAAATCCCAGAGAGAATCGGCTCAACTTGACTGGAAACTCTGCGTGGTTGGAACCTCGAACTTGGCTGTTGGGACCCGGCAGTCCTCGGCAGAAGACTCTGGATGGATGGTTTCCTGGATCGGTAGAACAGACTAGAGCTGCACGATTCTGGTCAAAATGAGAATCACGATTCTCTCACGATTCTCAAAAACTGAATGCCAGGAACGAATAAATAAATAAACCTGTGATTTATCTGAAAATATAAAAAACAGACCAGTGATATGTCTATAATGTTAAAGACCATATAACTCCTATGAAAAAAGCTGAATCAAACTTTGATTCTGCTTTTTTCATAGGAGTTATATGGTCTTTAAAATTATAGACATAGCACTGGTCTCTTTTTTATACATCAGATGCAGTACCGCCAGGAACCATTGGGTGGCGCATGGATACACACAGTTGTACAGAACTGTGAGAAAAAATAATACATCAGAAGCAGTACCGCCGGTAACCACTGGGTGGCGCATGGATACACACTACAGTTGTACAGAACTGTGAGAGAAGCCCAGGCATCCATCCAGCGGCACAGGCTGCTGACGTTGGTTCCGATATCGGCGCCATTTGCGTTCCACGCTGGTTACGTGGAACCGGCGGTGACACAGAAGAATCGCGGGTCATCCCGCGGGGAGATCGCGGGAGGGGAGAATCGAGATCGCGATTCTCTCCGCGATTAATCGTGCAGCTCTACAACAGACCAGAGCTCACAGGGTGTTCACCCTGTTTCCAACGAGTTGCTGGGATGATTTGGGATGGGAAGGATCCCCGAAGGGGTTGGAAGGCCCAATGGAACCACTCCAAAAACTTTGATCTAGAAGAATACAGAGAGCTCTCTCCACCATGCTTTCCTTTCAGAGGCCTCTGAAAGGAAAGCATGGTGGAGAGAGCTCTCTGTATTCTTCTGTAGCCTTCCAACCTCTTCGGGGATCCTTCCCATCCCAAATCATCTCAACAACTCGTTGGAAACAGGGTGGACACCCTGTGAGCTCTGGTCTGTTCTACCGATCCAGGACACCATCCATCCAGGGTCTTCTGCCGAGAACTGCCGGGTCCCAACAGCCAAGTTCGAGGTTCCAACTATGCAGAGTTTCCAGTCAAGTTGAGCGGATTCTCTCTGGGATTTCCCATGCCTACATGATCTGCTTTTCATTTAGTCTGAAGAAATTTCCCCATGATGATCTACGTGGTTGCACGTTTATTTTCTTCGCCGTTAATCCACATGTTTTATTGATGGATATTAATTTTTCTTTCTTTTTACATGTGGACTCATTAGCTCATTCACTTTACTTATATTTTTTTGGTTGCTTTGTATATATAGTATCACTGTTTCACATTCAGTGACCCCATACGTACTCAAGTGAGATACTATTGTCTCTCCTCATTCACCAGCACTACATTTTATATTTATCACCTTTATAATCTTTGTCACATTGTTGTGTAGCAGCTCTCTTTCTTGGTTTTCCTTTAGATAAGTGCAATATTTTTTCTTTTTAAACAGATTGGAGAAGAGCAGGGAGAATTGGAAAAGAGCACAATGGAGCAGGGCGGACCAGAGAAAAGCAGGTGGAGGAACGCAGAGTAGAAGAGGGCAGAGTGGAGAGGAGCAGGGTAGAGAAGAGGAGTGCAGAGCAGGGTGGACAAGAGCAGAGAAAAGAAAAGCAGGGTAGAGAAGAGGAGTGCAGAGCAGGGTGGAGAAGAGGAGTGCAGAGCAGGGTAGAGAAGAGGAGTGCAGAGCAGGGTGGAGAAGAGCAAGTGCAGAGCAGGGTGGAGAAGAGGAGTGCAGAGCATGGTGAAGAAGAGGAGAGCAGGGCAGAGAAGAGGAGTGCAGAGCAGGGTGGACAAGAGCAGAGAAAAGAAAAGCAGGGTGGAGAAGAGGAGTGCAGAGCAGGGTGGACAAGAGCAGAAAAAAGAAAAGCATGGTAGAAAAGAGGAGTGCAGAGCAGGGTGGAGAAGAGGAGTGCAGAGCAGGGTGGAGAAGAGGAGTGCAGAGCAGGGTGGAGAAGAGGAGTGTAGAGCAGGGTGGAGAAGAGGAGTGCAGAGCAGGGTAGAGAAGAGGAGTGCAGAGCAGGGTGGAGAAGAGGAGTGCAGAGCAGGGTGGAGAAGAGGAGTGCAGAGCAGGGTGGAGAAGAGGAGTGCAGAACAGGGTGGAGAAGAGCAAGTGCAGACCAGGGTGGAGAAGGGGAGTGCAGAGCAGGGTGGAGAAGAGGAGTGCAGAGCAGGGTGGAGAAGAGGAGTGCAGAGCAGGATGGAGAAGAGCAAGTGCAGAGCAGGGTGGAGAAGAGGAGTGCAGAGCAGGGTGGAGAAGAGGAGTGCAGACCAGGGTGGAGAAGGGGAGTGCAGACCAGGGTGGAGAAGAGCAAGTGCAGAGCAGGGTGGAGAAGAGGAGTGAAGAGCAGGGTGGAGAAGAGGAGTGCAGAACAGGGTGGAGAAGAGCAAGTGCACAGCAGGGTGGAGAAGAGAATTGCAGAGCAGGGTGGAGAAGAGGGGTGGAGAAGAGGACTGCAGAGCAGGATGGAGAAGAGCAAGTGCAGAGCAGGGTGGAGAAGAGGAGTGCAGAGCAGGGTGGAGAAGAGGAGTGCAGAACAGGGTGGAGAAGAGCAAGTGCAGACCAGGGTGGAGAAGAGCAAGTGCAGACCAGGGTGGAGAAGGGGAGTGCAGACCAGGGTGGAGAAGAGGAGTGCAGAGCAGGGTGGAGAAGAGGAGTGCAAAGCAGGGTGGAGAAGAGGAGTGCAGAGCAGGGTGGAGAAGAGCAAGTGCACAGTAGGGTGGAGAAGAGGAGTGCCGAGCAGGGTGGAGAAGAGGAGTGCAGAGCAGGGTGGAGAAAAGGAGTGCAGAGCAGGGTGGGGAAGAGATGTGCAGAGCAGGGTAGAGAAGAGGAGTGCAGAGCAGGGTGGAGAAGAGGAGTGCAGAGCAGGGTGGAGAAAAGGAGTGCAGAGCAGGGTGGAGAAGAGCAAGTGCAGAGCAGGGTGGAGAAGAGGAGTGCAGAGCAGGGTGGAGAAGAGGAGTGCAGAGCAGGGTGGAGAAGAGGAGTGCAGAACAGGGTGGAGAAGAGCAAGTGCAGAGCAGGGTGGAGAAGAGGAGTGCAGAGCAGGTTGGAGAAGAGGAGTGCAGAGCAGAGTGGAGAAAAGCAAGTGCAAAACACAGTAGAGCAGAGTGAATTGTAGAAGAGCAGGGAGGAGCAGAGAAGGATGGAGAAGGGTTGAGAAGGGAAGAGTCAGGTGGGATGGAGAAGAGCAGGGCAATGAGAAGCATGGTGGAAAAAAGCAGGGCAGAGTGGAACAGAGCAAGGTCAGCATTGCACATAATGACAATAAAGGTTCTGCAGCATGCACAGTACATATCCAGGCTCAGCATACCAATGTGGTGATGTTCTGACATCGGAGAACCTCTTCATACTTTACATAAAGCTTGTAGTCGATAGGAAAATATTCCCGCTGCCAGGGAGAAAACATTCTGTTAGTTACATCTTCTGATGCCTCCTTCCAGCAGGATAATGCACCATGTCACAAAGCCCCAATCATCTCATCACTTGACAATGAGGTCACTGTACTCCAATAGCCTCCACACTCACCAGATGTGGTGGAACGGGAGATTCGCATTATGGATGTGCAGCCGACAAACCTGTGATGCTATCATGTCACTATGGAGCAAAATCTCTGAGGAATGTTTCCAACACCTTGTAGAATCTATGCCACGAAGAATGAAGGCAAAAGGGGGTCCAACCCGGGACTAGCAAGGTGTACCTAATAAAGTGGCCGGTGGGTGTAACTCTTTCCATTGGGGGAAATATCAGGCCTCAGCCCCTGAATTATATATCAGCTCATCCCAGAGATTGAGTTGCGGTATTGTCCCTCCAGCACATCCGACTCATGGATGAGGAGTCAGAGTCTCTCCATAGATGGAACAGTTTATAACATTTGTCTGTAAATATTACTGTAATATAAAATCTCATTGGGCCGCTCAGCGTCTGGACAGATGGGGGTTAGTCTGCGATCATGGGATGATACTTACCATGTATGTGACTCGGTTATCATAGAGTAACTTTCCGTGTAAAGTCTGTATGATCTGACAGTCATTGAGAATGACGGCGGCTCTGCCCAAGGCCAGAACACCTACAAAACACAACCCAACCAAAAGATAATCACCACTATGGTCAATAATTGTTCTTCAGTAACTCATAACTGTGTCCTATGGATTATTACTAAAACATCTTCATTTATTGAACATAAATATATTTATAAGGACTGGATACATTGTGGACTTGTGCAGCTGGAGGAGTATCCCCTTTAAAGTGAGCCTGTCATACAACTAAAAACTGCACAGTGACATCAGAGCTACAAATCGGGGTCTCTGTGTATCTTCAGGTATGTCCCACCTGTGCCAAACAAGCATGACTCTGCAACCAGAGCGTCCAACCTCTCCACTGCCACACCGAATGCCATTCCACCAGCCAATAAAGAGGCGCCATGTTGGCCAGAGGAATGATAGAGAGCGCTAATGCTCAGTTTGTAAGAGGGACACATAGCCCTGAATCTCAGAGTGCTATCCAAATCCATGACAGGTTTGGTCGTTCATAAAGGGCATGGATGGATGGAAGATGGATGGATGGAAGATGGATGGATGGATGACACATGGATGGATGGAAGATGGATGGACGGATGATACATGGATGGATGTCACATGGATGGATGGAAGATGAATGGATGGATGGAAGATGGATGGATGGATGATACATGGATGGATGAAAGATGGATGGATGGAAGGTGGATTGATAAATGGATGATAAATAAATGAGTGGATGATAGATAGGCAAATAGATGGGTGGGTAGATAAACTGTTTCTACATACAGTAGATAGATGGATGAATAGAAAGGTGGATGGAGAATGATGATAAATGGATGGATGGATAGATGGTCCATGGATGGATGATAAATGAATGGGTAATAAATGGGTAGATATATAGATTGTTGATACATAGATAGGTGGATGGAGAACGATAAGGGATAGATGAATGGATGGATGATAGATGGGATAATGGGCTATTAGATTGTAAGCTCTTCTGAGCAGGGCCCTCTTAATCCTCTTGTACTTTAATTGTATTATAACTGTATTGTCTCCCTTTTATTTTGTAAAGCTATTGTAAAGCGCTGTGTAAACTGTTGGTGCTATATAAATCCTGTATAATAATAATAATAATAATAATAATGGTTGGGGAGTGGATGGATTGTTGAAAAATGTATAGACGGATGAATAGATGGAAGGATGATAAATGGATTGGGGATGCATGTATTGATGGATGAATGAATGAGCGGATGGATGGATGATAGATGGGCAGATGGATGGGTATATATATATAGATTGTTGATACATAGATAGGTAGATGGAGAATGATAATGGATAGATGAATGGATAGATGATGGATGAATGAATGAATGGATGGATGATGGATGAATGAATAGATAATGGATGAATGAATGGATGGATAGATGATGAATGGATAGATAGATGATAGATGAATGAATGGATGAATGAATGGATGGATGGATAGATGATGGATGGGTAGATATATAGATTGTTGATACATAGATAGGTAGATGGAGAATGATAATGGATAGATAGATGAATGGATAGATGATGGATGAATGAATGGATGGATGGATAGATGATGGATGAATGAATGGATAGATAGATGATAGATAAATGAATAGATGATGGATGAATGAATGGATGGATGGATATATGATGGATGGATGGATAGATTATGGATAACTGAATGGATGGATAGATAGAGGATGGATGGATGGATGGATGATGGATGAATGAATGGATAGATAGATGATAGATGAATGAATAGATGATGGATGAATGAATGGATGGATGGATAGATGATGGATGGATGGATAGATTATGGATAAATGAATGGATGGATGGATAGATGATGGATGGATAGATTATGGATAAATGAATGGATGGATGGATAGATGATGGATGGATGGATGGATGGATGGATGGATAGATTATGGATAAATGAATGGATGGATGGATAGATGATGGATGGATGAATGAATGGATGGATAGATAGATGATGGATGAATGGATGGATAGATAATAGGTGGGCTAATTGATAGGGGAGCGGATGGGTTATTGAAAAATGGATAGATGGAAGGATGATAAATGGATTGGGGATGCATGTATTGATGGATAAATGAATAAGCGAATGGATGGATGGAAGATAGATGGGCAGATGGATGGGTGGGTCAATGGATGGTTGGCAATTGGATTGACAGATAAATAAATGAATTGATAGATGGATAGCTGGGTGGATGTAGACGGATGGATGGTGAATATGGATGGAGTAAGAAAGTGGGGATGGGATGGATGGGTGAATGGATGGATGATACATAATACAGTAAAACCCTGGTTTGCGCACATAATTTATTCCAGAAACATGCTTGTAATCCAAAGCACTTGTATATCAAAGCATTTTTTTTTACAGAGTATAAAAGAGAAGAGAGGCACCTCTAAGGCCTCGTACACACGGCCGAGGAACTCGACGTGCCAAACACGTCGAGTTCCTCGGCCAGTTCAGCCCTGAAGCCGCCGAGGACCTCGGCGGGAGGAGAGCTCCCATAGAACAACGAGGAAATAGAGAACATGTTCTCTATTTCCTCGCCGAGGTCCTCGTCGGCTTCCTCGGCCGAAAGTGTACACACGGCCAGTTTCCTTGGCAGAATTCAGCCAGAAACTCGGTCGGAAGCTGAATTCTGCCGAGGAAACTGGTCGTGTGTACGGGGCCTAAGTGTAGCAATAAGTTTCTAAATGTTGTACCTTCATTAAATGTAACCGTATTGCTACACTTAGAGGCTCCTCTCTTCTCTTTTATACTCAGTTGTGACGTGACGCTACTCTTATATCAAGACATCGCTTGTATATCAAGGCAAAATGTATTAAAACATTTTGCTTGTCTTGCAAAACGCTCTCAAACCAAGTTACTCTCAAACAAAGGTTGTTGCGGGCGCACGCGCCCGCCGCGATCTCCATGAGCACGCCCATGGGTCCCGCGGACTCGATCGCCGCGGGCATACTTGTGATCATCTCACAGAGACATAGAACGGGGAGATGTTAGTGTAAACACAACATCTCCCCGTTCTGCCTAGTGACACTGTCACTGATCGTGTTCCCTGTCATCGGGGACACGATCAGTGACGTGTCACAGCAAGCGACGCCCCCTACAGTAAGAATCACGCCTTAGCACTGGTGTGCGCAGCCCATTGCATTAGGGTGTGCACCACAAAGCTAAAACACATATTCCTGTGTATGCGTATATATACTGATGGTGTCATTAGAGCAGTGGATGGTGTCAGTAGGGTAGAAATTGGTGTCAGTAGGATAGTGGATGTTGTCAGTAGTATTTATTTTTATTATTTTATTTTGTATTCTTTTTTACAATTTTATTTGTTTCATTTTTTTTTTTTAAATAGGGGGAATGTGTGGCACATGGGGTGAGTAGGGAGTGCCCAGGCACACCTGGCACACTCTGGCCCAGATTCACGTAGGAGATACGACGGCGTATCTCCAGATACGCCGTTGTATCTCTGAGTGTGAGGCGTCGTATCTTGGCGCCTGATTCAAAGAATCAGATACGCCAGAATTTCTCTAAGATACGACCAGCGTAAGTCTCCTACGCCGTCGTATCTTAACTGCATATTTACGCTGGCCGCTAGGGGCGTGTACGCTGATTTACTCCTAGAATATGTAAATCAGCTAGATACGCCTATTCACGAACGTACGCCTGGCAGTCGCAGTACAGATACGCCGTTTACGTTAGGCTTTTTCCGGCGTAAAGTTACCCCTGCTATATGAGGCGCAGCCAATGTTAAGTATGGACGTCGGGCCAGCGTCGAATTTTCCGACGATTACGCTGTTTGCGTAAGTCGGTCGCGAATAGGGCTGTGCGTCATTTATGTTCACGTCGAAAGCATTGGCTTTTTGCGCGTTAATTTGGAGCGTGCGCACTGGGATACTTTCACGGACGGCGCATGCACCGTTCGTAAAAAGCGTCATTTACGTGGGGTCACAATAAATTAACATAAAACACGCCCACATGTTCCATATTTGAATTAGGCGGGCTTACGCCGGCCTATTTACGCCACGCCGCCGCAACTTTGCTTTGTGAATACTGCACTTGCCTGTCAAAGTTGCGGAGGCGTAACGTAAATAGGATACGTTACACCCGCTCACAAATACACGCTCCCTACGTGAATCTGGGCCTCTGTGCGCACGCCTATGCGCCTTAGGGAGTACTTAACCCCTACAGCGCCACCTAGTGGTTAACCCCTTCACTGCCAGTGTCATTTTCACAGTAATCAGTGCATTTTTATAGCACTAATCTGTAAAAATTACAATGGTCCCAAAAATGTGTCAAAAGTGTCCGATGTGTCCACCATAATGTCGCAGTCACGATAAAAATCAGATCGCCGCTATTACTAGTAAAAATAATTTTTTTTTAATAAAAATGCTATAAAACTATCCCCTATTTTGTAGACACCTTGGGCCAGATTCACAAAGAGATACGACGGTGTATCTACAGATACACCATCGTATCTCTGACGTAAACTGGTCCTATCTATGCGCCTGATTCATAGAATCAGATACGCATAGATAGGGCTAAGATCTGACAGGTGTAACTGTGTTACACTGTCGGATCTTTTTTTCAATTTAAAAATGGCGCCGGGGGCGTTCCTGCTGATTTACCTTGAATAATATGTAAATCAGCGAGATACGCAAATTCACGAACGTACGCGGACCCGACGCAGTCTTCTTACGACGTTTCCGTAGCAGCGTACCCGTCGTATACTTACCCCTGCTTTTATCAGGCGCAGCCAATGTTAAGTATAGCAGGCGTTCCCGCGTCGAATTTGAATTTTTTAACGTCGTCTGCGTAAGTCGTTCTAGAATACGGATGGACGTCGTTTACGTAAGCGTCGAAACCACTGACGTCCTAGCGACGTCAGTGGGAGCAATGCACGCCGGGAAATTCCCCGGACGGCGCATGCGCATTTAAATCGGCGCAGGAACGCGCCTGATTTAAATAGTACACTCCCCCTAGCCGCGGAATTTGAATTCCGCCGCCGCAAGTTTGGAGGTAAGTGTTTTGTGAATTAGCCACTTGCCTCTCAAACTTGCGGGAGCGGATCTTAAATCACGTAGATCGAGCGGATCTATAGATCCGCTGATCTACGTGAATCTGGCCCTATAACTTTTGTGCAAACCGATCAATAAACGCTGTGATTTTTTTTTTTTACCAAAAATATGTAGAAGAATACGTATCGGCCTAAACTGAGGAAAAAAACTTTTTTTATATATTTTTGGGGATATTTATTACAGCAAAAAGTAAAAAAATATAGAATTTTTTTCAAAATTGTCGCTCTATTTTTGTTTATAGCGCAAAATATAAAAACCGCAGAGGTGATCAAATACCACCAAAAGAAAGCTCTATTTGTGGGGGGAAAAAGGACGTCAATTTTGTTTGGGAGCCCTGTCGCACGACCGCGCAATTGTCAGTTAAAGCGACGCAGCGCCGAATCGCAAAAAGTGGCCCGGTCCTTTAGCAACAAAATGGTTCGGGGATAAAGTGGTTAAGTCAGATGATGGCTCCTGGCACTTTGGTACATGTTGTACTTACACAGAAGGAATAGAAGTCGTGTCTCCATGGCAGTACCAGTCTTGTGTTTGCGGGACCACCGAGGAGCTGCAACAAAGGACCAATTTGTGGAGTTGATTTTCTTCTCTCTGAAATAAGCATAAAAAAGTTGAAACCGTGCTACCCTGGAACTCTCTATTTCCTATAGAGTTAGATTGACAGGAAAACTAAAGTGAGAATAAATGAATATATACATGAAGTAAGGCACTGTATACAGATAAAATGTAACCAGGGCAATAGCAGACATGGAAATGATTTGGGAAAGTGACTCGGTTCGGAGGGTAAGTCATTAGCAGTGTGAAAAGTCAGACCATCTGATTCCATGGAGACCCTCCCGGCAATTACTGTGACTCAGATATCATCACCCAGCTTCTTGTGACAAAGGCTGACCCCAGGATGAGGGCACACGGCCGGGACACAACACCCGTCACCAGCACCCGCCCCCCCGTCTGCACAACCCCCCTGATGACTCCTCATGTACTGACAACACCTGTCCTCCCTGCCGGGGGAACTTTACACATCAATTCCCCCAAATCTATCCAACAAATGTTTTTCCCAAAATATGTTCTATTTTTCGAACAGCTGAATTGAATAATATTCCTCCTCCGCAAACATTATCGGTGGTGCCAAGGTCTGCCTGATGTGTCTTCATGGCACAGAGAGAGGCGAGTGCATATCCCCCTCACCCGCCATAAGCCCAATGCCAGAGATCAATGCCCCTTTCAGAATACCGCGATTTTACGGCCGCGATTTTACGGCCACATCTCATCCAATAGAGCACCTTTGGGATGTGGTGGAGCAGGAGATTGGCATCATGGCTGTGAAGCCGACAAATCTGCAGCAACTGTGTGATGCCATCGTGTCACTATGGAACAAAGGGCCAGATTCACAAAAGAGATACGACGGCGTATCTCTGTGATCCGTCCGTCGTAACTATGCGTCTGATTCATAGAATCAGTTACGCATAGATAGCCCTAAGATCCGACAGGTGTAATTGACTTACACCGTCAGATCTTAGGCTGCAATTCTAGGCCGGCCGCTAGGTGGCGATTCCATTGCGGTCGGCGTAGAATATGCAAATGACTAGTTACGCCGATTCACGAACGTCCGCTTTGCCCGTCGCTCTAAATTTACGTAGTTTCCGTAGAGATACGCGGCGTAAAACTAAGTGTGCCCTCTAGATGGCCTAGCCAATGTTAAGTATGGCCGTCGTTCCCGCGTTGAAATGTTAAATTTCACGTCGTTTGCGTAAGTCGTCCGTGAATGGCGCTGGACGCCATTTACGTTAACGTCGAAACCAATGACGTCCTTGCGACGTCATTTAGCGCAATGCACGTCGGGAAATGTTAGGGACGGAGCATGCGCAGTACGTTTCGGCGCGGGAACGCGCCTAATTTAAATGGTGCCCGCCCCATTTGAATTAGGCGGGCTTGCGCCGAGCGGATTTACGCTACACCGCCGCAAGTTTACAGGTAAGTGCTTTGTGAATCAGGCACTTACGCTGTAAAGAAAAAGGAAATGTTGCGCTGTAAACCTGCGGTGGTGTAACGTAAATGGGATACGTTACGCCGCCGCAGCGTAACAGATTTCTACGTGAATCTGCCCCAAAATCTCTAAGGAATGTTTCCAACGCCTTGTTGAACCTAAGCCATTAACCCCTTCAATAACGGGCTTTTATACCCACCTCCATACCGGGCCTGTTCTGGCACTTCTCTCCTACATGTACAAATCATCATTCTTTTGCTAGAAAATTACTCAGAACCCCCCAAACATTATGGGCCAGATCCACGAAGCAGTTACGCTGGCGTATCTATTGATACGCCGCGTAACTTCTAGGATGCCCCGTCGTATCTTTGTTTTGTATCCACAAAACAAGATACGCCTGAAGCTGGGCTAGATCCGACTGGTGTACGTCTTAGTACGCCGTCGGATCTAAGGTGCATATTTATGCTGGCCGCTAGGTGGCGCTTCCGTCGATTTCCGCGTCGAGTATGCAAATTAGCTAGATACGCCAATCCACAAACGTACGTCCGGCCGGCGCATTTTTTTACGTCGTTTCCGTAAGGCTTTTTTTCGGCGTAGCGTTACCCCTGGGTCTATGAGGCGTACACAATGTTAAGTATGGACGTCGGGCCAGCGTCAAATTTTCCGTCGTTTACATTGTTTGCGTAAAACGTTCGCGAATAGGGCTTTGCGTAGAATTACATTCACGTTGAAAGCATTGACTTGTTGCGGGTTAATTTGGAGCATGCGCACTGGGATACCCCCATGGACTGCGCATCAAAAAAAAAACTTCATTTACGTGAGGTCAAGACGTATTAACATAAAACACGCCCACAACTTAGTGATTTGAATTGCGCGCCCTTACGCCGACACATTTACACTACGCCGCCGTAACATACGGCGCAAATTCTTTGTGGATACGGGAAATACGCTGTAAGTTACGGCGGCGTAGTGTATCTGAGATATACACTACGCCGGACTTAAAAAAGCGCCACGCTACGTGGATCTGGCCCTATATGTTTTTTAGCAGACACCTTAGGGAATAAAATGGCGATCATTGCAACTTTTTTATCTTGCATGGTATTTGCGCAATAATTTTTCAAACGCCTTTTTTTGGGAAAACAAATGGTTTCATGAATTAAAAAAATAACAAAACAGTAAAGTTAGCCCAATTTTTTACAACCCCTTTAAGAATTAAGGCAGTTCCCAAGGAAAAAGGGGGTCCAACCCGGTACTAGCAAGGTGTACCTAATAAAGTGGCCGGTACGTGTATTATATAATTGAACAGCCTCAGTAAATGTCTGTCTTCTGTCTTCTAATCCTCTGTACGCAGCTGGAGGGGGATCTGTTTGGTTGAACTGCTCTTCTATCACTTTGATATATAGGAGGTCTCAGGTTCATCTTGTATTGGAATGTTACCATCATGTAAGGTGTAGTGGGGTCACCGACCTCTCTGACTATCATGGAAAAATCATTAGAAATGTTCCCGGATCTCCTTTTTATCTGTATCAATTGAAAACAGTTGTACAAGGCCGCACATGCATTAAAATTCAAATGGATAAAACAAGAAATACACTATTGGCCAGATTCAGAGAGAGTTACGCCGCCGTATCAGTAGATACGCCGACGTAACTCTGAATCTGCGCCGTCGTAAGTTTAAGTGTATTCTCAAACTGAGATACACTTAAACCTAGCTAAGATACGACAGCCTGCGCCGTCGTATCTTAGGGTGCAATATTTAGGCTGGCCGCTAGGTGGCGCTTCCGTTGAGTTCGGCGTAGAATATGTAAATGACTAGATACGCCTATTCACGAACGTACGTGCGCCCGTCGCAGTAAAGATACGTCGTTTACGTAAGGCGTTTTCAGGCGTAAAGTTATTCCATCAAATAGCTGGACTAGTCAATATTAAGTATGGCCGTCGTTCCCGCGTCGAAATTTGAAAATTTTACGTTGTTTGCGTAAGTCGTCCGTGAATGGGGCTGGACGGAATTTACGTTCACGTCGAAACCAATACGTCCTTGCGGCGTACTTTGGAGCAATGCACACTGGGATATGTACACGGACGGCGCATGCGCCGTTCGTAAAAAACGTGTCAATCACGTCGGGTCACCCCCCCATTAACATAAAACACGCCCCCTCATCCTAATTTGAATTAGGCGCACTTGCGCCGGCTCCATTTACGCTACGCCGCGAGTTTGGGGCGAAGGAACTTGACCTCAACCCAATAGAACACCTTTGGGATGAATTAGGGCGGAGACTTGAGCCAAACCTTCTTGTCCCCATCAGTTCCTGACCTCACAAATGCGCTTCTGAAAGAATGGTCAAAATTCCCATAGACACCCCCCTAAACCTTGTGGATGGCCTCCCCAGAACAGTTGAAGCTTTTATACCTGCAAAGGGTGGGGCAGCACAATATTGAACCCTATGGACTAAGTCTGGGATGCCATTAAAGTTCCTGTGTGTGTAAAGGCAGGCGTCCCAATACTTTTGGTAATATAGTGTACAGGGTATACATCTGGTCAATTTTTAATCCACTCAGCACAATGCAATCTACAAAAGACCGGACTGAAAACAATCATACCGGAAGGATTGGATTGACGTGTGTGTGGAGGTCTCGTTATAACGATAGAATTGAATAATGGTTTTATACTGGAAGTTTGTGAAGATTCACATTTCTGTATTCCTTTTACAGCGGGAACTGAATGGTGAAAACTGATCACGAGGCAGACGAGAAAAACAATACATTGTATTGTTAATTAAATTCATAAAAAGAGGCCTCGCGCCAGCTAGGAACAATGGGCCAGATTCTCAAAGGGCTTACGACGGCGCAACGCAATGTACACCGTCGTAAGTCCTAATCTGGGCCGTCGTATCTATGCGACTAATTCCTAGAATCAGTTACGCATAGATATCCATTAGATCTGACAGGTGTAAGGCTCTTACGCTGTCGGATCTTAAATGCAATTTTTTTTTTTTGCCGCTAGGTGTCGCCTCCGTCGTTTTCCCCGTTGAGTATGCAAATTAGCTAAATACGCGAATTCCCGAACGTACGCGCGGTCGACGCAGTGAAGTTACGACGTTTACGTTAGATTTGCGATGCGTAAAGTTGCCCCTGCTATATGAGGGGCAACCAATGTTAAGTATGGCCGTCGTTCCCGCGTCAAAATTTTAAAATGGACGTGAAAATAAATGGACGTGAAAATAAATGGGGCTGGACGCCATTTACGTTCACGTCGAAACCAATGACGTCCTTGCGACGTCATTTGGAGCAATGCACCCTGGGATATTTTCCAGGCGGCGCATGCGCAGTCCGTTTGGCACGGGAACGCGCCTAATTTAAATACTCCACGCCCCCTACCCGGCTAATTTGAATGTGGCGGGCTTGCGCCGGGTGATTTACGCTACGCCGCCGCAACTTTACAGGCAAGTTCTTTGTGAATAAAGCACTTGCCTGTACAACTTGCGGCGGCGTAACGTAAATCAAATACGTTACGCCCGCACAGTTTTACGCCCATATACGAGAATCTGGGCCAATATACATAAATTGTGAGCGAAAGGAGCAAGCCTCAAGGGTTAATGTAAGAACGTTTGTTAACATCTGAAACTTCATAAAAACAATAACAAAGGTAACAGAAAAAGCATTCAATATATTGGATATAATGAGCATTGATACAGTACAGTATATACAGTATATATATATATATATATATATATATATATAGAGAGAGATATTTTTATATATATATATATATATATATATATATATATATATATATATATATATATATATATATATATATATATATATATATATATATTATATATATATTCAAAGAGTTGACAGAACCTGCGACTACCATAGTTGATGCACTCCAAAAAAATGGAGGTTGCAGTATACATACAATTTATGTAAATGACCATCAGACAAAAATATTTACAGTTTGGCCAGAGTTTTGAGCAACGAACCCTTCATCAGGCCGAGAAAGTCCTAGCCTGACGAAGAGCTTGTGCCCGAAACTAGCCAATCTAAAACGTTATCTTCTGATGGACATTTAAATAAACTTTATGTATGCTGCAACCCCCCCCCCCCCCTCAGTTTTTACATTCTATTAGAGATATTTTTACATACAGTATACTGTATATTATGTGTTCCTTTTTGTATATGTGCACCTGGCTTCGCTTTTGCATGCCCCTCCATGTGTACAGGGGAATTCAGAACAACACCACTGCCTGCAAAAGTGAAGTGTATGGAGATTGTGTACAGGCAACATAGGTATTTCTGTGTGATGAAACCTCCATCAATCATCAGGTGTGGCTGGCGGGTTTAATGGTCTGTCTGCATACTTGTAATATATACATTGCAAGTATGCAGACAGACCAATAAACTATAGGCAGCAATATAGGCATTGCTGCCTATTGCAATATTCCTATAAGCAGCAATGGCTGAGAACATATGACTTGTATATACTTGAGTCACATGTTCTCAGCCATTGCTACCTATAGGAAGGTGGATAAGAAGTCTCATTTTATAAGAAACTAGAAAAACTGTCAGTCCTAGAGAAGGGTGAGGAAATTAGAAACCATCCCGAAGAAATGTTTTATATACAGAAAAATCAACAAGAATAAGAGCCGGTTCACACTGGGGCGCCGCCTGACGAGTCTCGTCCCATTCTATGCAATAGAATCGTTCTAATAGGAGCGACGCAAGTCGCTCCTACTTAGAAAAAGGTTCTTGTACGACTTTGGGGGCGGCTCGGGGGGATTTGCATTGACTCCTATACAGAAGTCATTTTGCTAATCGCCTCTGAAGTCGTCTTCAGGACGACTTGCAGAGTCGCCCCCGAAGTCGTGCCGCCGCAGTGTGAACCGGCTCTTAGAAGCTATGTGTACAGATTTGTGGTAAAGCTTGAGATTAAAGAGTACCATAATCAGGAGGAGGGTGTGGAAGGTAAAGCAGGGGGCAGTATTGTACAGGAGAGGATTGTAGAGGGTATGACAGAAGGGAGGGTGTACAGGAGAGGAGTATGGAGGGTATGTCAGTGGGCAGTATGTACAGGAGAGGAGTGTGGAGGGTATGACAGGGGGCAGTATGTACAGGAGAGGAGTATGGAGGGTATGACAGAGGGCAGTATGTACAGGAGAGGAGTATGGAGGGTATGACAGAGGGCAGTATGTACAGGAGAGGAGTGCGGAGGGTATGACAGAGGGCAGTATCTACAGGAGAGGAGTATGGAGGGTATGACAGAGGGCAGTATGTACAGGAGAGGAGTGTGGAGGGTATGACAGAGGGCAGTATGTACAGGAGAGGAGTGTGGAGGGTATGACAGAGGGCAGTATGTACAGGAGAGGAGTGTGGAGGGTATGACAGAGGGCAGTATGTACAGGAGAGGAGTGTGGAGGGTATGACAGAGGGCAGTATGTACAGGAGAGGAGTGTGGAGGGTATGACAGAGGGCAGTATGTACAGGAGAGGAGTGTGGAGGGTATGACAGAGGGCAGTATGTACAGGAGAGGAGTGTGGAGGGTATGACAGAGGGCAGTATGTACAGGAGAGGAGTGTGGAGGGTATGACAGAGGGCAGTATGTACAGGAGTGGAGTATGGAGGGTATGACAGGTGGCAGTATGTAGAGGAGAGAAGTATGGAGGTTATGAGAGAGGGCAAGATGTACAGGAGAGGAGTATGAAGGGAATGACAGAGGGCAGTATGTACAGGAGAGGAGTATGGAGGGTATGACAGAGGGCAGTATGTACAGGAGAGGAGTATGGAGGGTATGACAGAGGGCAGTATGTACAGGAGATAAGTATGGAGGGTATGACAGAGGGCAGTATGTACAGGAGAGGAGTATGGAGGGAATGACAGAGGGCACTATGTACAGGAGAGAAGTATGGAGGGTATGACAGAGAGCAGTATGTACAGGAGAGGAGTATGGAGGGTATGACAGAGGGCAGTATGTACAGGAGAGAAGTATGGAGGGTATGACAGAGGGCAGTATGTACAGAAGAAGAGTGTGGAGGGTATGACAGGGGCAGTATGTACAGGAGAGGAGTGCGGAGGGTATGACAGAGGGCAGTATGTACAGGAGAGGAGTATGGAGGGTATGTCAGTGGGCAGTATGTACAGGAGAGGAGTGCGGAGGGTATGACAGGGGGCAGTATGTACAGCAGAGGAGTGTGGAGGGTATGACAGAGGGCAGTATGTACAGGAGAGGAGTGTGGAGGGTATGACAGAGGGCAGTATGTACATGAGAGGAGTATGGAGGGTATGACAGAGGGCAGTATGTACAGGAGAGGAGTATGAAGGGTATGACAGAGGGCAGTATGTACAGGAGAGGAGTATGAAGGGTATGACAGAGGGCAGTATGTACAGGAGAGGAGTATGGAGGGTATGACAGGGGGCAGAATGTGCAGGACTGGAGTATGGAGGGTATGACAGAGGGCAGTATGTACAGGAGAGGAGTGTGGAGGGTATGACAGAGGGCAGTATGTATAGGAGAGGAGTGTGGAGGGTATGACAGAGGGCAGTATGTACAGGAGAGAAGTATGGAGGGTATGACTATGTACAGTATGTACAGGAGAGGAGTGTGGAGGGTATGATGAGGGCAGTATGTACAGGAGAGAAGTATGGAGGGTATGATAGGGGGCAGAATGTACAGGACTGCAGTATGGAGGGTATGACAGAGGGCAGTATGTACAGGAGAGGAGTCTGGAGGGTATGACAGAGGGCAGTGTGTACAGGAGAGGAGTATGGAGGGTATGACAGAGGGCAGTATGTACAGGAGAGGAGTGTGGAGGATATTACAGGGGGCAGTATGTACAGGAGAGGAGTATGGGGGGTATGACAGAGGGCAGTATGTACAGGAGAGGAGTATGGAGGGTATGACAGAGGGCAGTATGTACAGGAGAGGAGTGTGGAGGGTATGACAGAGGGCAGTATGTACAGGAGAGGAGTGTGGAGGATATTACAGGGGGCAGTATGTACAGGAGAGGAGTATGGAGGGTATGTCACAGGGTTTTAGGCTTTATGGGATAAACACTAAAACCGTTCTTATGTTATATAATTTGTTCACCAAGCTGGAGTTCTCTTTAAGATGCATATTCACGTTGGGATCTGGGCCTGTCCCACATGGAATCAGCACACAGCACGCAAGGCTAATGTTGTGCAATGCTGTGGTGGGGCAGGGTAAGTGATAAAGATTGGGACTTTCCCTTTCCAAAGAAACCGCGTAAATATCTTCACAGATTGTTTAGACTCCCCACAGAGGGGGACTGGGGACTGAACTCGCACGGTGGCTTCCTCCCACTTTTGCTCCTCTTCAGATCTCACTGCAGAATGAATGACCATTTAAAAGTGAACGATCGTTAAAATAATATACAGTTAATGCAACCCAGAGTCACCCATCCTCTTCCAATCTTAGTTCATACTTCCTAGCTGAGATCTGGGACAGCTGCGCTCTGCATCCTTTTTGCTCCCCGGAGAACAATCTCAAGGGCCCGGATTCAAAGAGAATTGCGCTTTTTTTGCGGAGGCGCAGGGCAACGATTCACGGAGCAGTAGCTCCGTAAATTGCGAGGGCGCGCCGGCAAAATTGCCCGGCGCTAGAGCACGCAATTTAAATGATCCCGTAGGGGGCGGGAATCATTTAAATTAGGCGCGCTCCCGCGCCGAGCGTAGAGCGCATGCTCCGTCTGGAAACTTTCCCAACGTGCATTGCGGCAAATGACGATCTGTGTCCCTTGTTCATAGGGACATAGATCGGTCACCCCCCCCAGTCACCCCCCATCCACCTACAGTTAGAACACTATATAGGAAACATATTTAACCCCTGCATATTTATAGCACTAATAGCAGTATAAATGTGAATGGCGCCAAAAATGTGTCAAAAGTGTCCGATGTGTCCGCCATAACGTCGCAGTCCTAATAAAAATCGCAGATCGCCGCCATTACTAGTAAAAAAAAAAAAAATAATAATTCTGTCCCCTATTTTGTAGGCGCTATAACGTTTGCTCAAACCAGTCGCTTATTGCGATTTTTTTTTTTTACCAAAAATATGTAGAAGAATACGTATAGGCCTAAACTGAGGAAAAAAAAATAGTTTTTTTTTTTTAAATTGGGATATGTATTATAGCAACAAGTAAAAAATATTGTATTTTTTTCAAAATTGTCGCTCTTTTTTGTTTATAGTGCAAAAAATAAAAACCGCACAGGCGATCAAATACCACCAAAAGAAAGCTCTATTTGTGGGGAAACAAGGACGTCAATTTTGTTTGGGAGCCACGTCGCACGACCGCGCAATTGTTAGTTAAAGCGACGTAGTGCCGGAAGCTGAAATTTCACCTGGGCAGGAGGGGGGTATATGTGCCCAGTAAGCAAGTGGTTAATATCGTCTTCTGGCACTATTGAGTCTGGCAGAGAGGGGTTGGGGGATATACGGACTTCACTGATCTTATGTCCCCGGGGAGATCCG
The DNA here is from genome assembly GCF_905171775.1 of Rana temporaria. Lineage (NCBI taxonomy): Eukaryota > Metazoa > Chordata > Amphibia > Anura > Ranidae > Rana > Rana temporaria. The sequence goes on from NC_053499.1 coordinate 143,328,639, forward strand.
AGAGCCGGAAAACGTCTAACGGCGACTTTAATCCATTGTTGTCTCTCTTATTGGAATTTTGGCACTTTGTCTTCTCCCCGCTGTATTCTTCTAATTGGATTTATCCGGAAGCAGCCAACAGATTCTGGTGAAAGGAAATCAGAGACTTTGGCAGAGCCGGTGTTATGATAGGGAAAGACAATGAATGGGCTGGTCCACTCCGATCTGAGAATTCTGGCCCAGATTCACAAAGGAGATACGCCGTTGTATCTCTGAGTTGTGCCGTCGTATCTCTGAGTCTGAGCCGTCGTATCTCTGAGTTGTGCCGTCGTATCTATGCGCCTGATTCATAGAATCAGTTACGCATAGATTTCTATTAGATCCGACCGGCGTAAGTCTCTTACGCCGTCGGATCTTAACTGCATATTTACGCTGGCCGCTAGGGGCGTGTACGCTGATTTACGCCTAGAAATATGTAAATCAGCTAGATACACAAATTCACAAACGTACGCCCGGCCGACGCAGTACAGATACGCCGTTTACGTTAGGCTTTTCCGGCGTAAAGTTACCCCTGCTATATGGTGGCGTACATGCGGCGTACCAATGTTAAATATGGCCGTCGTTCCCGCGTCGAAATTTGAAAATTTTACGTCGTTTGCGTAAGTCGTCCGTGAATGGGGCTGGACGTCATTTACCTTCACGTCGTAACCAATGACGTCCTTGCGGCGTACTTTGGAGCAATGCACACTGGGATATTCCACAGACGGCGCATACGCCGTTCGTGAAAAACGTCAATCACGTCGGGTCACATAACATATACATAAAACACGCCCCCCCTGTTCCACATTTGAATTAGGCGGGTTTACGCCGGCCGATTTACGCTACGCCGCCGCAACTTACGGAGCAATGGCTTTGAGAATACAGCACCTGCCCGTCTAAGTTGCGGAGGCGTAGCGTAAATAGGATACGCTACGCCGGAACAAAAATACGCCGATCTACGAGAATCTGGCCCTCTGGATGCTGAGGAGTTAACCCCCCGACTTTTTTTTTAGAACTCCCACGGACTTTACTTGTGAGACCGGTGTGCTGACAACTTCTGTTGTCGGAAAAATTGAGAACCAGCTCTCAAACATTTGTTGTCAGAAATTCCGACAGCAAATGTCCGATGGAGCCTACACACATCGAACATTTGTTGTCGGAAATTCCGATCGTGTGTTAGAGTCTGCAAAAGACTTGAGACTGGGGGGGGAGGTTCACCTTCCAGCAGGACAACGACCCTAAACATACAGCCAGAGCTACAATGGAATGGTTTAGATCAAAGCATATTCATGTGTTAGAATGGCCCAGTCAAAGTCCAGACCTGAATCACATTGAGAATCTGTGGCAAGACTTGAAAATTGCTGTTCACAGACGCTCTACCTTCCAATCTGACAGAAATATAATTTTCCTTCCACTTCACAATTATGTGCCACTTTGTGTTGGTCCATCACATAAAATACATTTACATTTTTGCTTGTAACATGACAAAATGTGGAATATTTCAAGGGGTATGAATACTTTTTCAAGGCACTGTAGAAGAATTAACATAGAGCTATCTATTTACAAGGGACTCACCATAGGCCTAGCCGGGGTCCGGAGGCAGGAAGAGTGACAATCATAGAAGAATTAAAAATTACTTATTTTCTGAGGCTCATGGAATGGACTCACTGCCTCTTGAATTCTACATCCTTTATCCATTATATCTGAGTTCTATAACTTCTTACTATGTAACAAATACCCGCCGACATTGTGTCAGTGCTACTCAAGTACCCATAAGGTTCATTCTCCTATACCCTACATCAGGGGTCCACAATATCCGGGCGCCAGGTCGCAATTGCGACAAGAAATTGTGACCTGGCGCCCGCCGGTAATTGCGGCCGCGTCTTTGCGGCCTTGTAGGCTGCAAAGCCGCGGCCTCAATTACCGGCCGCGGAGGGCCCGCCGCAATCGCGCGGTGGGGGCGCACGGAGGCACAGGATCCCGTGACGGACGGTAATTGAGGCCGCGGCTTTGCGGCCTTGTGAAGTCCCAAGCTCTTCCTTCTGTGAGCTGGCGCCATCTGGTGGTGGCCGTTGGCATTACAAGTTAAACAGCAATTCTAATATGTAATTTTTCACTATTTTCACTGCCATCTCCTTCCCTCTAATTAGAACCCCCAAACATTATATATTGTTTTTATTCTAACACCCTAGAGAATAAAATGCCGATCGTTGCAATACTTTCTGTCACGCCGTATTTTCCCAGCGTTCTTACAAGCGCACTTTTTTGGTTTAACTGAGGCTGGCAACCCTGATGGGGCCCCCTAGTGGCATGGGGCCCTCGGGCAGTGCCCGAATGGTCAGTCCGCCCCTGACTCCAGTATAGGGGAGGATAGTGAGTAGTAATGGATGGGTGGACATCTCCCCTCTACACAGAGAACATGCTGGGACCCTCCGCTCTGGGTTTAACACTTTCCAAGCACTTCACAAATGACAGGTACACTTCACCAATGCCGGCTATATGATACGGGCGATTGTGATGCTATGAACACTTCCCTGTGTGCGCAGCTGGCTTAAGACACTGTGTGTAATGGGGGAACCCCTATAATGGAAGACATGCTATATGCAGAATATATAGGGGGCACTTCAATCCCTTTTGGGGGGGGGGGCATTGCAGCCTACTATACACTTCACTATGTAGAGAGGGACCTCAGACATTGACCCCAGAGGGCTCCTATGTGTTTAGTGACAGGGCACCCCTACCTTGGAAGCATATATACGGGGGGCATCACTTATTTGGGGGGGGGGCATTACAACCTACTTAAATGTGTGTAATGGGTGGGCACTCATACCATGGAAGAAATTATATATGTAGAATCTATAGGAGGGTATCACTTATTTTGGGGGGCATTGCAACCTACTGAAATCTACACTATGCACAGAGGGGCCTCCGACACTGACCCCAGAGGGTGACTATGTGTGTAATAGGTGGCACTACTACCATGGGTTAAATTATATATGTAGGATATATAGGGGGGACACCAATTATTTTGGGGGGCATTGCACCTACTGAAATGTTCACTGTGCACAGAGGGGCCTCAGACACTGACCCCAGAGGGTGACTATGTGTGTAATGGGTGGGCACCCCTACCATGGAAGAAATTATATATGTAGAATATATAGGGGGGTATCTTATTTTGGGGGGCATTGCAACGTACTAAAATTTTTACTGTGCACAGAGGGGCCTCAGACACTCACCCCTGAATGTGACTATGTGTGTAATGAGTGGGCACCACTACCATGGGGCAAATGATGTATGCAGGATATATAGGGGGGCTTCACTTATTTCGGGGGGCATTGCTACCTAATGAAATATTCAGTATGCACAGAGGGACCTCAGGCACTAACCCCAGAATGTGTGTAATGGGTGGGCACCACTACCATGGGTTAAATGCAGTGGCGCATCTAGGGTATGGCAACCATGGCAAGTGCCATGGGCGCCATGGGGAGAGGGGCGGCAAAAAGCCACCCCCCGCACTAAAAAACCCCCACCTGTCCTCCTGCGGCCACCTCCCGCACTAATGTAATTCCCGGCGTCACGGCCGGCCTGCTGAAGCGCGGCACTGGCACAGCAATTGCTAATATTGCTACTTGGCCTGGGGAGGGGAGTGACAGGCACCCCCATGACGGTCGATGACTGGCCATTGATGGCACAGTGGCTGCTTTTGATGGGCACAGTGGCTGCAATTGATTTTTTTTGTTCAGTTTGTTTGCGCCCCCTCAAAAATATTTGGTTGAATGATATATGTAGCATATATACGGGGGACACCAATTATTTTGGGGGGCATTGCAACCTACTGAAATGTTCACTGTGCACAGAGGGGCCTCGGACACTGACCCCAGAGGGTGACTATGTGTGTAATGGGTGGGCAACACTACCATGGGGCAAATGATGTATGCAGGATATATAGGGGGGCTTCACTTATTTTTGGGGGCATTGAAACCTACTGAAATCTTCACTGTGCACAGAGGGGCCTTGGACACTGACCCCAGAGGGTGACTATGTGTGTAATGGGTGGGCAACACTACCATGGGGCAAATGATGTATGCAGGATATATAGGGGGGCTTCACTTATTTTTGGGGGCATTGCAACCTACTGAAATGTTCACTGTGCACAGAGGGGCCTCGGACACTGACCCCAGAGGGTGACTATGTGTGTAATAGGTGGGCACCCCTACTATGGAAGAAATGATATATGAAGAATATATAGGGGGTATCACTTACTGTATTTTGGGGGGTATTGCAACCCACTGAAATCTACACTATACACAGACGGGCATCAGGCACTGACCCCAGAATGTATGTAATGAGTGGGCAACACTACCATGGGGCAAATGATGTATGAAGGATATATAGGGGACACCTCAACAACTTTGAGGGGGCTTTGCAGCCGACTGATCCCGGCTCTGCACAGTCACTATTCACACCAGAACCAAAAGAGGCAGCGGGCACCCTGGCACTCAGTGACATTCCTCTATATACAGAGGGGCACACAGAGGGGCACAAAAATTGGGGACTCACCGTCATTTGCTCCACAATCCGCTCTCATCTATCCAGCCATCCCCTTCATCCCTGGAGCCTGATCTCCATGCAGATGGTGTGCAGACCGCCCGCAAAAAGTATGCTGTGTACGCCGCCTCTGTCTGGATCTTTGTGGCTGCCTGGAGGGTGAGATTTGGGGTCAAGGCAGAGGGAGGAGCTGGGAGACAGAAGAAGAGAAGAGTAGTCAGAGAGAGCTGAGGACATCCCTCCCTTCTGGGCAGCAGCCAGGAGCACATGGACAGATCACTTTCATTATTGAAACACTCAGCGCAGAGTCATCGCAGCGAAAGGAGTGAGACATTCCTCCGCAACCAAGTGTGTCGCTGTCCTAGACCGTGACTATGTACTGACAGAGAACTCTACCAGCCAGCGGCGTCTGCTGTGCACTGCGTCCATGCCATAGAAAATGAGTACCATCTGGAGAGAGTGTTGCAATAAACGCACATGTCTGCGCCGTACGCTGTGCCAGTGCTATAGAACATTGTAATAAACGCAGAGGTCTCCACCGCACGCTGTGCCACTTCTATAGAGCATTGTAATAAACGCAGAGGTCTCCGCCGCACGCTGTGCCAGTGCTATAGAACACTGTAATAAACGCAGAGGTCTCCGCCACACGCTGTGCCAGTGCTATAGAGCATTGTAATAAACGCAGAGGTCTCCGCCGTACGCTGTGTCCCGCTGCTATAGAGCATTGTAATAAACGCAAAGGTCTCCGCCGTACGCTGTGCCGCTGCTTTAGAGCATTGTAATAAACGCAGAGGTCTCCGCCGCACGCTGTGCCAGTGCTATAGAACATTGTAATAAACGCAAAGGTCTCCGCCATACGCTGTGCCAGTGCTATAGAGCATTGTAATAAATGCAGAGGTCGCCGCCGTACGCTGTGCCGCTGCTATAGAGCATTGTAATAACGCAGAGGTCTCCGCCGTACGCTGTGCCAGTGCTATAGAGCATTGTAATAAACGCAGAGGTCTCCGCCGCACGCTGTGCCAGTGCTATAGAACATTGTAATAAACGCAAAGGTCTCCGCCGTACGCTGTGCCAGTGCTATAGAACATTGTAATAAACGCAAAGGTCTCCGCCGTACGCTGTGCCAGTGCTATAGAGCATTGTAATAAACGCAGAGGTCTCCGCCGCACGCTGTGCCAGTGCTATAGAGCATTGTAATAAACGCAGAGGTCACCGCCGTACGCTGTGCCAGTGCTATAGAGCATTGTAATAAACGCAGAGGTCTCCGCCGTACGCTGTGCCAGTGCTATAGAACATTGTAATAAACGCAGAGGTCTCCGCCGTACGCTGTGCCACTTCTATAGAGCATTGTAATAAACGCAGAGGTCTCCGCCGTACGCTGTGCCAGTGCTATAGAACATTGTAATAAACGCAAAGGTCTCCGCCGTACGCTGTGCCAGTGCTATAGAACACTGTAATAAACGCAGAGGTCTCCGCCGTACGCTGTGCCAGTGCTATAGAGCATTTTAATAAACGCAGAGGTCTCCGCCGTACGCTGTGCCACTGCTATAGAGCATTGTAATAAACGCAGAGGTCGCCGCCGTACGCTGTGCCAGTGCTATAGAGCATTGTAATAAACGCAGAGGTCTCCGCCGTACGATGTGCCAGTGCTATAGAGCATTTTAATAAACGCAGAGGTCGCCGCCGTACGCTGTGCCAGTGCTATAGAGCATTGTATAAAACGCAGAGGTCTCCGCCGTACGCTGTGCCAGTGCTATAGAGCATTGTAATAAACGCAGGGGTCTCTGCCGTACGCTGTGCCAGTGCTATAGAGGATTGTAATAAACGCAGAGGTCTCTGCCGTACGCTGTGCCAGTGCTATAGAGCATTGTAATGAACGCAGAGGTCTCCGCCGTACGCTGTGCCAGTGCTATAGAGCATTGTAATAAACGGAGAGGTCTCCGCCGTACGCTGTGCCAGTGCTATAGAGCATTGTAATAAACGCAGAGGTCTCCGCCGTACGATGTGCCAGTGCTATAGAGCATTGTAATAAACGCAGAGGTCTCCGCCGTACGCTGTGCCAGTGCTATAGAGCATTGTAATAAACGCAGAGGTCTCCGCCGTACGCTGTGCCAGTGCTATAGAGCATTGTAATAAACGCAGAGGTCTCCGCCGTACGCTGTGCCAGTGCTATAGAGCATTGTAATAAACGCAGAGGTCTCCGCCGTACGCTGTGCCAGTGCTATAGAGCATTGTAATAAACGCAGAGGTCACCGCCGTACGCTGTGCCAGTGCTATAGAGGATTGTAATAAACGCAGAGTTCTCCACCGTACGCTGTGCCAGTGCTATAGAACATTGTAATAAACGCAGAGGTCTCCACCGTACGCTGTGCCAGTGCTATAGAGCATTGTAATAAACGCAGAGGTCACCGCCGTACGCTGTGCCAGTGCTATAGAGCATTGTAATAAACGCAGCGTTCTCCGCCGTACGCTGTGCCACTTCTATAGAGCATTGTAATAAACGCAAAGGTCTCCGCCGTACACTGTGCCAGTGCTATAGAGGATTGTAATAAACGCAGAGTTCTCCGCCGTACGCTGTGCCAGTGCTATAGAACATTGTAATAAACGGAGACTTCTCCGCCGTACGCTGTGCCACTTCTATAGAGCATTGTAATAAACGCAAAGGTCTCCGCCGTACGCTGTGCCAGTGCTATAGAGCATTGTAATAAACGCAGAGGTCTCCGCCGCACGCTGTGCCAGTGCTATAGAGCATTGTAATAAACGCAGAGGTCACCGCCGTACGCTGTGCCAGTGCTATAGAGCATTGTAATAAACGCAGAGGTCTCCGCCGTACGCTGTGCCAGTGCTATAGAACATTGTAATAAACGCAGAGGTCTCCGCCGTACGCTGTGCCACTTCTATAGAGCATTGTAATAAACGCAGAGGTCTCCGCCGTACGCTGTGCCAGTGCTATAGAACATTGTAATAAACGCAAAGGTCTCCGCCGTACGCTGTGCCAGTGCTATAGAACACTGTAATAAACGCAGAGGTCTCCGCCGTACGCTGTGCCAGTGCTATAGAGCATTTTAATAAACGCAGAGGTCTCCGCCGTACGCTGTGCCACTGCTATAGAGCATTGTAATAAACGCAGAGGTCGCCGCCGTACGCTGTGCCAGTGCTATAGAGCATTGTAATAAACGCAGAGGTCTCCGCCGTACGATGTGCCAGTGCTATAGAGCATTTTAATAAACGCAGAGGTCGCCGCCGTACGCTGTGCCAGTGCTATAGAGCATTGTAATAAACGCAGAGGTCTCCGCCGTACGCTGTGCCAGTGCTATAGAGCATTGTAATAAACGCAGGGGTCTCTGCCGTACGCTGTGCCAGTGCTATAGAGGATTGTAATAAACGCAGAGGTCTCTGCCGTACGCTGTGCCAGTGCTATAGAGCATTGTAATGAACGCAGAGGTCTCCGCCGTACGCTGTGCCAGTGCTATAGAGCATTGTAATAAACGGAGAGGTCTCCGCCGTACGCTGTGCCAGTGCTATAGAGCATTGTAATAAACGCAGAGGTCTCCGCCGTACGATGTGCCAGTGCTATAGAGCATTGTAATAAACGCAGAGGTCTCCGCCGTACGATGTGCAAGTGCTATAGAGCATTGTAATAAACGCAGGGGTCTCCGCCGTACGCTGTGCCAGTGCTATAGAGCATTGTAATAAACGCAGAGTTCTCCACCGTACGCTGTGCCAGTGCTATAGAACATTGTAATAAACGGAGAGGTCTCCGCCATACGCTGTGCCAGTGCTATAGAGCATTGTAATAAAGGCAGAGGTCTCCGCCGTACGCTGTGCCAGTGCTATAGAGCATTGTAATAAACGCAGAGGTCTCCGCCGTACGCTGTGCCAGTGCTATAGAGCATTGTAATAAACGCAGAGGTCTCCGCCGTACGCTGTGCCAGTGCTATAGAGCATTGTAATAAACGCAGAGGTCTCCGCCGTACGCTGTGCCAGTGCTATAGAGCATTGTAATAAACGCAGAGGTCACCGCCGTACGCTGTGCCAGTGCTATAGAGGATTGTAATAAACGCAGAGTTCTCCACCGTACGCTGTGCCAGTGCTATAGAACATTGTAATAAACGCAGAGGTATCCGCCGTACGCTGTGCCAGTGCTATAGAGCATTGTAATAAACGCAGAGGTCACCGCCGTACGCTGTGCCAGTGCTATAGAGCATTGTAATAAACGCAGCGTTCTCCGCCGTACGCTGTGCCACTTCTATAGAGCATTGTAATAAACGCAAAGGTCTCCGCCGTACACTGTGCCAGTGCTATAGAGGATTGTAATAAACGCAGAGTTCTCCGCCGTACGCTGTGCCAGTGCTATAGAACATTGTAATAAACGGAGAGGTCTCCGCCATACGCTGTGCCAGTGCTATAGAGCATTTTAATAAACGCAGAGGTCTCCGCCGTACGCTGTGCCAGTGCTATAGAGCATTGTAATAAACGCAGACTTCTCCGCCGTACGCTGTGCCACTTCTATAGAGCATTGTAATAAACGCAGAGGTCTCCGCCGTACGCTGTGCCAGTGCTATAGAGCATTGTAATAAACGCAAAGGTCTCCGCCGTACGCTGTGCCAGTGCTATAGAACATTGTAATAAACGCAGAGGTCTCCGCCGTACGCTGTGCCAGTGCTATAGAGCATTGTAATAAACGCAGGGGTCTCCGCCGTACGCTGTGCCAGTGCTATAGAGCATTGTAATAAACGGAGAGGTCTCCGTCGTACGCTGTGCCAGTGCTATAGCGCATTGTAATAAACGCAGAGGTCTCCGCCGTACGCTGTGCCAGTGCTATAGAGCATTGTAATAAACGCAGAGGTCTCCGCCGTACGCTGTGCCAGTGCTATAAAGCATTGTAATAAACGCAGAGGTCTCCGCCGTACGCTGTGCCAGTGCTATAGAGCATTGTAATAAACGCAGAGGTCTCCGCCGTACACTGTGCCAGTGCTATAGAGCATTGTAATAAACGCAGAGGTCTCCGCCGTACGCTGTGCCAGTGCTATAGAGGATTGTAATAAACGCAGAGGTCTCCGCCGTACGCTGTGCCAGTGCTATAGAGCATTGTAATAAACGCAGAGGTCGCCGCCGTACGCTGTGCCAGTGCTATAGAGGATTGTAATAAACGCAGAGTTCTCCGCCGTACGCTGTGCCAGTGCTATAGAACATTGTAATAAACAAAGAGGTCTCCGCCATATGCTGTGCCAGTGCTATAGAGCATTGTAATAAACGCAGAGGTCTCCGCCGTACGCTGTGCCAGTGCTATAGAACATTGTAATAAACGCAGAGGTCTCCGCCGTACGCTGTGCCAGTGCTATAGAGCATTGTAATAAACGCAGGGGTCTCCGCCGTACGCTGTGCCAGTGCTATAGAGCATTGTAATAAACACAGAGGTCTCCGCCGTATGCTGTGTCACTTCTATAGAGCATTGTAATAAACGCAGAGGTCTCCGCCGTACACTGTGCCAGTGCTATAGAGCATTGTAATAAACGCAGAGGTCTCCGCCGTACGCTGTGCCAGTGCTATAGAGGATTGTAATAAACGCAGAGGTCTCCGCCGTACGCTGTGCCAGTGCTATAGAACATTGTAATAACTGCAGAGGTCACCGCCGTACGCTGTGCCAGTGCTATAGAGCATTGTAATAAACGCAGAGGTCTCCGCCGTACGCTGTGCCAGTGCTATAGAACATTGTAATAAACGCAGAGGTCACCGCTGTACGCTGTGCCAGTGCTATAGAGCATTGTAATAAACGCAGAGGTCTCCGCCGTACGCTGTGCCAGTGCTATAGAGCATTGTAATAAACGCAGAGGTCTCCGCCGTACGCTGTGCCAGTGCTATAGAGCATTGTAATAAACGCAGAGGTCTCCGCCGTACGCTGTGCCAGTGCTATAGAGCATTGCAATAAACGCAGAGGTCTCCGCTGTACCCTGTGCCAGTGCTATAGAGCATTGTAATAAACGCAGAGGTCTCCGCCATACGCTGTGCCAGTGCTATAGCGCATTGTAATAAACGCAGAGGTCTCCGCCGTACGCTGTGCCAGTGCTATAGAGCATTGTAATAAACGCAGAGGTCTCCGCCGTACGCTGTGCCAGTGCTATAAAGCATTGTAATAAACGCAGAGGTCTCCGCCGTACGCTGTGCCAGTGCTATAGAGCATTGTAATAAACGCAGAGGTCTCCGCCGTACACTGTGCCAGTGCTATAGAGCATTGTAATAAACGCAGAGGTCTCCGCCGTACGCTGTGCCAGTGCTATAGAGGATTGTAATAAACGCAGAGGTCTCCGCCGTACGCTGTGCCAGTGCTATAGAGCATTGTAATAAACGCAGAGGTCGCCGCCGTACGCTGTGCCAGTGCTATAGAGGATTGTAATAAACGCAGAGTTCTCCGCCGTACGCTGTGCCAGTGCTATAGAACATTGTAATAAACAAAGAGGTCTCCGCCATATGCTGTGCCAGTGCTATAGAGCATTGTAATAAACGCAGAGGTCTCCGCCGTACGCTGTGCCAGTGCTATAGAACATTGTAATAAACGCAGAGGTCTCCGCCGTACGCTGTGCCAGTGCTATAGAGCATTGTAATAAACGCAGAGGTCTCCGCCGTACGCTGTGCCAGTGCTATAGAGCATTGTAATAAACACAGAGGTCTCCGCCGTATGCTGTGTCACTTCTATAGAGCATTGTAATAAACGCAGAGGTCTCCGCCGTACACTGTGCCAGTGCTATAGAGCATTGTAATAAACGCAGAGGTCTCCGCCGTACGCTGTGCCAGTGCTATAGAGGATTGTAATAAACGCAGAGGTCTCCGCCGTACGCTGTGCCAGTGCTATAGAACATTGTAATAACTGCAGAGGTCACCGCCGTACGCTGTGCCAGTGCTATAGAGCATTGTAATAAACGCAGAGGTCTCCGCCGTACGCTGTGCCAGTGCTATAGAACATTGTAATAAACGCAGAGGTCACCGCTGTACGCTGTGCCAGTGCTATAGAGCATTGTAATAAACGCAGAGGTCTCCGCCGTACGCTGTGCCAGTGCTATAGAGCATTGTAATAAACGCAGAGGTCTCCGCCGTACGCTGTGCCAGTGCTATAGAGCATTGTAATAAACGCAGAGGTCTCCGCCGTACGCTGTGCCAGTGCTATAGAGCATTGCAATAAACGCAGAGGTCTCCGCTGTACCCTGTGCCAGTGCTATAGAGCATTGTAATAAACGCAGAGGTCTCCGCCGTACGCTGTGCCAGTGCTATAGAACACTGTAATAAACGCAGAGGTCTCCGCCGTACGCTGTGCCGCTGCTTTAGAGCATTGTAATAAACGCAGAGGTCTCCGCCGTACGCTGTGCCAGTGCTATAGAACATTGTAATAAACGCAGAGGTCTCCGCCGTACGCTGTGCCAGTGCTATAGAGCATTGTAATAAACGCAGAGGTCTCCGCCGTACGCTGTGCCAGTGCTATAGAACATTGTAATAAACGCAGAGGTCTCCGCCGTATGCTGTGCCAGTGCTATAGAGCATTGTAATAAACGCAGAGGTCTCCGCCGTACGCTGTGCCAGTGCTATAGAGCATTGTAATAAACGCAGAGGTGCGTTTTTTTGCTGGAACCCCACATCTCATCATTAACTGCCGCGAATCGCAGCCCCCCCCCCCCCCCCCCGGGCTGCTCAGTCTAAAATGCCACCTATTTTTTGTCCCAGTCCGGGCCTGGTCCCCACCCACCTCTGCACCTCCTCCTTCTTCGGCACCCAGCGGCAAGCGGCAGGGACTAGTGTGATCTTCACTCTCCAGGTAGTGACGCCACTCCTATCCTTCTACGCACGTGGCACGTCATGCAGAGGGAGTGACAGCGGCACTGCATCTGGTGGCAGGCTATTGGTGGCAAGTGGCACATTCACCTGACAAATAACCCGCCGCAAAATTCTCCATCAACCCCGAGACTACATTTCCCCCAACCCCCCCTCACCTTTTTTGGGGGGAAGGTGAGAGAGGGGGCGTGTCCCTGAATGGCAGTTTGGAAATGTGGTCACCTAGAGTGACACATAATGGGCTAGTATGCAATGCATCCCTCCTCTGTGCTCCTCTATAGAACCAGTTTCACTTTCCTACTATGCAGCTGACTTCCCTGAATTCAGGGCTAATCCCTGCCAGCGACATCTCCCTGCCCAATTAGTCCGCTTTAGAAGCCAATTAGGACACTCCTATTGGACAGAATGGTAGTTGGTGGGACTAGCTCTGAATACAAGTCATCTATATTCAGAGAGGCTCGCAGTTCTGTTATATAACTGTTATACTTGTGTCTGCTCTCAGGCAGAACCTTCATCCTTAGAATAGCGGACAGATTCACTTGAACACATGACAGTTTATTATCTGTGATGTGTTACATTGTTTCTGATATAAAGAGGACCTGTCATATGTCGAGACTTGTGCAGGATTACTAATAAAAAGGGTTATACTTTCCTTATTTACTTCTGTTTGAGTTCAGTGATGAGGGATCAGCTGATGCCATAATGTTGTTGTCCTGTGTACCCCTTACATCATGGTCCCCATCAGAGTACCCCTTACATCAGGTTCCCCATCAGAGTACTCCTTACATCAGGGTCCCCATCAGAGTACCCCTTACATCAGGGTCCCCATCAGAGTACCCCTTACATCATGGTCCCCATCAGAGTACCCCTTATATCAGGGTCCCCATCAGAGTACTCCTTACATCATGGTCCCCATCAGAGTACCCCTTATATCAGGGTCCCCATCAGAGTACCCCTTACATCATGGTCCCCATCAGAGTATCCCTTACATCAGGGTCCCCATCAGAGTACCCCTTATATTAGGTATCCCATCAGAGTACACTTACATCAGGGTCCCCATCAGAGTACCCCTTACATTAGGTATCCCATCAGAGTACACTTACATCAGGGTCCCCATCAGAGTACTCCTTACATCAGGGTCCCCATCAGAGTACCCTTTACATTAGGTATCCCATCAGAGTACTCCTTACATCAGGGTCCCCATCAGAGTACTCCTTACATCAGGGTCCCCATCAGAGTACCCCTTACATTAGGTATCCCATCAGCGTACACTTACATCAGGGTCCCCATCAGAGTACTCCTTACATCAGGGTCCCCATCAGAGTACCCTTTACATTAGGTATCCCATCAGAATACTCCTTACATCAGGGTCCCCATCAGAGTACTCCTTACATCAGGGTCCCCATCAGAGTACTCCTTACATCAGGGTCCCCATCAGAGTACCCCTTAAATCAGGGTCCCCATCAGAGTATCCCTTACATTAGGTATCCCCCTTAGAGTACCCCTTACATCATGGTCCCCATAAGAGTACCACTTACATCAGGGTTCCCATCAGAGTACCACTTACATCAAGGTCCCCATCAAATTACCAATTACATCAGGATCCCCATAGGAGTACCCCTTGCATCAGGGTGCCCATCAGAGTACCCTTTACATCAGGTGTCCACATATGAGTACTCCTTACATTAGGGTCCCCATCAGAGTACCCCATACATCAGGCGTCCCCATAGGAGTACCCCTTTCATCAAGGTCCCCATCTGAGTACCCCTTACATTAGGTGTCCCCATCAGGGGGGCACAAATAAAATTTGGGGGAACACAGCCCACCCCAGCACTCCCCTGGATTCATGCCTGGTAGTAGTGAGCAATATAGTGACTACATGGATTTGCCATCCAACCAAGTTTGCTCTCTTAGGAGCCAATCAGTCCAACTCTGGGAGGCCTCTGATCGCCAACACCAAAGCTGGAAGGTAGTGCAGACACTCGCCAATGCTATATAGGGAACCTGGGCTTCATGCATTCCAGGCGCCTTTGTTCTGTCATATATCCTCAACAGAATACACTTACCTCCGTCAAGTGCTGGGATCCACCCTGTAGTTCCAAGCAGGGGAGGACTGACAACTCATGGGGCCCCTGGGCAATAGGAGATTATGGGGCCCCCGGGCAATAGGAGATTATGGGGCCACACAGTATACACACACACACACACACACATACAGTATACATACACAGTATACACACACAGACACACAATATACACACACAGTATACATACACACAGAATACACATACACACACTGAAAAGGTACTGGAGAGGCGGGGCAGATATAATCTTTTTTTTTTTTTTTAAAACACAGAATTATACATACTGTCCTGGGTTTTACTGAGGCTGGCAATCCTGATGGGGCCCCCTAGTGACATGGGGCCCTCGGGCAGTGCCCGAGAGCCCAAATGGTCAGTCCGCCCCTAGTTCAATGTATGGAGGAGCATGTGACATACCCCATGTGACAGTCCTGGGCCAATCATGGGAAGTCCATGGCCCATGTAAGCTACAGACTTGTACCTTACACTGAGTAGAAGTTTCTTGCCCTGATACCAATTGTATTATGGGTATTATGGGTGGAATCATCCATTTTCTATATATAAGGGTGTGGATCCCGAAGAAGCAAGACTATCACGAAATGCATCGATCCATCATGCTAAATGAAATACACCATACTGGAATGATATATACTTGTTATTACATACAATCATATATGGCAATTATTTTGAGTGTTTTGATGATATTTTTAACTGTAAAATAAAGTTTTGGATACTTTATTGACTTTTTGATATATGTCCACTTTGTTGCACATCTAAAATCCCTAATTTACCTCTTCTGTCCCCAGTGTCTTTGGGTTAGAGCACAGGTGTAAAAACCTGCAGAGGCGTTGCTAGGGGGGTGCGGGGGGTGCGGTCCGCACCGGGTGACACCATCCTGTTTTTTTTTTTTTAGCTGACATGCCCAGCCTGCCCTGTGCAATCCCAGCCTGCCCTGTGCCACCCCAGCCTGCTCTGTGCCACCCCAGCCTGCCCTGTACCACCCCAGCCTGCCCTGTAACACCCAGCCTGCCCTGTACCACCCCAAACAGCCCTATACCACCCCAGCCTGCCATGTACCACCCAGCCTGCCCTGTGCCACCACAGCCTGCCCTGTACCACCCCAGCCTGCCCTGTACCACCCCAAACTTTCCCATGCCACCCTAACTTGCCCTGTACCACCCCAATCTGCCCTATGCCACCATAACTTGCCCTATACCACCCCAACCTGCCCAATGCCACCCTAACTTGCCCTGTACCACCCCAACCTTTCCCATGCCATCCCAACTTGCCCTATGCCACCCTAACTTGCACTATACCACCCCAACCTGCCCTGTACCACCCTAACTTGCCCTATACCACCCCAACCTGCCCTATGCAACCCTAACTTGCCCTATACCACCCCAAACTACCCTATATCACCCCAACATGCCCTATACCACCTTAAACTGTCCTATACCACCCCACTACACCAACCTGCCACTATACCACTTTATACTACCCTAACCTGCCACTATACTGCCCTATACTATCATTTACAGGGGCTGGTTTGGGGTCGCCCCATGCCCGTGCTCTGCCTGCTTGGTGCTGGGCAGCCTAGACAGAGGGGGGGTGACACCATGTTTTACCGCACCGGGTGACACCAACCCTAGTGACGCCACTGAAAACCTGACAGGGGTATCAAATCATCAAAAAAAAGGGTAAAGGTCGGCTGATTCTATGCTGATTCGTCCTCTATCCTGTGCTGATGTAACTCTTATGTAACAATGCAAATGACACATAAAGTTTCCAGCAATATCCATCCGTCATCCGGGACCAGAACTGACGCCGCTTCTTCCTCCTCTGCCAGTGACAACACTTCCAGAAACAGGAGCCAGGAGCCTCTTGGCCTCAGATTTCGGAAATACAGTTTCTTGGGATTTCATCTGCAGCAATCATTTCATGAGAAGTCCTCCCAGGTCTCGTGGGAAGGTTCCGTCAGATGAAGACGCAGTCGGCTGACCCGACACTGCTAGACCCAGACAAGTCCCTGAAAATAAGAGCCAGGTGCCTCGAACTTTACATTTTTTCTCTATAACGTCTTTCCTATCGCTGCGGCAAACAGCTGGACCCACATGGGGATACACGAGGGCAAAATGACGAAGCTTTAAAGCTGAAAAGAAGTTCGCTATCGCCACTGTACAAATAAAATATCCAACAAAACTCCAAGGAAAAGACTTCCATTATATCGGGGTTCCCCCCAGGGCCAATCCTAGGCAGGGTGCATTGCATCCAGGCGCCTGCAGAGGTGGGGGCGCCAAACATCTAACAGACCCTCTAACAGAAGCCCTCTCTGTGTCCATCACAGAGGCCTCCCTCCAGGTCCCAATAAAATACTCTGCTTCTCTTCCTGTAGTTTGTTTATTGTTAAGAGATCATGTAAGGATCCCAGGGTAATGAAGACTTCGTGGGGGGGGCATCTCTGTGGTTGAGTCATTGCCATAGAAACATTTGTAAAGGGGAGGAGTTAGTAAAATGACGACGCCCATGTGGGGGCGCCAGAAATATTTCTGCACCCAGGCGCCTGTGACCCTAGGATCGGCCCTGGTTCCCCCGCACTTCAAGGGTCAAATGCTGTTTTTTGTCTAGGAGAACAATAACCACTTAAAGTGGAGTTCCACCCAAAAATGGAACTTTGACTTTTTGAAACCCTCCCCCCCTTCGGTGTCACATTTCAGGGGAGAGGAGGGAGCAGATACCTGTGTAATATAGGTATTTGCTCCCACTTCTTGGCATAGATCACCTCCTTACAAGAGATGGGAGTGCTCTGTAGTAGTAGTCTGATCTCACCAGATATCCAAATTATACTTCACACCTTCCCTTTGTTTCTAAAGAAAGGTCCTGTGTGATGAGCAGTCTCTCTGAGGTCTCACCCGATAGTGGTCAGCTATGGCAAGTTTCCATTCAGCCAGCAGTCCAGTCTCTCCATTCAGCCAGCAGTCGTTTAAGATTGTCCTCTCTCTTCCTATCAGTGACCTGCAGACGTTCTTCTCATTGTTTTGTTGCAGCAGCCAATCACCATTTTCCAGAATTGACCCAGACCCAGCCAAAATGGTTGTCCCATGTACTGGAGACACTCTGAAGATGAGCATTACAAAGTGATCTCCTTAACCGGTTCCCGACCGGCTCCTATACATATACTTCGGCAGAATGGCACAGCTGCGCAAAGTAACGTATATTTATATCACTTTGAATTTCGCGCCGCGCGGGCGCAAACTCGGTGACCATGCCCATGGAACCCGTGGACTCGATGTCCGCTGGTGTCCCACGATCGGGTCACAGAGCTGCAGAACGGCCAGTGTAAACAAGGCATCTCCCCTATTCTGCCTAGTGACAGGACTCTGATCGTCTGATCCCTCTCATCGGGAGCAGCGATCAGTGTCGTGTCACAGTAAGCCCAGCCCCCACACAGTTAGAAAACATCCCTAGGACACACTTAACCCCTTCCTAGCCCCCCTAGTGGTTAACCCCTTCACTGCCAGTCACATTTATACAGTAATCAGTGCATTTTTATAGCACTGATCGCTGTATAAATGTAAATGGTCACAAAATAGCATCAAAGGTGTCCAATGTGTCCGCCATAATATCGCAGTCACGATAAAAATCGCAGATCGCTGCCATTACTCGTAAAAAAAAAAATGATTAATAAAAATGCCATAAAACTTTTTTCTGAGTCAGCCGGCTGCTCTCTGTCCTGACACATCTGATGTCCCTCCCTCACCCCCGGCCCGATCATCGGATGAGATGGCTCGGCAGCTCGGCCGTTCCTCTTCAGGGATTGGCTTCCTGACTGTGTACTTGTTGTGTAGATGCGGCCGCCGGCTGGTGCTGGCGCTGCCCACTCAGTACAGTCAGTGACTGAACCGCAGAGTGATACGCTGTCAGCAGGGCCGGACTTACCATTGGCCTTGACTGGGCTCAAGCCCAGGGGCCCCACCCAATAGGGGGCCCCCTTTAAAAAAAAAAAAAAAAATTTTTTTTTTTTTTTTTTTTTTTTTTTTTTTTTAGGGGTCCGGAGGTCTCCAGGGCCCCGGACGGCAACCCCCCTTTTTTTTATTTATTTTTTGTAAAAAAATGTTTTTTTATATATATTTTTTATTTTTATATATATAATATATATATATATATATATATATATATATATATATATATATATATATATATATATATATATATATATATATTTTATTATTATTATTAAAGGGCCCAGGGGTCTCCAGGGCCCCGGATGGCAACCCCCCTTTTTTTTATTTATTTTTTGTAAAAAAATGTTTTTTTTTATATATTTTTTATTTTTATATATATAATATATATATATATGTATATATATATATATATATATATATATTTTATTATTATTATTAAAGGGCCCAGGGGTCTCCAGGGCCCCCGGATGGCAACCCACCTTTTTTATTTTTTTATAAAAAAAATTACATTTTTTTTTATATATATATATATTTTTTTTTATTAAAGGGCTCAGAGGTCCCCAGGGCCCCATGTGGCAACCCCCCCTTTTTTATTTTTTTTATAAATGTTTATTTTTTTATTTTTGTTTATTTTTTTATTTTTTATTAAAAGGCCCAGAGGTTCCCAGGGGCCCAGAGGTCCCCAGGGCCCCCGGGTTTGGCAACCTCCCTTTTTTTATGTATTTTTTATAAATGTTTTTTTTTATTATTATTAAAGGGCCCAGAGGTTTATTTTTTCTTTTTATTAAAAGGCCCAGAGGTCCCCAGGGCCCCGGATGGCTACATATATTTATATATATTTGTTTTCTTCTTTATTTCTTCTTTTTTTTGTAAAGGCCCCCCCGCTTCTCAATTTGCGGCAGCCCCCACGCTTCTCAATTTCAGGCGGCAGCACCCCCACCCCCCCTAGGTTCTCTGCTTCAGGGGGCCCATGCCTTAAGCTGTGCAAGGGGCCCCAAAATTCCTGATGGCGGCCCTGCGCATACCTCCCAACACGCACGGATTCTGTGGGACTTTCCCGCACAGACAGCTTCTTCCCGCAGTCCCGCAAAAGGGTTAATTTTCCCGCACTGCAAGAGGAGGCAGCACGGAAGCAGGAGGAACCGGAGTGGTGTGTGGAGGACTGTGGCTGCTGAAGGGAAGAAAGCCGAGAGCCGGGCTAATGACAGTCTGTGGCCCCGGCTGTTGGCACAGGTGAGAGGCACTCCCCCCCTCAACAACTGCAAAATCCCCCCCCCCGCTCAACAAATTTAATGCGCTCCCCCCGCTCAACAACTTCAATTCGCCCCCCCCCCCGCTCAACAACTTCGATCCCCCCCAATTCTCGGCTCCAGGGGGCCCCTTCAACACTCAAGCCCAGGGGCCCCCGCCACCCTAAGTCCTGCCCTGGCTGTCAGTGCCTACTCATCATCACATCACAGGAAATCCTGACCTGAAGTGAGTGGCATATATAGTTGCAAGCAGCAGAAGAAGAACCACAGGTAACAGCAGTTAGGAGAAGCATTTTGATTTATTCATTGCTGGAAAGTTGGACAACTATTACTGGAAAGATATGTCTGTGTACTGGGGCGGACTGACAACTCATGGGCCCCCCAGGCAATAGGAGATTATGGGGCCCCTGGGCAATAGGAGATTATGGGGCCCCCAGGCAATAGACTATGGGGCCCCCAGGCAATAGATTATGGGGCCACACAGCATATATATACACACACACACACATACAGTATACATACACAGACACACAATATACACACACAGGGCTAGATTCAGCAAGAATTTACGCCGGCGTATCTATTGATACGCCACGTAAATTCAAAGCTGCGCCGGCGTATCTTCTTTCTGTATTCAGAAAGCAAGATACGCCGAAATTAGGCTAAGATCCGACTGGCGTAAGTCTCTTACGCCGTCGTATCTTAGTTGCATATTTACGCTGGCCGCTAGGTGGCGCAATCCGTCGATTTCAGCGTAGAATATGCAAATGAGCTGGATACGCCGATTCAGAAACGTACGTGTGCCCGGCGGATTTTTTTACGTCGTTTGCGTAAGGCTTTTTCCGGCGTAACGTTACTCCTGCTATATGAGGCATAGCCAATGTTAAGTATGGACGTCGTTCCCGCGTCGAATTTTGAAAATTTTACGTCGTTTGCGTAGGTCGTTCGCGAATAGGGCTTTGCGTAAATTACGTTCACGTCGAAAGCATTGACTATTTGCGACGTGATTAGGAGCATGCGCACTGGGATACGTTCACGGACGGCGCATGCGCCGTTCGTTAGAGACGTCATTTACGTGGGGTCATGTTTTATTTACATAAAACACGCCCACCTCTTCTTAATTTGAATTCGGCGCGCTTACGCTGACAGAATTACGCTACGCCGCCGTAACTTAGGGAGCAGGTTCTGTGTGAATCCAGCCCCAGCCTCACTAAGTTACGGCGGCGTAGCGTATCTCAGATACGCTACGCCCGCACAAACTTACGGCGGGCTTTATGAATCTAGCCCACAGTATACATACACACAGAATACACATACACACACTGAAAAGGTACTGGAGAGGCGGGGAAGCTATAATCTTGGGATTTAAAAAAAACACAGGCCCAGATTCAAGAAGCACTTGCGCCCGCGCAACCATAGGTTGCGCGGCGCAAGTGCTTACTTGCTCCGGTGTAACGAGTGCTCCTGATTCAGGAACCTCGTTACACCGAATGCAGCCTAGGATGTGACAGACATAAGCCTCCTTATGCCTTCACATCCCAGGCTGCATTCTTGCGTTGGCCGCTAGGGGGCGCGGCCATTGTGATCGGCGTATAGTATGCAAATTGCATACTACCACCGATTCACAAAAGTTGCGCGGGCCCTGGGCACGCAAGGTACGGAGTTTCCGTACGGCAACTTTAGCGCAAGGTTGCTCCTGCTATAGCAGGGGCAACCTATGCTAAAGTATAGCTGCGCTTCCCGCTCGTGAAATTTAAATTTCACGTCGGTTACGTAAGTGATTCGTGAATGGCGCTGGACGCCATTCACGTTCACTTAGAAGCAAATGACGTCCTTGCGACGTCATTTGCCGCAATGCACGTCGGGAAAGTTTCCCGACGGAGCATGCGCTGTTAGCTCGGCGCGGGAGCGCGCCTAATTTAAATGATTCCCGCCCCCGGCGGGATCATTTACATTAGGCGCCCTTACGCAGGGCTAATTAGCATAGCGCCCGGGCAATTTACGGAGCTACTGCTCCGTGAATCGCTGGGCAAATGGAAATATTTGCGTGGGCGCAGAGAAAAATCTTTGCTCTTTGCCCATGCAAATATTGCTCCATTCTACCTGAATCTGGGCCACAGATTTTTACATACTGTCCCTGGTTTTACTGAGGCTGGCAACCCTGATGGGGCCCCCTAGTGGCATGGGGCCCTCGGGCATTGCCCAAGAGCCCGAATGGTCAGTCCGCCCCTGTCTGTGTGTATTAAGAGAAAATTCATCTTCTTAACTTTGTATAGGCTGTTTTCATCTAGATCAAAATATGGCCACAGCAGATGTATTGCAATATATTGCAGTATAAAAAGATGTACATTCTCTAGGCTATATGTATATGGGCATGGCCTGGTTGTATGCCTGGCCTGAGTAACTTCCAATACAAAGTGACGCTGAATTAACTCTTATATAACACATATATCTTTCCACTGGAAAGATATATGTGTTACATAAGAGATAATTCAGCGTCACTTTGTATTGGAAAGTATTCAGGCCAGGCATGCCATGCCCATATAAATATAGCAGAGAGAATGTACATCTTTTTATATTATACGGGTGACCTTAAAATGATGCGGTGCATACTAGTTCATTATGCCTTTGTCTTACAGGGCTGCTGATCCCAGCACCACCTCTTCAGGCACTGCCAGCCCACCTGGCTGCAGCTGCCCCTTTCACTAGCCCTCCTGGCTACTTCCCCCAGTCCTCCCAGACTGCACACTCACCAGCCCATCCGGCTGTCTTCTCCTGGATAATTCCTGGATGTGCTGGCTCTCTCCCGCCGTCCTCTCTTTGCTTCCGTGCATCCAGGACAGGATTCCTCCGTGTGTTGTTAGATGATCCCTCCAGCACCCGAGCCCTAGCTCCGAGGTCACCCTTCCCAGACTAGGGGCGCGCTCAAGGGCCCACCGACAGCCTCCTTTAGCCTTCCTTCTCCATCTTCCACCCAAATGCCCCTGCTGGCATGACCCAAGACTATTTAAGAGGTGCCCGCCCCCTGCCAGCCCACCTGCTGTAGATTGGCTGGGGCCCTCCTCAGTACTCCAATCAGCTTTTCCTAGACTCCACCCTCTACTTCTGGAAGCTTTTCCAAGGTTCCAGAGAGCAGGGGGAGTTACTAGAGGTGCTGCTTGAGGAGTCATCCAGCCTCCCTGAGTCGTTCAGCCCTGACCCAGATTCAAGCTGACAGTAAGGCAAATGTACCTACTCTACAGCTTACTAAAAAACAATCTACACCTAGCACACTAAGCTAGAGGGTGCTACATGTGTATGAATGTGAATTAGGGACCTTAGATCGTAAGCTCCTTGAGGGCAGGGACTGATGTGAATGTACATTATACTGTATATGTAAAGTGCTGTGTAAATTGTCATTGCTATATCCGTACCTGTAATAAACAAATATAAATAACATTCTAACAGTACAGTGTCAAAGGGAGGCCAAATGTTTAATTCACAGACCTTCACAGTAAAAATTTGTTTTTCCTTGGACTGCATTCAAATTAGTGCAGTCTGGGGGCCAGATTCTCAAAGAGATACGACGGTTTATCTCCTGATACACCGTCGTATCTCTGAGTTAGGCCGGTCTTATCTATGCGACTGATTCATAGAATCAGTTACGCATAGATATGCCTAAGATCCGACATGTGTAACTGTGTTACACCGTCGGATCTTAACTGCAATTTAAAAATGGCCGCCGGGGGCGCTCTCGCTGATTTACGGCGAGGATATGTAAATCAGCGAGATACGCCAATTCACGAACGTCCGCGGGCCCAACGCAGTCACTTTACGTAGTTTACATAAGCGCTTTCCCTGCGTATACTTACCCCTGCTTCTATGAGGCGCAGCCAATGTTAAGTATGGCCGTCGTTCCCGCATCGATTTTTTTTTTTACGTCGTTTGCGTACGTCGATTCACAAAAGCGCTGGACGCTAGTTACGCTCACGCCGAAACCAATGACGTCCTAGCGACGTCATTGGGAGCAATGCACGCCGGGAAAATTCACGGACGGCGCATGCGCATTTAAATCGGCCCTGGGACGCGCCTGATTTAAATACTACACTCCCCCTAGCCGCGGAATTTGAATTCCGCCGGGGGATTTACGATCCGTCGCCGCAAGTTTGGAGGTAAGTGTTTTGTGAATTACCCACTTGCCTCTAAAACTTGCGGCGGCGGATCTTAAATCAGATAGATTACGCGGATCTAAAGATCCGCTGATCTATCTGAATCTGGCCCTGGGTGTAATGTTCTTACTTGGACAGATGTGCGTCGATTCCAGTCCATGAAGTTTCAGGAAACTTCTGTGCACAATTATAAAACGTTCTGCAAAAGCTTGATTGCACCCATGTATGGTCCAGGTAGAGCAGAACAACAGTCGAGACCATTACTCTTACTTTCAGATTTATCATTCTGTACTTGACACAGTTATGAGTATTTGAAGATTTTTTTTCACCAAAAACCTATCTATGCAAATTAGGTAATATACAAGGGCCAGCCCTTTCCACCCCATTGGATAGTCTGATTAGGTGACAATTCCACTGTAAATGGTATAAAGTACTCAAATTGTGTTCATATCCGAGGGGGTCCCATCTATGGCATTGTTTGATAATGGTGTGTGCTGTTTTTGGTTGCTCCCTGTGTCCAAATCCCAAATTTTGGGTTCTTATGATAATTTGCCAGCGTCCTGATCAATTTCCAAGAATGAGTGACAGACAGCAATTCATTGTGCATCATTCGTCCTCCCCGTCCCTGTGCCCACCGTACCTCCATCTGTGACAATAAGCAATATACTGTATATACTATATATACAGTATAATATGCAATATATGCAACATTGCATTTAAAGGGACAAAAAATGTATAAAATTTTTTTTTTTTTAATTAATTTAAAAAAAAATTTTTTTTGTCCTGACCATTAGAAATAAAGGAATAATATGAAGAAAATATACATTTCCTTTGGGATAACAATGTCTGTGGACACATTTTAATGTACAGGTCAGTGACTGGAGACATCCGTGTGATTGGTTACTGGGTATATATATCACAGACAGAACTGACATTTAAAGGGGGTGAGAATAAACATAAACATGAAGCCCCAGCAGGGTGAAGTCAGGACATGTTCCCGGCCTTCATGTTTGTGGTTTATTGGAGACATGCTGCTCTTTGATTTCTGAGAAGCTCACAATGACGCAGACCCCCTATAGGCTCCATTCACAAAGCCCTTACACAAGTAGGACTGTCCTTTAAAAAGACGATCGCCTTAAATGTCCTCCACCCCCGCCACCTCTATAAAAAATAGGTACACAAACATTTCACCGAAAAGGGGGTTTCTGGGCCCCGATAACTATGATCAATTATCTTTTTTTTTTTTAATTATGTTTATTGAATTTTTCAAAATATTAGTGTACTATGATCAATTATCGGCTCCATGGAGGGGACAGTCAGGTTTGGGATAGAAAGCATTATCTGACATCAAACCTTCCCTAAAGAGAACCTGTCAGGTAGTAAGACACCTCATTGGGAACCTTTTCAGCTTCTCTTTCATGGATCTAGAGCACAGTCCGATAGGCTAAGGGTCAGCTTCCTTCTGAGACTTCTCACACAAATCATTGTTGTGACAAACTCCTGTTAATGGTGCACTGTGGCTGGAGGAGTACTGAGCTGCGCCCCCCCCATTCCCCCAGGTAATGTATCTAGCCAGGGCTTTTTTTCAGGGGGAACTTGGGGGAACTCAGTTCCACCACCTTTGGCTCAGACCCTTTGGTGCCTGCTCACCACAATCACTTGTAAACACAGAAGTCTGGTTTCTGTGTTTACAAGCGACAGCTCTGCACTCTGTGTGTAACCACCTGAACTCTGCACTCTGTATGTAATGCAATCCTGGTAATTAATGCCCCTTTAAGACCCTTCTACTGTTTGCGAAATCTGAACAGGGTCGTGGTTGAGTTCCTGCACCTATTTTCTGAGAAAAAAAGCTCTGTATCTATCCTTCCATGGGATTCGGTGTTGTTCAGGCTTGTAGTACACTTGAGATTCTCCCAACAGACTGATTGGTGATAACAGGCTGGACGTCCCGGAGCTGTCACTGAGCACCTGATATAGACAGCAGATGAACGTCCAGACATGACAATCTCGGGTCAGCAGGATATTTGGCCTAAGGCCTTCATACAGGGCAGTATTTAGACATTGTGCTGCTCTAGGCACCTCTGAATGAAGCTGTTCCTCTGAGAGAAAAAAAAACACACATTGTGGCCTGGTATTACACGTCTAGAAGGGGCAATTGGAAACAGCATGGGGTCCACTGTATATGTAGACCCCATGAGCAGGACAGTAGTGAATCCCGGCCAGGACACCACCTGCATGGAGTTTGCATGTTCTCCCTGTGCTTGTGTGGGCTTCCTCTGAGTACTCTGGTTTTCTCCCACGCTCCATAGACACGCTGGTAGGTCAATGGGCTCCTTTCTAAAATGGCGCGTGTATGGGAGATGGGGAACTTAGATTGTAAGCTTATCCAACTTCATTGTGTGGGCATGTGTCCTCTTTAGAGACCTAAGATTAAAAACTTTCCACCCAATGCTAGAGTCCCCATTTAAAGATTTGTATATCGCTATCATATTCCCTCTTAACCTCCTTTTTCTCCAGGGAGAACAAGTTTAATGTTTGTAGTGATTCCTTATAACAGAGGTTCTCCAATTCACATAACTTAGGTCCTCCAGCCCCCATAACTGAGGTCCTCTATTCCCCATAATTGAGATCCTCCAGCCCAATAACCATAGGCGTGCACACAGGGTGTGCCAGGTGTGCCTGGGCACACCCTTATGACCCTGTGCTGGGCAGATTCCCCCTGCTACTTGGCTGCAGAGAAAGGAAGTGGGGAATCTCAGTCCTCAGTCCCTTTCTCTGTCTCAAAAGCGAGACATCAGGGGGTCTGTTTAGACCCCTGATATTACACCTAGGCCCCCATGGGGCTCCAAATTATTATTATTCTTTAAATTTAAATAATATTGTAAAAAAAATGAATATATTGTAAAAAAATGATAACATTGTAAAAAAGTAATAATTAAAAAATATAAAAAATAAACTGACACCTTTTGACATCGTCCACTTCTCTACCGACACTGTCCATTGCCATATTCCTTGGGGGTGCACACCCTAATGCAATAGGCTGCGCACACCTATGCCAATAACTAAGATCCTCCATCCAGGGCCGCTGATAGGGCGGGACCACCAGTCCTCCTGTAGTGGGCCCGGGCACACAGGGGGGCACAAACAGCAGGGGGAATTAGTGTGGTTTGGCGGAGGGGCAGTTACAGAAAGATGTCCTGTGCCCCGATGCCCTCTACAGCAGCTGAAAGCCAGTTTTTCCCCCTCCTCCCGACTTTCAGCTGCTGCAGGGAGAAACACAGACAAAGGGCATCATTCCTGTAATTGCTTCTCTGACACTGATCACTGATTCCCCTCCCTGTTCTGCCTGCTTCGGATCCCCTCCCCCCCTCCCGTGTTCCCCCCCGGTGGTTACTGTGAATTCAATTTTTTTTTAAAATGTAAAACACAAATAAAAGAGGGCTAATTTTTTCACAGGTTATTTGTTATGTTTGTGTCCGCTAATAATGATTTTAGTGTATTTTTTGGTGAAAATATGGTCTTGATATATTGGGGGGGCCCTGCCAGGTAGGCTGTACTGGGTCCCGTGATTTCTGCCAGCAGCCCTGCCTCCATCCCCCATAACTGAGGCTCTCTAGACCCCATAACTAAGTTCCTCCATCCCTCGTAATTGAGGTGCTCCAGCCCCCTTATTAAAGCGGGGGTTCACCCAAATTTTTTTTTTTAACATTACATTCAGCCGAGTTGTCCTAATGACAATCGGCTGTTTTTTTTTTTCCCCGTACATACCTTATTTTCACCGCCGCTTCCGGGTATGTCTTCTGGGGGACTGGGCGTTCCTATCTGATTGACAGGCTTCCGACCGTCGCATACAGCGCGTCACGAGTTGCCGAAAGAAGCCGAACGTCGGTGCGGCTCTATACAGCGCCTGCGCACCGACGTTTGGCTTCTTTCGCATCTCGTGATGCGTAGTATGCAAAAGTCGGAAGTCTGTCAATCAATTAGGAACGCCCAGTCCCGCAGAAGACATACCCGGAAGCGGCGGTAAAAATAAGGTATGTACGGGGAAAAAAAAAAACAGCCGATTGTCATTAGGATAACTCGGCTGAATGTAATGTTAAAAATTTATTTTTTGGGTGAACCTCCACTTTAAGTCC
The DNA here is from genome assembly GCF_905171775.1 of Rana temporaria. NCBI lineage: Eukaryota > Metazoa > Chordata > Amphibia > Anura > Ranidae > Rana > Rana temporaria. The sequence goes on from NC_053499.1 coordinate 143,356,606, forward strand.
AAACTGTAAACAGGACTGTTAAGCCACGTACACGTGACCATTTTTTTAAATTGATCATTAAGAGCAGAGCATTTTTCTCGACGTGAAAAATAGGCATTAAAAATGTATGCTCTAATTTTTCGCGTCGTTTTTTTCACGACGTGAAAAACGGTCGTGTGTAGGCTTTAACGACAGGTAAAAACGCACATGCTCAGAAGCAAGTTATGAGACGGGAGCACTCGTTCTGGTAAAACGAGCGTTTGTAATGGAGATAGCACATTTGTCACGCTGTAACAGACAGAAAAGCACGAAGACTGAAAAGCGCGAATCGTCTCTCACCAAACTTTTACTAACACGAAATCAGCAAAAGCAGCCCCAAGGGTGGCGCCATTCGAAGGGAACTTCCCCTTTATAGTGCCGTCGTACGCGTTGTACGTCACCGCGCTTTGCTCCAGCTTTTTTTTTTTTTTCACGATCGTGTGTAGGCAAGACAGGCTTGACAAGAATCACATCGAGAAAAACGTTTTTTTTTTCCATGACATTAAAAACGGTTGTGCGTATGCGGCATTAGTTAACCATTTTATTTAGTAACAGGAGCTTTGACTGGCGTTCAGCGAGCTTTAGCAAAGCGTATCCGAAGCCATGTTTTGAAGCAAGTGTAAACTAGCCGTTATTGTGTGTTGAAGCCGAAGCAAGTGTAAGTGAGCCCTAAGGGTTGGGCATCAATGCCTTGTGCTTGCCTTTGTCAACAGCCCTGACATCATGACATGGAAAGCTGATGATGATACAATTCTGCTGACTGCTTGTTGTTTACTAGATTCCTGAGTCCTTGTGAGCCACATGGATCTAGTAAACAACAAGCCGTCTGCAGAACTGTAGGGATAGGAGGAGGACCAATGAGCAGCCAGCAGTCACTGAAGTAAGAGTGTGAGAAGACATGTTTCTCCCCCCATAAGATTCTATGTCCCAGTCCCTGCTGAGCCTGCTAGTCTCCAGCCAGCTTGGCCTCTGCATGGCAGTACACCGCCACCTCTCACCTTGGCTCTTGCTTGAAAACCAGCACCCGACTGACTCCCTATCAACGCTCTCAGCCAATGGCAGAGAGAGCTGATCAAAGTGTTCTGGCGGGGGGGTTCCCCTGTTAGGACACAATAGAGATCACTGTACTAACTTTGCATGTCATGACCAAGTTCAGACAATCACAGAGGGCACCTATCGCTGAGCCCGGACAGCTGGGGAGGCTCAGGCAGCGCTATCACGGATCATGAAGTACGGCGACGGCAGAGCGCACACAGTGGCACACTCGGAAGTTGGGACGGCGGGAGTTGGGGACTTTTCTGCGCCCCTCTAGACACACTGCCCCGGCTGACCCCCCCCATGCTACGCCAATATGCTCACCCAAGCCGTCCCTTCCCTTTATTTTCTGTTCCCGGCACCGGCAACTCAACTGTGGGCACCCGGTTGGGACGGCGGGAGTCGTGACTTTTCTGTGCCCCTCTAGACATTGTGCCCGGGGCCAACGTCCTGGCTGCCCCCCCTATGCTACGCCACTATGCTAACCCAAGCCGTCCCTTCCCTTTATTTTCTGTTCCTGGCACCGGCAACTCAACTGTGGGCACCCGGCTGTGACAGCTTGCGGCTTCACAGTCAGGTGCGCACTGCACATGTGTGAGCCGCGCTGCGCATTGTGAATGGTCCCGCAGTCTGGACACATGTGACGTGTCCAGAAAAACAGTGCCATTTGCGTAAGGTGGGGGGGCTTAGGCCTTAAAGTGGAACTACCTTTTTTGGGTAGAGCTAACATCTGGTTGATAACAAATGAGTTTCTGCAGAAAAATCAAAACTCCATCAATTGTCCATTTCTGTCCAACTTAAAGGGCCCCTTTCAACTCCCTTCAGCTCCCCAACCCATAATATGGAACCCTTAATAAGCACTGATTTCCAAACAATTCTATCAAACAAATAATGTGCAGCCTGCGCTGGAGCCAAATCCACTTGGGGCCACATGGAAGGAAGATTTCATTGTTGGGTCTCGGGTATACCGGACAAGATACGTACATGGGGGTAGATTCATGTAGAATGGCGTTTCTTTGTGCGGGCGTAACGTATCCTAGTGCCATAATCTTAAAAGAAAGTTGCGGCGGCGTAGCGTAAATAGGCCGGCGTAAGCCCGCCTAATTCAAATTGTGAAGAGGTGGGCGTGTGTTATGTAAATCAACCCTGGCCCCACGTGATTGACGTTTTTCACGAACGGCGCATGCGCCATCCGTGGAATTTCCCAGTGTGCATTGCTCCAAAGTACGCCGCAAGGACGTCATTGGTTTCGACATGAACGTAAATGACGTCCAGCCCCATTCACGGACGACTTACGCAAACGACGTAAATTTTTCAAATTTCATCGCGGGAACGACGGCCATACTTAACATTGGTGCGCCGCATATACACCTCATATAGCAGGGGTAACTTTACACCGGGAAAAGCTTAACGTAAACGGCGTAAATGTACTGCGTCGGCCGGGCGTACATTCGTGAATTTGCATATCTAGCTGATTTACATATTCTAGGCGTAAATCAGCGAACACGCCTCTAGCGGCCAGCGTTAATATGCAGTTAGGATCGGACGGCGTAAGAGACTTACACCTGTCGGATCTAATAGAAATCTATGCGTAACTGATTTTATGAATCAGGCGCATAGATACGACGGCTCAGACTCAGAGATACGACGGCGTATCTCCTCTGAGAATCTGGCCCACAATGTTCTCTCTATTTGGATTGAATTGTCTTTAACATAATTTGGGGATTTATTGAACAACAAATAAAGGTTTTTTTTTAGGTGATTTTTCTAGATAATTTTTACTATAAACAAACCAACCGCAACTATTACATTTCGTCTTCCTGTTTGGGTGAAGGACATCCAATTGGACAATTTATTCGGATGTTCTGTATTTGTGATCAATTGGAAAGGTGTGTAGGTGGCTGGAGAAAAAAAAGATTATCAATTCATTGATCTAATGTATTCATGAATCAGGCATTAGGAAGTCTATAAATTCAAATGTTACTTTTATTGCAGCCTAGAAGAATTAAACTTTATGGCCCAGATTCAGATACAATAGTGTATCTATCGGCGGGCGTAACGTATCTCAGATACGTTACGCCGCCGTAAATTAGGACGCAAGTTCCGTATTCAGAAAGAACTTGCGCCCTAAGTTAAGGCGGCGTAACGTATGTGGTCCGGCGTAAGCCCGCGGAATTCAAATGTGGTTGATGTGGGTGTGTTTTATTTAAATTAATTGTGACCCCGCGTATTTGACGTTTTTTTACGAACGGCGCATGCGCCGTCCGTGAAATAATCCCAGTGCGCATGCTCCAAATTAAACCGCAAAAAGCCAATGCTTTCGACGTGAATGTAAATTACGCCCAGCCCTATTCGCGAACGACTTACGCAAACGACGTAATCGACGGAAAATACGACGCTGGCCCGACGTCCATACTTAACATAGGATACGCCTCATATAGCAGGGGTAACTTTACGCCAGAAAAAGCCTAACGTAAAAAAATGCGCCGGGCGGACGTACGTTTCTGAATCGCGTATCTACCTAATTTGCATATTCATTGCGTAAATCTACGGAAGCGCGACCTAGCGGCCAGCGTAAATATGCAGCCTAAGATACGACGGTGTAAGAGACTTACGCTGGTCGGATCTTAGGGAAATCTATGCGTAACTGATTCTATGAATCAGGCGCATAGATACGACCGAGCGGACTCAGAGATACGCCATCGTAACTGCTATCTGAATCCGGGCCAAAAGGGTTGTAAAGGAATTTTTTCCCCTAAATAGCTTCCTTTACCTTAGTGCAGTCCTCCTTCACTTACCTCATCCTTCCATTTTGCTTTTAAATGTCCTTATTTTTTCTGAGAAATCCTCACTTCCTGTTCTTCTGTCTGTAACTCCACACCGTAATGCAAGGCTTTCTCTCTGGTGTGGAGTGTCGTGCTTGCCCCCTCCTTTGGACTACATAAGAGTCAGGATGCCCACTAACACACAGCTCCTTTCTCTATCCGCAACTTAGGCCTTGTACTCACGGCAGGACATGTCCGATGAAAACGGTCTGCAGACCGTTTCCATCGGACATGTCTGGCCGGGGACTGCCCGGGGACTTCTGTTCGATGGCTATACACACCATCGAACAGAAGCCCGCGCGTAAACATTACGCGGGGCGTGTCCGCGGTGTCGCCGCGTCGATGACGCGGTGTCGCCGCGACAATGACGCGGCGACGTGGGCGGGCCGCCTTAAAAATGCTTCCACGCATGCGTCGAAGTCATTCGACGCATGCGAGGGATGCGGGCGGCAGGACATGTACGGTAGGTCTGTACAGACGACCGTACATGTCCGGGCGGACAGGTTTCCAGCGGACTGTTTTAAAACAAGTCCGGGAAACAGTTGTCCGCTGGAAACCTGTCCGATCCGTCCCAAAATGGTCCGCTCGGGCCAACACACGGCCAAACATGTCTGCTGAAACTGGTCTGCGGACCAGTTTCAGCAGACATGTTTGGTCGTGAGTACGGGGCCTTAGAGAGTGTCCTGCCTCTCCTGTAGTCCAAGGGAGGGGGCGAGCACAACACTCCACACCAGGGAGAAAGCCTCGCATTACTGTGTGGAGTTACAGACAGAAGAACAGGAAGTGAGGATTTCTCAGAAGAAATAAGGACATTTAAAAGCAAAATGGAAGGAAGAGGTAAGTGAAGGAAGCTATTTAAGGGGGAAAAAATTGTATCTTTAAAATGTTATATTTCTGTCTCATTGTACAGCAAGTTTTATTATTTACTAAAATAATTAAAAAGTCAGCAGATATAGTATGGAGAAGATGGATGCTGCCTGATTTCTTCCGCCTGGCCTCTCCGAATGTTTACTGGAAAGTCCCGACATTTACAAATATTTTGGCTACAAATATTATTGATAGGCTTGCTGGGATATTTGTGTATCTATGTACGGGGAAGATGTATGCAAGTTTTAATACATCTAATTAAAGTAAATAAAGTTAAAGTAAATACAACTTCAATTACTAAAATATCAGTTTAAACATCAGCCAAACTGCAGCCTTCTTTTCAGTCTTGCACAATTCTACTCTACTGAAATTTGCTTCCTCTGATTTCACTGCACACTGTGAGCTTCTTACAATGTGCATTAGAAGCTGCAGCAGGTCAGATACAGCCGCCTCATTTCCTGGCTGGAGGACGTTTAACATCATCTAACTCTTTCCTCCCCGGCCTGACTTACCCTGGCCCACCCTTTTAATATATTGGATTTTAGGCCTTATGCCGCATACACATGATCATTTTTCGGCTTGTAAAAAACAAAGGGCTAGATTCAGAAAGAATTTACGCCGGCGTATCTATTGATACGCCGCGTAAATTCAAATCTGCGCCGGCGTATCTTCTTTCTGTATTCAGAAAGCAAGATACGCCGAAATTAGGCTAAGATCCGACTGGCGTAAGTCTCTTACGCCGTCGTATCTTAGGGTGCATATTTACGCTGGCCGCTAGGTGGCACTTCCGTCGATTTCAGCGTAGAATATGCTAGGGTTGTCCCAATACCACTTTTTTAGGACTGAGTACGAGTACCGATACTTTTTTTTATGTACTCGCCGATACCGAATACCGATACTTTTTTAAAATGTGTCCCCAAATGCAGCCATGTCCCCCCACATATTGCAGCCATGTCCCCCCACAAATGCAGCCATGTCCCCCCACAGATGCAGCCATGTCTCCCCCCATATCCCCCCATATGCAGCCATGTCCCCCCCCATATCCAGCCATGTTCCCCCCCCATATCCAGCCATGTCCCCCCCATATCCAGCCATGTCCCCCCATATCCAGCCATGTCCCCCCCCCACAGATGCAGCCATGTCTCCCCCCATATCCCCCCATATGCAGCCATGTCCCCCCCCATATCCAGCCATGTTCCCCCCCCATATCCAGCCATGTCCCCCCCATATCCAGCCATGTCCCCCCATATCCAGCCATGTCCCCCCCCCATGCAGCCATGTCCCCCCATATGCAGCCATGTCTCCCCCCATATCCAGCCATGTCCCCCATATGCAGCCATGTCCCCCCCCATATCCAGCCATGTCCCCCATATGCAGCCATGTCTCCCCCCATATCCAGCCATGTCCCCCATATGCAGCCATGTCGTCCCCCATATGCAGCCATGTCTCCCCCCATATCCAGCCATGACCCCCTTACCTGCATCCCGCTGCCGCCGACTGCTTAATACGCGCGGGGAACATTACAGCTATCATTTGAATAGCTGTAATGATTCGCGCCACGCTGCGTATAGACACTCCACCTTGCTCGGGATTGGTCAGTTCACCCGAGCAAGGGGGAGTGTCTATACGCGGCGCGAATCATTACAGCTATTCAAATGAAAGCTGTGATGTTCCCCGCGCATATTAAGCAGTCGGCGGCAGCGGGGATGCGGCGGGATGCGGCGTAACGGCGGCGGGGGGGGAGTATTCTATTTTGGTATCGGGGGTATTTGCGGGAGTACGAGTACTCCCGCAAATACTCGGAATCGGTCCCGATACCGATACTAGTATCGGTATCAGGACAACCCTAGAATATGCAAATGAGCTGGATACGCCGATTCAGAAACGTACGTGCGCCCGGCGGATTTTTTTACGTCGTTTGCGTAAGGCTATATGAGGCATAGCCAATGTTAAGTATGGACGTCGTTCCCGCGTCAAATTATAAAAATTTTACGTTGTTTGCGTAAGTCGTTCGCGAATAGGGCTTTGCGTAAATTACGTTCACGTCGAAAGCATTGACTATTTGCGACGTGATTAGGAGCATGCGCACTGGGATACGTTCACGGCCGGCGCATGCGCCGTTCGTGAGAAACGTCATTTACGTGGGGTCATGTTTTATTTACATAAAACACGCCCACTTCTTGACAATTTGAATTCGACACGCTTACGCTGGCAGATTTACGCTACGCCGCCACAACTTACGGAGCAAGTGCTTTGTGAATACTGCACTTGCCCGTCTAAGTTGCGGAGGCGTAGCGTAAATAGGATACGCTATGCCCGCACAAACTTACGTCCCCCTACCTGAATCTAGCCCCAAGTTTTAAAAAAATGTCATTTAAAATGATGGTGTGTGGGCTTCACATCATTTTTCGGGTTCTGAAAAACGTCAAAAAAAAATTTCCGAACATGCTGCATTTTTTAACGACGTTTTAAACTATGTCGTTTTTCGGGTTGTAAAAAATTATCGTGTGTGGGCTAAAACGACGTGAAAAATCCGCGCCTGCTCAGAAGCAAGTTATGAGACCGGAGCGCTCCTTCTGGTAAAACTACCGTTCGTAATGGAGTAAGCACATTCATTTGGGATCCTTTTTTCACGTACAATGTTGCTTTAACTGATGTTGTGTGACATTAGGTCTTTTAAATACATTGAAATAACTATAATAATGTTACAAAGTATCTATGAACAAGGGGCAAGATTCTCAAAAGAGTTACGACGGTGTATCTCAGGAAACACCGTCGTATCTCTGTTTTTGGCCCCGAGTATCTATGCGAGTGATTCCTAGAATCATTTTCGCATAGATACGGCCAAGATCCGACAGGTGTAAGTCACTTACACCGTCGGATCTTAGATGTAATTCGCCGCTGGGCGCTAGGTGGCGTTTACGTTCAGTTCTCATTTGACTATGCAAATGAGCCTGATACGCCGATTCCCGAACGAATTTGCGCCGCGTAGTTGTCGTTTCCGTAAGCGTAAGGTTACCCCTGCTATATGAGGGGTAACCTTACGCCAGTCCGCCGTATGCCATGTTAAGTATGGCGTCGGGTCAGCGTCGTCTTTTTCCGTCGGTTACGTCGTTTTACTAAGTCGTCCACGAATACGACTTTACGTCAATGACGCTCACGTCCGCGTCATTGACGTTTTCCGTCGTGAGCTGGAGCATGCGCACTGGGCTATTTTTCCGCCCGGCGCATGCGCAGTTCAATCGGCGCGGGGGGCGCGCTTAATTTAAATATAAGCCGCCCCCTTTGAATTACGCGGGAAAACGCCAGGCCTTTTACACTACGCCGCTGCAAACTACGGAGCAAGTGCTTGAGGAATATGGCACTTGCTCCAGTAAGTTGTGGCGGTGTAGTGTAAATGGCTTACACTACGCCAAAGCGGTATCTATGTGAATCTGGCCCAAGGTCTTGTTCCTGTTGCTGCAGTCATATTGGGTACATCCAAGGCACTTAGATGAAGGGTTTTCCAGGCCCATCCCATATGACCAAGGTCTACTACTGGTAAGTTAGTAAGCTCCATGCAGGCATCCCTTGGGGTGACACTTGGGGTGACACCGCATAACTGTCCCGTGTGGGCAGATGCGAATCGGGATACTGTTTGTATTTTAGGGTTAATATAAAATCCTGACATCTTCTGTGTAAATGCCAAACATGTGCAGACATATGGAAGAGATTAGGCTGGAATCTTGGGGAGCACAAGCAACGCTTTATCCATCTCCTAATTGAAGGACAGAACTGTGGATATGAAAGGGAATTTCCACAGAAAAATCAAAGTTCTCTTTTCCCACGCTCCGATAACAGAAATTGTCCTTCAAAGGCTTTGCAGAGCATCGCCATCCTTAAATCCATCATTTCATTCAGCTACATTAACTACAAGCAACTTTGATTTGTCTCATTTGTCATCGTTTTTTTGTCAAACTGACCTTTGCCCCATGTGTTCCCTATGGCAGCCGCAGGACACAGACTGAAGGGCCCAGCCAGGAGTCCTCTGTACTTTCACCACAAGCGTGCCCATCCAACGCAAGTAAAAATGAAGGGCTCATTCAGACTGGTCTCATCTGTTGAGGTGCATTTATCTTTAAGCCCCTTCACACTATTGCGTTGCGTTTCGTAACAATGGGGTAAGTGTGGGGGTTAGACTGACGGACTGACCCCCCCCCCCCAAAAAAAATGGAGCACCAGCCACCACTGTTCTCTACAATGTATACATTTTTGGGATCACTCAGATTCCCTTTTTAGGAATTATAAAATGTACATTTGCATAAAACCTGAAGAAGGAATCTAAGTTGTCCCAAAAGCTTTCATCCTTTAAGGGGTTGTAAAGGTACAATTTATTTTTCCTAAATATCTTCCTTTACCTTAGTGCAGTCCTCCTTCACTTACCTCACCCTTCCATTTTGCCTTTAAATGTCGTTATTTCTCCTGAGAAATCCTCACTTCCTGTTCGGGCCAGCGTCAAATTTTCCGTCGATTACGTCGTTTGCGTAAGTCGTTCGCGAATAGGGCTGTGCGTAATTTACATTCACGTCGAAAGCATTAGCGATTTGCGGCGTAATTTCGAGCATGCGCACTGGGATTCTTTCACGGACGGCGCATGCATTGTTCGTAAAAAACGTCAAATACGTGGGGTCACAATTCATTTGGATAAAACACGCCCACATCATCCACATTTGAATTAGGCGGGCTTACGCCGGACCACATACGCTACGCCGCCGTAACTTAGGGCGCAAGTTCTTTATGAATACGGAACTTGCGCCCTAAGTTACGGCGGCGTAACGTATCTGAGATACGTTACGCCCGCCGATAGATACACAATTGTATCTGAATCCGGGCCAGTATGTTGTGTACAGATGTGTATATGATGTATATAAAAAATAAAAATAAATGACATCTGCAACTACAATCAGCTGACACTTCGTCTATGATATTTGATGTGATGGAAATCATGAAGATAGAATACATTCTAAGCCAAACCTCAGTTGTCTCTTTTTTTTTTATAATCTTTTTTTCTCCTCTCCCCTAAGAAAACAAAAGAGAGAGAGAGAGAGGATAATAATAATAATAATGGCTTTTTGCCCAACAGATGTGGTCACGTCTTATTCTGTATACTTATATAACTCTGTAAATACACAATTACAAGCTATAAAACTATAAACGCAGTATAGACTGGATGCTACAAATATTACCAACACTATTTTGGCTTAAACTGGTAGTAAACTCTTATAGCCAGATTCAGAAAGACTGGCTTAACTTTGTGCGGGCGTAGCGTATCTCAGATACACTACGCCGCCGTAACTTAGTGAGGCAGGTACCGTATTCACAAACAACTTGCGTCCTAAGTTACGGCGGCGTAGTGTAAATGGGCCGGCGTAAGCGCGCGTAATTCAAAGTAGGCTGTAGTGGGCGTGTTGTATGGTAATGACTCGTGACCCCACGTAAACGAACGGCGCATGCGCCATCCATGGACGTATCCCAGTGCGCATGCTCAAAATCACGTCGCAAATAGACAATGCTTTCGACGTGAACGTAACCTATGCCCAGCCCCCATTCTGAATCGGCTTACGCAAACGACGTAAACGACGTGAAATTCGGCGGCTGTTCCGATGCCCATAGCATACTGCGACGGGCGTACGTACGTTCGTGAATAGGCTATCTTGCTCATTTACATATTCGACGCGTAAATCGACGTACACGCCCCTAGCGGCCTGCGTAAATAGGCAGCTAAGATACGACGGCGTAGGAGACTTACGCCGTTTGGAGACCAGTCAGCCCAGTACCGAGACCGGCCAGGTCAGCACCAGTATTTTCTGTGAAATATATATGCATATGAGCGTATCATTTTTTATTTTTTTGGTGGGGGAGTGGATCTTGGGTGGGAGTTCCCACACTTTTTCCCCCAGGACTTGACCCCTGATTAGACAGTAATGTCGGCCACAGTCTCTGGTAATCTTGTGCAGTATGTCCGCAGTATCTGGTAATCTAATGAAGTATATCCGCAGTCTCTGGTAATCTAATGCAGTATGTCCACAGTATCTGGTAATCTAATGGAGTATGTCCGCAGTCTCTGGTAATCTCCTGCAGTATGTACGCAGTCTCTGGTAATCTTGTGCAGTATGTCCGCAGTCTCTGGTAATCTTGTGCAGTATGTCCGCAGTATCTGGTTATCTAATGCAGTATGTCCGCAGTCTCTGGTAATCTAATGCAGTATGTCCGCAGTATCTGGTACTCTCGTGCAGTATGTCCGCAGTATCTGGTAATCTCGTGCAGTATGTCCGCATTATCTGGTACTCTCGTGCAGTATGTCTGCAGTATCTGGTAATCTAATGCAGTATGTCCGCAGTCTCTGGTAATCTAATACAGTATGTCCTCAGTATCTGGTACTCTCGTGCAGTATGTCTGCAGTATCTGGTAATCTCGTGCAGTATGTCCGCAGTATCTGGTAATCTCCTACCCATTTAGAGTCCTTCATTACTAACAGTGTAATTTTTTAGTTTGCGCCGATATGTAAGGCTGCGCTATATACCATGATTAGTGACGCTGGGGCTATATACTCTGTCCTGTGATTCTGAGCTGTATACTCCTGACACTGTGAGTGGAAGCAAGTGGAATACAGGGAACAGAGTGGGTGTATTCTATAAGGGGTGTGGCTTATAAGTGGGAGGGACCAAATGTGGAGGGGCGGGGTCTTGCGCCCCCCCATTCTAAAACTTCACCAGCCGCCACTGATAATAACCCCCCAGATCCAAGGGCCCCCGCAGTGTTGGCTACATCTGCTACCCCTACAACTAGAGGGATTGTGAAATGATATATTCTGGTTCCGGGATCCCAGTGCTGTTGAGTGACCCTGTCCATTAATTGCTGTCCGTGTCTCCCTGTGCTGGTGACAACTGCTCCCCCCATTTCTTATACAGGTGTCACAGGGGACAATAGGTTAGGGGCAATCTCTCCAATTGGGTCACAGACAGAAATAAAAACCTGAGTTGGTCTTTTAATGGCATAAGTGTTCAGGAAGGGAAGAGTTAAGTGAAACGTCCCTGAGGACTAAAGTATGGTGGGGAGCAATCAGTATTCCACATCCGGGGGGGGGAACGCAGCTGCATGGATTATTGCCCATTTATCTTTCACACGCAAACCTTTGATTTTCTCTTCCAACTTTCACTTTCGCTGATGAGTTGGGGATTGTGTGGCATTGATGTATCGGGGGCTGTATGCCACAAGAAACAAAGAATATAAGTCATTGTCGTGGCACAGTGCCGCTTTGTGCGATGAATGAGCACCCGATGTGGGTGCGGCCGGGCCGCCACGTGCCCCTCCAAGCAATTAGGCATCTATTGATATCCATCCTTACAGATCTACAGATATTAATCTGACATGCCCCATCCTAAAGTGTGGTGTTTATTTATTTATTCGTATTTAGGGAAAGTATATAAAATGTTTACAAACATGTTGTTGTTGCACTGCGACCTCCATCACACTGCAGCCTCCATCACACTGCAGTCTCCGTCGCACTGCGACCTCCATCACACTCCAGTCTCCATCACACTGCAGTCTCCATCGCACTACGACCCCCATCACACTGCAGCCTCCATCACACTGCAGCCTCCATCACACTGCAGTCTCCGTCGCACTGCAGTCTCCATCACACTCCAATCTCCATCGCACTGCGACCTCCATCACACTGCAGTCTCCATCGCACTACGACCTCCATCACACTGCAGTCTCCATCGCACTGCGACCTCCGTCACACTGCAGTCTCCATCGCACTGCGACCTCCGTCACACTGCAGTCTCCATCGCACTACGACCTTCACAACACTGCAGTCTCTATCGCACTGCGACCTCCATCACACTGCAGTCTCCATTGCACTGCGACCTCCATCACACTGCAGTCTCCATCGCACTGCGACCTCCACTACACTGCAGTCTCCATCGCACTGCAACCTCCATCGCACTGCGACCTCCATCACACTGCAGTCTCCATCGCACTGCGGCCTCCACTACACTGCAGTCTCCATCGCACTGCGACCTCCACTACACTGCAGTCTCCATCGCACTGGGAATAACTGTTTGTTGCAATTGGTGTGAGGGAGGCCGCAGTGTGATGAAGAATACAGTGTGATAGAGGCTGCAGTGCAATGGAGGTCGCAGGGTGATGGAGACTGCAGTGCAATGGAGACTGCAGTGCGATGGAGGTTGCAGTGCAATGGAGGTCGCGGTGCGATGGAGGTCGCAGTGCGATGGAGACTGCAGTGTGATGGAGGTCACAGTGCGATGGAGACTGCAGTGTGATGGAGGTTGCAATGCGATAGAGACTGCAGTGTAGTGGAAGTCGCAGTGCGATGGAGACTGGAGTGTAGTGGAGGTCGCAGTGCGATGGAGACTGGAGTGTAGTGGAGGTCGCAGTGCGATGGAGACTGGAGTGTAGTGGAGGTCGCAGTGCGATGGAGACTGGAGTTTGCACCTAAAATAACAAAATGTTTGTAAACATTTTATATATTATCCCTAAATATGAATAAATATATAAACACTACACTACACGTCTCCTTTAGGATGGGGCATTCTGAGCATGCGTGTTTGTAATTAGGAGTTTTGTCCGACGGACTTGTGTACACACGATCGGAAAAAATCCAACAACACACAATTGTTGGCTGACAATTTTAAAGCCTGTTATCCAACATTTGTCCGATGGAGCGTACAAACGGTTGTATTTCCCGCCAACAGCCTGTCATCACACAATTCCCATTGAATAATTCAATCAGGGCCGCCATCAGAGGGGTACAGGCAGTACACCTGTAAGGGGCCCGGATGGCAACCCCCTTTTTTTTATTATTTTTTGTTTTTATTAAAGGGCCCCCTGGATGGCTACCCCCCTTTTTTTATTTTTATAATTTTTTGCAAGGGGTCCAGAGGTCCCCAGGGCAACACCCACTTTTTTTTTGTTTGTCGTCAGCACCCAAAGCCCCCCGACTTCAATTCACGGCAGCCCTCCGCTTCTCGATTTGAGGCGGCAGCACACCCACCCCCCCTCCACCGCCGGTTCTCTGCTCCAGGGGGCCCATGCCTGTGTAAGGGGCCCCATAATTCCTGATGGCGGCCCTGATTCCAATCGTGTGTACGAGGCTTAAGAGGGCATTAGAAATGGTGGCGGGTAACTGAATGCATCCTAACACAAGTAAATGCATCGTCTATGCATCTAGAAATGTGGTATAAACAGGTTTATAATGATAGGTAGGTCTTATCCTGTGTGAACGAGGCCCATGCACCAGCAACTACCCCACTGCCCTGCCCCGGAGTGCCACCATACAATATTAATATATGAAGTTTTGGGATGGCACTGCCCTGCCCCGGAGTGCCACCATACAATAATAATATATGAAGTTTTGGGATGGCACTGTCCTGCCCAGAGTGCCACCATATAATAATAATATATAAAGTTTTGGGATGGCACTGCCCTGCCCCGGAGTGCCACCATACAATAATAATATATGAAGTTTTGGGATGGCACTGCCCTGCCCCGGAGTGCCACCATACAATAATAATATATGAAGTTTTGGGATGGCACTGTCCTGCCCCGGAGTGCCACCATACAATAATAATATATGAAGTTTTGGGATGGCACTGCCCTGCCCCGGAGTGCCACCATACAATAATAATATATGAAGTTTTGGGATGGCACTGCCCTGCCCCGGAGTGCCACCATACAATAATAATATATGAAGTTTTGGGATGGCACTGCCCTGCCCCGGAGTGCCACCATACAATAATAATATATGAAGTTTTGGGATGGCACTGTCCTGCCCCAGAGTGCCACCATACAATAATAATATATGAAGTTTTGGGATGGCACTGCCCTGCCCCGGAGTGCCACCATACAATAATAATATATGAAGTTTTGGGATGGCACTGTCCTGCCCCGGAGTGCCACCATACAATAATAATATATGAAGTTTTGGGATGGCACTGTCCTGCCCCAGAGTGCCACCATACAATAATAATATATGAAGTGTTGGGATGGCACTGCCCTGGTTGCTGTATTCCAGCGATTAGGGTTGCACCGTTATCCCGCAGACAGCCTGACTTCTTCCAGAAGAGCAAAGTCTGGATATGGGGCGGATTATATGACACGCCATATAGAAAGGGTGACCTGAGGATGGCGTTCATAAATGTCACGGCGGAGAACTCCAGGTGCGCCGCGTCTCTGTATTATGCTATTTATATAACACAAGAGCAGATCATATGCTGGAAAATTTCTGCCATACTTTTTGTGACTGTAAAGTCTATGTAAGGAAAACATATGGAAACCCAGCCAGCCGTCCCTGCTGAGCCTCACATGACCCGCACAGGCCACAGCAATCAGGGTGCGGAGGAACTACAAGCGCAAGGATGTCCTGCCAGCCTGCGCAGAGGGTGAAGCACTGCATGTAAAGTGGACCTGTCAGTGACTTTTGGCCCTGTTCACATTACGTGATTTGGAATTGTGGGCGCCAGGGGCGTTGCTAGGTGGCAAAAAGACCAGGGGCTTCAGCCCGAAGTCCAAGGCCGGGAACCGGGGGGCGGGGGTTTGTATGTGATTGGGGGGGGGGGGGGGGGTACAGAACACTACGTTTACATCTTTTTATTGGGAGCTTGATTTTTTTTAGGGCTTATATCTATGAAAAACAAAAAGATATAAGCTACAGATTTGGAAGTCGTAAGACAAAGCAGACAAAGTAGCTCAGTGCTGAATAGCAAAAAATGGCCTGGTCATGAAGGGGGGGGGGTAAAACCTTCCAGAGTTCAAGTGGTTAATAAAGGACACAGGAATACTTTCGATGGATTCCTCCCGGTTCTGGCTGGGTTCCCTCTCACATGGACCGTGAAGGGACACGTCCCACAGGGAGTGCGGTCACAAATATTTTCCTGCTGAACACACACATGTGGTCACTTATTACCCGTCACACCCAATCACCGACAATGGTCATCACTGTCCGTATCATCCGCCGGATTCCAGGGATATCTGAGCTCCGCGTTCCTCAGGGAATCGCTCTCAATGCCGTCTCTGAGGACCGATTCACCGGATAACGCAATTCCGTCCCCGGCCAGAACATTACATTTCCCGGAGCTTTGGGTCAGACATGGAAACCCGGGACAGATCTCAGATAAGATCCTCCGATTACAACACAAAATGCAGACGCCGTCAGATCAGAAAACATAAAGTGCAACTCTGGGCGGAATATAAATGATATTAAAGATACAATTTGTCTGTAGCTTCAACACAGCTACATTTGTCCCTCCATAGTCCCTCCATAGTCTCTCCATAGTCCCTCCATAGTCTCTCCATAGTCCCTCCATAGTCTCTCCATAGTTCCTCCATAGTCCCTCCATAGTCTCTCCATAGTCTCTCCATAGTTCCTCCATAGTCTCTCCATAGTCCCTCCATAGTCTCTCCATAGTCCCTCCATAGTCTCTCCATAGTCCCTCCATAGTCTCTCCATAGTCCCTCCATAGTTCCTCCATAGTCTCTCCATAGTTCCTCCATAGTCTCTCCATAGTCCCTCCATAGTCTCTCCATAGTCCCTCCATAGTCTCTCCATAGTCCCTCCATAGTTCCTCCATAGTCTCTCCATAGTCCCTCCATAGTCTCTCCATAGTCCCTCCATAGTCTCTCCATAGTCCCTCCATAGTCTCTCCATAGTTCCTCCATAGTCTCTCCATAGTCTCTCCATAGTTCCTCCATAATCCCTCCATAGTCCCTCCATAGTCTCTCCATAGTCCCTCCATAGTCTCTCCATAGTCTCTATAAGTGCAAATATGCGCCGTCGTATCTATGCGCCGTGCCCACAAACTGAGATACGCCTAAAAATAGGCTTCATCCGACCAACGTAACTTGCCTACGCCGGCGTATCGTGGGCGCATATTTACGCTGGACGCATGTGGCGCTCCCATTGATTTCCTATTCAAATATGGAAATGTGGGACATACGTCGATTCACAAACGTACTTGCGCCCAGCGCATAATATACGCGGTTTGCGTAAGTCGTACGTCCGGCGTAAAGTTATTCCCCATATATGAGGCGCAACCCATGCAAAGTTATGGACCAGGGAACACAAGCCGTCGTATCTTTTGTCGTTTACGTTGTATGTGAATAGGGCTGGGCGTAGGTTACGTTCACGTCGTAGGCAGTGATCCAGCATATCTTAGGGAGTAGTTCCGACGTGATTCTGAGCATGCGCACTGGATGCGTTCACGGGACGGCGCATGCGCCGTTCGTTATTCGTATCTTTATGGCACTCGGCCCATCATTTGCATGGGGTCACGCCTCATTTGCATGGCTCACGCCCACTTCCACTTACGACGACTTACGCCTAAGAAACCGAGCGCAGATTTGGTGGCAAGTGCTTGCCTCTCTGCGCTGCGTCGGCATAGCGTAAAGAAGATACATACGCTACAGCGGCATAAATATGCGCCGATGTATGTGAATCCGGGCCTGTGTGTCTGTGTGTGTATACTGTGTATGTATACTGTGTGTCTGTGTGTGTATACTGTGTGTCTGTGTGTGTATACTGTGTATGTATACTGTGTGTCTGTGTGTGTATACTGTGTATGTATACTGTATGTGTGTATACTGTGTATGTATACTGTATGTGTGTATACTGTGCGTCTGTGTGTGTATACTGTGTATGTATACTGTATGTGTGTATACTGTGTGTCTGTGTGTGTATACTGTGTATGTATACTGTATGTGTGTCTGTGTGTGTATACTGTGTATGTATACTGTATGTGTGTATACTGTGCGTCTGTGTGTGTATACTGCGTGTCTGTGTGCGTATACTGCGTATGTATACTGTGTGTCTGTGTGTGTATACTGTATGTGTGTGTATACTGTGTATGTATACTGCATGTGTGTATACTGTGTGTCTGTGTGTGTATGTATACTGTATGTGTGTGTATACTGAGTGTCTGTGTATACTGTATGTGTGTGTATACTGTGTATGTATATACTGTGTGTCTGTGTGTATTCTGTGTATGTATACTGTATGTGTATACTGTCTGTGTGTGTATACTGTGTATGTATACTGTCTGTGTGTGTATACTGTGCAGCCCCATAATCTATTGCCTGGGGGCCCTATAATCTCCTATTGCCTGGGGGCCCTATAATCTCCTATTGCCTGGGGGCCCAATAATCTCCCAGTCCACCCCTGGATGAGATGTGGTGAGTGTGAAGACCATTGGAGTACAGTGACCTCATTGTCCAGTGGTGAGATGAGTGGAGATTTGTGACATGGTGACATTATCCTGCTGGAAGGAGCCATCAGAAGACGGGGACACTGTAGTCATAAAGGGATGGACATGATCAGCAACAATACTCAGGTACTGTAGGACGTGGCGTTTAAAAGATGATCAATTGGTACTAAGGGGCCCAAAGTGTGCCAAGAAAATCTCCCCCCCACACCATTACACCCCCACCAGCCTGATCCGGTGATACAAGGCAGGATGGATCCGTGCTTTCATGTTCTTTACACCAAATTCTGACCCGACCATCTGAATGTCGCGGCTGAAATCGAGACTCATCAGACCAGGCAACGTTTTTCCGAACTTCTATTGTTCGATGTTGGTGATCCTGTGCCAATCGTAGCCTCAGTTTCCTGTTCTTAGCTGACTGAAGTGGCACCCGGTGTGGTCTTCTGCTACTGTAGCCCATCTGCATCAAGGTTGGACGTGTTGTGCATTCAGAGATGGTATTCTGCACACCTTGGTTGTATTGAGTGGTTATTTGAGTTACTGTTGCCTTTCTATCA
This sequence comes from Rana temporaria, assembly GCF_905171775.1. Taxonomy (NCBI): domain Eukaryota; kingdom Metazoa; phylum Chordata; class Amphibia; order Anura; family Ranidae; genus Rana; species Rana temporaria. Next base: position 143,375,167 of record NC_053499.1, read on the forward strand.
TCTCCAACCAGTCTGCCCATTCTCCTCTCACATCAACAAGGCGTTTTCATCCACACAACTTCCGCTCACTGAAAATTTTCACTTTTTCGGACCATTCTCTGTAAACCCGAGAGATGGTTGTGTGTGAAAATCGTAGTAGATCAGCAGTTTTTGATATACTCAGACCAGCCTGTCTGGCACCAACAACCACGCCACGTTCAAAGTCACTTAAGTCCCCTTTCGTACCCATTCTGATGCTCGGTTTGAACTTCAGCAAGTCGTCTTCACCGCGTCTAGATGCCTAAATGCATTGAGTTGTTTGTGAACACGCCGATCATCCTGTGTAAACTCCCCTATGACATAACCCACCATTATGGCTCTCGCTGGTTGTACATTGGTGGTCGGTGGAAAGTCCTGAGCATCACATCTGGTCCAAATTGTAACATAACAGATGAAGAGGTTTGATGTTTTGTGTTCCTTTATATTCTGATGTCTGCAGAGACACGGCCTGAGGGTACAAAGATGGAAATCCCCAATTATTTTACCAATTAACAATGATAGATACAACAGCGGTTTACAAAAACAAGCTGAGAATTGTTTATTACCACCAATCCAGTGACTCACATGAGTAATGCCTGATTATCATACACCGGCACAGGACTGCAGCTGGAGTAACAGTCAATCACAGGGGCGGCTGGTGGGGGGCGCAAACAAACTGAAAAAAAAAAACATCAATTGCAGCCACTGTGCCATCAAACGCAGCTACTGGTGCCATAAATTGCCACCACTGTGCCATCAAACGCAGCTACTTTACCCATAAATTGCCACCACTGTGCCAACAAACGCAGCTACTGTACCCATAAATTGCCACCACTGTGCCATCAAATGCAGCTACTGTTCCCATTAATTGCTGCCACTGTGCCCATCAATTGCCGCTACTGTGCCCCATCAAATGCCGCCAGTGTGCCCATCAATTGCCGCTACTGTGCCCCATCAATTGCCGCTACTGTGCCCCATCAATTGCCGCTACTGTGCCCCATCAATTGCCGCTACTGTGCCCCATCAATTGCCGCTACCGTGCCCCATCAATTGCCGCCATTGTGCCCATCAATTGCTGCCATTGTGCCCATCAATTGCTGCCAGCGTGCCCATCAATTGCGGCTACTGTGCCCCATCAATTGCGGCTACTGTGCCCCATCAATTGCCGCTACTGTGCCCCATCAATTGCCGCTACTGTGCCCCATCAATTGCCGCTACTGTGCCCCATCAATTGCCGCTACTGTGCCCCATCAATTGCCGCTACTGTGCCCCATCAATTGCCGCTACAGTGCCCCATCAATTGCCGCTACTGTGCCCCATCAATTGCCGCTACTGTGCCCCATCAATTGCCGCTACAGTGCCCCATCAAATGCTGCCAGTGTGCCCCATCAATTGCCGCTACTGTGCCCCATCAAATGCTGCCCCAGTGTGCATCCCCCGCCCAGCACTTACCTGTCTCGGGTCACGGCGCTGTCCTCCACACTCCGAGTCTTTGATGTCTTCTGCCATCCTCTTCTATGATTTGACACCTGGGCGTCCAATCACAGCGCCTGTCGCTTCAGCCAGTCAGTTGACAGCCAATCAGGTGCTTAGTTCTGGTTACCTGAGAGGCGGGTCAGTTTTAGGAAAGAGATGTATTTGCTTCCCTAACACAACACTGAGTAAACAGCATTGCGCCCGCTATTTACCATTTTGGAAGCCTATTAGAGCCCATGACTTTAATCAGGCGCTTCCAAAAACACCCCCGCCGCTGTAATTCAGATGCCCGGCGCCCGACAAGGGACCAGATACCTGAAAAGGAGGTGGCGAAAAGAGATAGATTCATTCTATTGGTGATTGGTGATAGACAATAGATAGATCAATGACACCAATGATGAGGCACACTTACTATTAATGACACTAATGATGGGGCACAATTCCTCCCAATGACGGGGCACAATTTCTCCAATGACAGAAATGATGGGGCACAATTTATCCTAATGATATCAATGATGGGACACAATTCCTCCCAATGACAGAAATGATGGGGCACAATTTATCCTAATGATATCAATGATGGGACACAATTCCTCCCAATGACACCAATGATGGGGCACAATTTCTATTAATGATATCAACGACGGGCCCAATGACACCAATGATGGGACACAATTCCTCCCAATGAAACCAATGATGGGGCGCAATTTCTCCTAATGATATCAACGATGGGGCCCAATGACACCAGTGATGGAACACAATTCCTTCCAATGACACCAAAGATGGGGCACAATTTCTCCTGATACCAATGATGGGGCACAATTTCTCCTAATGATATCAACGATGGGGCCCAATGACACCAATGATGGAACACAATTCCTTCCAATGACACCAATGATGGGACACAATTCCTTCCAATGACACCAATGATGGGACACAATTCCTTCCAATGACACCAAAGATGGGGCACAATTTCTCATAACAATGATGGGGCACAATTTCTCCTAATGATATCAACGATGGGGCCAAATGACACCAATGATGGGACACATTTCCTTCAAATGACACCAATGATGGGACACAATTCCTTCCAATGACACCAAAGATGGGGCACAATTTCTCATGATAACAATGATGGGGCACAATTTCTCCTAATGATATCAACGATGGGGCCAAATGACACCAATGATGGGACACATTTCCTTCAAATGACACCAAAGATGGGGCACAATTTCTCATGATAACAATGATGGGGCACAATTTCTCATGATAACAATGATGGGGCACAATTTCTCCTAATGATATCAACGAGGGGGCCCAATGACACCAATGATGGGACACATTTCCTTCAAATGACACCAAAGATGGGGCACAATTTCTCATGATAACAATGATGGGGCACAATTTCTCATGATAACAATGATGGGGCACAATTTCTCCTAATGATATCAACGAGGGGGCCCAATGACACCAATGATGGGACACATTTCCTTCAAATGACACCAAAGATGGGGCACAATTTCTCATGATAACAATGATGGGGCACAATTTCTCATGATAACAATGATGGGGCACAATTTCTCATAACAACAATGATGGGGCACAATTTCTCATGATAACAATGATGGGGCACAATTTCTCATGATAACAATGATGGGGCACAATTTCTCATGATAACAATGATAGGGCACAATTTCTCCTAATGATATCAACGAGGGGGCCCAATGACACCAATGATGGGACACAATTCCTTCCAATAAAAACTAATGATGGGACACAATTCCTTCCAATGACACCAATGATGGGACACAATTCCTCCCAATGACACCAATGATGGGGCACTGTTTTTTCCCCACAGACGTCAAGACATTTTATACTTCCAATGGCCACAGTTCGGCCCTCCTAAAGTCTGAAGAGCAGTAAACTGGCCCTTTGTTTAGAAATTTTTCGAGGCCCTGCTCTATATCACTGAAAATTTGAACAAAAATCACTAAATTGCCATGAACTTTCCTACCCGGTGCTTCTCAACACTCACTGAAGCTTTACACCAATTGTATGTCCTCTTTTGAGTCTAGGAAAGGCAGCAGACCAAGACTGGAAGAAGGTTGAGTTTTCTCCTTTGTAGGAGGAGGACACATTCTGGCTTCTATACAGAAGTCCCAGCATTCCACTTTTACCAGCGTTATCATCCACACAAGCCAGCTATGACGAGAACCAGGACAGGGAAATGACAGCAAGCATAGAAAACTGTTCTCCGTTCCTGGCTCGCCTGTCAAAATTTGGTGTTTGGTGTATATTTTGTTAGCCCGCCTTAATTGCTACTAAATTCCCACAATTATGCCGACAGAGACCTTAGGCCCCTTTCACATTAGCGGACCGTTCGTCCGTTTATTACAAGTCCGTTTACAGACTTGTAATGCTTCCCTATGGGATCGCGTCCGTTAGCGGATGGAGCATCCGCTAACGTCCGCAACCATCCGCGTCCGTCGGCTTACCTGTAGGTGCTTGAAATATCTCCCTGACCGGTCTAGGAGATATTTGCAAATCGCGGTACAGCGATTTGTTCTGCAGATGCGCCGGAGTTAGAAAGGGCACGCTGTGGTGGCGAGAGCTGATGGATTGAAGTGGTGAAGGCAAAAAAAGATTGGTAAGGAAAGAGTGATAAGGGCAGAAAGATTGGTAAGGGCAGAGAAGGGAATTATGGGCAGAGAAGAGTGGTGAAGGCAGGGAAGAAAGGTATGGGCAGGGAAGAGTGGTGAGATTAGGGAAGAAATGTATGGGCAGGGAAGAGTGGTGAGGGCAAAGAAGGGAGGTATGGGCAGGGAAGAGTGGTGAGATTAGGGAAGCAATGTATGGGCAGGGAAGAGTGGTGTGGGCAGGGAATGAAGGTATGGGCAGGGAAGAGTGGTGAGGGCAAGGAAGAAAGATATGGGCAGGGAAGGGAGGTATGGGCAGGGAAGAGTGGTGAAATTAGGGAAGAAATGTATGGGCAGGCAAGAGTGGTGTGGGCAGGGAAGAAAGGTATGGGCAGGGAAGAGTGGAAAGAAAAGGAAGAAAGGTACGGGCAGGGAAGAGTGGTGAGGGCAAAGAAGGGGGGTATGGGCAGGAAAGAGTGGTTAGGGCAGGGAAGGGAGGTGTGGGCAGGGAAGAGTGGTGAGATTAGGGAAGAAATGTATGGGCAGGGAAAGGTGGTGAGGGCAGGGAAGAGTGGTGAGGGCAAGGAAGAAAGATATGGGCAGGGAAGGGAGGTATGGGCAGGGAAGAGTGGTGAGATTAGGGAAAAATGTATGGGCAGACAAGAGTGGTGTGGGCAGGGAAGAAAGGTATGGGCAGGGAAGAGTAGAAAGGCAAGGAAGAAAGGTACAGGCAGGGAAGAAAGGTATGGGCAGGGAAGAGTGGTGAGGGCAAAGAAGGGAGGTATGGGCAGGGAAGAGTGGTTAGGGCGCAGAGAAGGGAGGTATGGGCAGGGAAGGGAGGTATGGGCAGGGAAGAGTGGTGAGGGCAGGGAAGGGAGGTATCGGCAGGGAGGTGTGGTGAGGGCAGGTAAGGGAGGTATGGGCAGGGAAAAGTGGTGAGGGCAGGGAAGGGAGGTATTGGCAGGGAAGAGTGGTGAGGACGGGGAAGAAATGTATGGGCAGGGAAGAGTGGTGAGGGCAGGGAAGAAAAGTATGGGCAGGGAAGAGTGGTGAGGGCAGGGAAGAAATGTGTGGGCAGGGAAGAGTGGTGAGGGCAGGTAAGGGAGGTATGGGCAGGGAAAAGTGGTGAGGGCAGGGAAGGGAGTTATGGGCAGGGAAGAGTGGTGAGGACGGGGAAGAAATGTATGGGCAGGGAAGAGTGGTGAGGGATGGGAAGAAAAGTATGGGCAGGGAAGAGTGGTGAGGGCAGGGAAGAAATGTGTGGGCAGGGAAGAGTGGTGAGGGCAGGGAAGAAATGTGTGGGCAGGGAAGAGTGGTGAGGGCAGGGAAGAAATGTGTGGGCAGGGAAGAGTGGTGAGGGCAGGGAAGAAATGTGTGGGCAGGGAAGAAATGTGTGGGCAGGGAAGAAATGTGTGGGCAGGGAAGAGTGGTGAGGGCAAGGAGAGCATGGCAGAGTGCTGATTAAGTTGGGTGGGGGGGGGGGGGGAATGTGTGTAGATCTGTATCACGACCATCTCTAGAAAAAGTATTTGGCTCTCTAATTTAATATTCATTTCAGTTTTTCATTTTTAGGATTCGGATGCCTAAAGAAGAAAGCTGGATGAAAAATGGGAGGCTTTCCAACATTCTTTTGTCTAAATAAAAAAAAAAAAAAAAACCATTAGTACGAAAGAAGACGGATCGCTGCTATTGCATTTCTTATCTCCGCAATCATAGCAAACAGGAAGCATTGTATCTGGGGAGCAACAATGACTGAATGACTAAAACATTTAGGAGAGTTTGGAGAAAATCGTTTTTTTCCCTCACATTTTTTTTTTTATCCTCGAAAAAAATATCGATATTTAAAATGACATTACAAAATTAAGTCAAAAATGCAATTTCGGGGTCAAAAAGTTATCAGCAACTAGACCGATAATGATAAATGTATCTCTGGACGTGAAAGTATGAAATACGGTCCAGTCATTGCAGAATGTCTGGTAGGAAAAATATTCTATCAATTGAAAAAAGGAAAGCAGCAGATTGCTGAGCAATGGTGACAGTAAAATCTTCATCATCTGCTGATCTAATTTCCGCAGGTTTCGTAAGAAAAGATTCCTGCGTTTTTGTACCATTTTTTTGCAGCTGCTTTAAAAAAAGAAATATCTTTAGCATGACTGAGCAAAAAACGAAATTCCGAACGTTGAGGGAGTGGAGGGCGACTCCTGGGCTGGCAGGGGGATGTTTTTCTTGGCCGCTGTTACAGAATTTGGCGCAAGGAGAATTTCCGTATCTGTGATTCTTCTCGCCATCATTTTAATATGTAAAATGCTGGGAAAAGGAAAAAGGGCTCCACCCAAAACTGACCGGAAACATCTGTCACCAGGATCTCCGCACTTATCTGAATCCCCCATTTCATCATCTATCCCCGACCTACCCCAGACTATGCGGCGAAATGTGCCGTCGTATGTTCCCCATACATAGTTGTATTTATTAGTTCATTCGTTATACTACCCATTAGTTCAATTGTTTTTTCCCTCCTTAACCACTTAAGACCCGGACCATTATGCAGGTTAAGGACCTTGTCCCTTTTTGCGATTCGGCACTGCGTCGCTTTAACTGACAATTGCGCGGTCGTGCAACGTGGCTCCCAAACAAAATTGGCGTCCTTTTTTTCCCACAAATAGATTTCTTTTGGTGGTATTTGATCACCTCTGCGGTTTTTATTTTTTGCGCTATAAACAAAAATAGAGCGACAATTTTGAATTTTTTTTTTTTTTTTACTTTTTGCTATAATAAATAACCCCAAAAAAGATAAAACATTTATTTTCCCTCAGTTTAGGCCGATACGTATTCTTCTACATATTTTTGGTAAAAAATAAATAAAAATAAAAAATCGCAATAAGCGTTTAAAGCGGGGGTTCACCCGTACATAACACCTTTTCCCCTTAGATGGATGCTCGTTTTGTCTAGGGGAATCGGCTAGTTGTTTTAAAATATGACATGTACTTACCGTTTACGAGATGCATCTTCTCCGCCGCTTCTGGGTATGGGCTGCGGGAATGGGCGTTCCTATTTTGATTGACAGTCTTCCGACGGTCGCATCCATCGCGTCCCGATTTTCCGAAAGAAGCCGAACGTCGGTGCGCAGGCGCAGTATAGAGCCGCACCGACGTTCGGCTTCTTTCGGCTACTAGTGACGCGATGGATGCGACCGTCGGAAGCCTCTCGGAAGACTGTCAATCAAGAAGGAACGCCCGCTCCCAAAGACCCATACCCGGAAGCGACGGAGAAGATGCATCTCGAAAACGGTAAGTACGGATCATATTTTAAAACAACTAGCCGATTCCCCTAGACAAAACGAGCATCCATCTAAGGGGAGAAATTGTTTTATGGGTGAACTCCCGCTTTAACGATTGGTTTGCGCAAAATGTATAGCATTTACAAAATAGGGGATAGTTTTATTGCATTTTTATTAATATTTTTTTTACTAATAATGGTAGCTATTTTTTCGTGACTGCGACATTATAGCGGACAATTTTGACACATTTTTGGGACCATGGTCATTGTCTCTGTACTGTGATGCACAAAGAAAGTTTACTTATTCTAAGGCCTATCATTACAGCACTTAAAGTAGAATTCCAGGATATACCCTAGTCCTAAAAATGCTCCCCCCCCCTAATGCTGCCTAACCTGTGTAAGAAAGATGTATATACTTGCCTATAATTTAGCCCACTTTGGTCACATGATCCAGACCCCTGTGTCAGCCAGCAGCAGATGTGGGGGAGAAATGACTACAGATGGGCCATAGGAGTTTATGGGTAACACCGCTCCAGGATAACTAGCCATTGTCAGGTGTCCTCTCCCCTGCAGCTGCTGCTGACACGTCATGGACTGGAGCAAATTGAGTATATACATCTTTCTTACACAGGAACTAGTATATATATATATATATATATATATATATATATATATAAAAAACTAAAAAAAAAAAAAAAAAACTTGTGGCGCTCCAATCTTTCATACAGGCATACCCCACTATTAAGTACACAATCGGACCAGAGATTGTATGCAAAACAAAAATGTACTTAACCACTTTAGCCCTGCAGAATTTGGCTGCCAAATGACCGGGCCACTTTTTGCGATTCGGCACTGCTTCGCTTTAACCGACATGCGACGGGACTCCCAAATAAAATTGAGGTCCTTCCCCCCCCCCCCCACAAATAGACCTTTCTTTTGGTGGTATGTAATCACCTACAGTTTTTTTTTTTTTTTGCGCTATAAATATAAAATTAGAGCGACAATTTTGAAAAAAAAAAAAAAATCAAATGTTTTACTATAATAACTATCCCCCCCCCCCCAAAAATAAATCTATAAAAACATTTTTCCCCTCCGTTTAGGCCGATATGTAATCTACATTTTTTTTTTACCAAAAATAAGAAAATCGCAATAAGCGTATATATTGATTGGTTTGCGCAAGTTATAGAGTCTACAAAATAGGGGATAGTTTTATGGCATTTCAGCAATCAGCGTTTTTTAGCGTGACTGCGACATTATGGCAGACACAGACACTTGACATCATTTTGGGACCATTGTTATTTATACAGTGATCAGTGCTATAAAAAGTGCACAGATTACTGTGTAAATGACACTGGCAGGGTTAGCCCCTAGGGGTCAATGAAGGGTTTAAGTGTGTCCTAGGGAGTAATTCTAACTGTGTGGGGGCTGGACTACATGTGACATGACACTGATCACTGCTCCGGATGACAGGGAGCAGAAGATCAGTGTCCTGTCACAAGGCAGAACAGGGAGATGACTTGTTTACACAGGCATCCCCCTTCTCCGTGACACAAAACGCGGGACACCGGTGGACAGAGTCCGCAGGGTCACAGGGGCTCATGGCAGGGGTGCGCGCGCCACGAAATTCAAAGAAACGTATATACACACACACACACACGTCGTTTTGCGCAGCTGTGCCATTCTGCCAACGTATATAGTTGTGACATGGTCGGCAAGTGGTTAAAGTGAAGCAATACCCATTTCCACTTCTCAAACGGCTGTAAATACACTGGCTCTATGGGAAATCTTGGTCAAATTGACATGGCACTGCTCCCGAACCATAAGTGACAGGGGACACCAAACTTGGGGACCCAGGACTACAACAGGGTAGATTACCTAGGCAAGCTGGCCGACCCCAAAATCAGATATGTTGTACTCCTGGGTCCCCGTCACCTATAGTTCAAGCTGACCAAGATTTCCCATAGAAGCCAATGTTATAAACCGGGAGCCATGTCAAGCTGACCAAGAATCCCCAGACGTAAATGTGTCCGTAAAGCGGGGCAATGCCTGTATACTGTTTCATCATCACATGGTGGTGACCATTTGTTATTCATGCCTGCCAATAAAATACAAATGAGGTAGAAAAACATCTTTTATTTGCCTTCAGTCGGACAAGATAGCCAGAATGTGCCATTCCAAAGTGTTCTGCAAATCGACTGAACATCAAATTAAAAACAAAAAAACAAAATATAATTTTACAAAATGCTATTTACAAGATGCACCCGATGGGAAGGAGAGATGGCTCCACTACACACTGTACACAAATCGCAATGCCGACCCAGCAGCGCCATTACATGCTGACAGAATTCAGCCCACAAGTCCTTGCACGGCAGTCGTCCACACATTGATATCGGCAGACCCATCATTGAAAAATAAAATAAAAACAGGAGGGAGGTGTAGGACCCTGCCAACGTTCGTAGTTTCACATTAAAAAGCATAACGGGTTCGAATATCTTCAAGTTTCTTGGAGACTTCAGGAGGCGTCCTGTCCAATTCTTCTGCTACACTCTTCTGTTTAATCGGCTCCATAGAGTTGAACTGCTCACACAGATCTCCATCAATCACATTCTGAGGGGGAAAAAAATTGTACAATGTAAGGGAAAGATAAAATCCACCCCGTTCCATATCTACATTACCCGCTCCTGCCGTGATTAGACACAGCGGGAGCCGATCTGCTGTTACCAGCCGATTATTAGGCAGAACAGCGATCTGCCTATATATAAAAGGAAGATCATAGATCTGTCAGTACAGAAGGCGTGGATCCTGTAAAGCAGAAACATGGATCCATGCCCTTCCCTAGTAAAAGCACCTCCTCCACAGTACACAAGCACTGGCTAGGCTCACAGCTAGGGTCAGAGTTAATCCTTTGATCACCCCTGTTTAACCCCTTCCCAGCCAGTGTCATTAGTAAAGTGACAGTGCAGATCGTTAGCACCAATGACTGCATTAGTGTCACTGGTCCCCAAAAGAGTGTCAGTGTCCGGCCTGTCCGCCGCAATATTGCAGTCTCGCTACAAGTCGCTGATCGCCACCATTACTAATAAAAAAATAAATACAACTAAAGTAAAAATATCCCATAGTTTGTAGACGCTATAACATTCGCGTAATCAATATACTCTTATTAGGTATTTTTTCTTTACCAAAAATATGTAGCAGAATACATATTGACCAGCCATTCACTGGGAAGCTCAGTGTGCTGCTGCTTCTCATTCCCCCTCAGCTCATATGCAGCTGAGAACAGAGGGAATGTGATCACTTTATATATATATATATATATATATATATATATATATATATATATATATATATATATATATATATATACATATACATATACATATACACACACACACACACACACACACATATATATATATACATATACACACACACTTCCATTTTTTAAATCTATACACAAATGGTTTGCCTGTCATTTCCATTTAAAACTGAATGGGTTGTTTTAAAAAAGGTGATCTACAGTCACTTTAAACCTGTGGTGGCTTTTGTTTGTGGGACTGGATTCCACAATTATCTTCTGATACAGAGAAGGCTCCCAGTCCCGTTTCCTGCTCTATGTAGTATAGAGAAGATGGCAATGACACTTCTGTGAGCTGGTATGATCTGCCCAGCAACAGTCATGACCTACCTGCCTACATTGACTGGCAGCTGTGCCATTAGCCGCTCTCAGTTGCACAACATTGTTTGCTAGGAATTGCAGAATCACCCCACAGCTGCCGCCCTGTAGCAGTAAAAGTGCTATGGGGCAGACGGAAAGCATTCAATCCCCAGATACACACAAAAGTCTTACCTTGACAGGGAAGTAATAAGATCGATAGCTGAGGTGATCGCGGCCACAGATTGGGGGGTGCTCCGAACGCAAGTGCATCTCTACATGCTGGAAGAAGTCGTGATCCTGTTTATGAGACACAAAAGATAAAAACAATCTTAGATTATGGCATTAACGTTTGTTCACCTGTATTAACATTTGGGCTGCCATTGCCAAGCGCTGTATGAAAAAGCTTTCTGGCTGCCACCGGTTTCAATAATTTGAGTCACTTCAAACCCAAAATTTGGGATTTTCTTTATCTTTTCACGGATAATGGTAAACAGGACATATAGAGGGTAAATTTTAACAGGGGCACAGAGAAATAAAAACTGACAGGTGTTCTAATCTCTCTTCACTCTATCCAAAGCTAAGAAAGTTTTACCATTAAAGTTTAAGCTAAAGAGAAAAATAATAATATGTCCATGAAAATTAGGCTATGTATGTACCTCATGAGAAGTAAACGGGACAAGGATTCCAATCCCGCCTGACAGAGTAGTGTAGACCAGGGACTCTGATCCTCCAGGAATCAGGGTGGTCTTTTGCAGCGATAGCACAGTCTCTCCTACATGATAGTTCATGATCACCTCCGCCTGAAAAGGAAAGAAACAGTCATGGCACGGCTCTGACCAAAAAAAATAAATAAAAAAAATCCCCCGCTACGGAACTGTACAACAGAAATAATTACCTTCTGAGAAGCTCCATTAAGAAGTCCCCTGTCCCACAGTGCCTTGTTACCAGTAGGATCTTCATCCACATCGTCATTTGTGTTGGTAGGGAGACGAACCTGTGAAGAACCATAAGAGTCATCATCAGATAATTCAACAGCTCAGGCAATCACAACTTAAATACTCAAAGATGCAAAGCTTCTTACTTACAGAAAGGATAGACACCCCCCCCACCCCCCCCAATCCGTGTTTCTAGATTGTGCTTGCCACTGTGCAGAGCGATTGCTCTGGTTACTAACCACTTGACCTCCGGAAGATTTACCCCCCCTCCATGACCAGATAGTTTTTTGCTACACGGCATTGCGTTACTTTGACAATTGCAATGCTGTACATAAATTAAATGTATGTCCTTTTCTTTCCACAAATAGAGCCTTCTTGTGGTGGTATTTGATCACCACTGCGTGTTTTATATTTGAAAAAAATATATTATTTTTGTTTTAGAATCAAAAAGGTCTTCATAGTTTTAGGCCAATTTGAAACAAGATAAAAAAACGTACATGGATTAATGTGCGTAAAAGTTATGACAACTACAAACTAAAGTGTGGTCAGTTCTCCATCTGTGCTGAGAACCCTGTATGCTCTCCTTGAAATATCAGGTAGGAAGGCTGCCACTCCAGGTGAGCACACAAGAACAATCAATGTCCACTCAGGAACCAATGGGTGCCGGCAATGCACGGGATATGCAAAAGAAGAAAGATATGGACAGCCGCACTCCAATTTCTTAAAAAAGACGTGCCCTTTATTGGGTAAAGGAAAAATGTACTACAAGTATCAGCACACAGTGGGAAAAACAACTGACGCGTTTCGCATTGGATGTCAGCTAGTGTAGCTATGACTAAGCATTGATATCCAATGCGAAACGCGTCAGTTGTTTTTCCCACTGTGTGCTGATACTTGTAGTACATTTTTCCTTTACCCAATAAAGGGCACGTCTTTAAAGCGGAGGTTCACCCATACCCTACACATTTTCCCCTTCGCTTTACGCTCGTTTTGTCTAGGGGAATCGGCTATTTGTATTAAAATATGATCCGTACTTACCCGTTTTCGAGATGAATCTTCTTCTGCCACTTCCGGGTATGGGCTGCGGGAATGGGCGTTCCTTCTTGATTGACAGTCTTCCGAGAGGCTTCCGATGGTCGCATCCATCGCGTCACGATTTACCGAAAGAAGCCGAAAGTCGGTTGCGCAGGCGCAGTATAGAGCCGCACCGACCCTCGGCTTCTTTCGGCTACGAGTGACGCGATGGATGCGACCGTCGGAAGCCTCTCGGAAGACTGTCAATCAAGAAGGAACGCCCGCTCCCGAAGACCCATACCCGGAAGCGACGGAAGAAGATGCATCTCGAAAACGGGTAAGTACGGATCATATTTTAATACAAATAGCCGATTCCCCTAGACCGAACGAGCAGGAAGCTAAGGGAAAAAAAAAAAAAAAAAATGGTTGAACTCCCGCTTTAAGAAATTGGAGTGCGGCTGTCCATATCTTTCTTCTTTTGCATATCCTTGAAATATCAGGCTTGTCTTGTCACACCTCCCCTGCTCAGCCTTCACTGGGAAGCTTGGCGTGATGCCGTTTCTCCTCCCCAAGCTCTTATGCAGCTGAGGGAATGCGATCACTTAATAAAAAAAAGGTATTTACAATGTGTGTGTGTGTGTGTGTGTGTGTGTGTGTGTGTGTGTGTGTGTGTGTGTGTGTGTGTGTGTGTGTGTGTGTGTGTGTGTGTGTGTGTGTATATATATATATATATATATATATATATATATATATATATATATATATTATATATATATATTACATACATACACACACACACACACACACACACACAATGTTTTGCCTCTCATTTCTATTTTAAACTTAATGGATTGCTTCACAAGGCGATCGTTTACAATCACTTTACATTTTTGAACTAGGAGCGCACAGCTGTAGTTGGCAAATTAGTCCTTGGCCAAACACATACTGACACTGCTAAGCTTGGGTCAAGAAAGCGTTTGCAAAAATGCGTTGCCTTCCTATCTCAAAGCTCCACCCTACCCCCTCCAAACCCCACCACTTTTTCAGGTGGGGAGGACAATGGTAGCTTCAACTCACCACACAGATATTCCCAAACTTGTCTGCCCCAGCAACCGTTTCATAGTCCAGCAAAGAAGAGGTGGTCACCCAGCGGGGGTGTGTGTCATCAGCAAATATGATCAGTTGGTTCTCATTTCGCTTATACCGCACCCAGAACAAGCTCTCCTGGACATCTGACACGATCACTCTGTGTCCAATAGTTTGGATCCCCACGATGAAGTTTGGAACATGCTTAAAAAAATAAATAAAAAAAAATAAATGTAAAAATTAGAAATAGTCTTTGAGCACAGCTAGAAAGGGGATCATGGCGGAGCGCCCAACACTCACCTTGTTTTCACACTTCCTCAGAAGCTTCTTCTTTCCCAGGTCATAGATCCTCAGCAATTTGCCCACCCCTATCAGGACTCGCCCCTGGTAGGGTGCAATAGCGGCTGGAACTTCCTCTACTGGGGTCTGGGTGGAGAAAAGAGAGTTCAGTCAGGTGACCTTCCCACAAGGCAGATGCCCCCCACTCAGATTTATCTCCACATACCTTGTGTACAAATTCCAGTTTCTCCCCATTGTTTATCAACTTGTAGGTATACACCAATCCTCCAGCAACCGAACGCGGGTTCAGTATAAGATCTTTGGCCACGCCTACCAAGACATACCAATCATCCCCAGTGTTACTGAACCGACACACGGTCACGCTGTAGATGAGAAGAGCGATTATTAAAAAGCTGCCAGGCAGAACAGACAGTTCTCAAATGAACAACACCACACTGAACTGATCAACCCCACCTGAATGCCGCCTCATTCTGCTCCAGCTGTACCAGGTCCAATGTGTTTCCCTGGATGGGATTCAAAACCCTGATGACCGACGCCCACTGCCCATTGCCTGCTTTGGGAGCTCCAAAGATCGATTCAGGCAAGTTCTCATTCAGGAATGCTGCCGCCATTTCTGCTGCCAGTTCTCGTTCATCCTCTCCTGCAGCTTCGACCATTTCCTACAAAAAAAAAAAAAAAAGTTAATTGTATCAAAAGCAAAAGCATAGTGAAAAGTCCCTTGGGGAGCATCTCAGATGAGGGACCATTACACAGATGTATAGCAGTAGGCAATCTTTCATGCATCCCCACCCATACACTCACCTCTGCCATCTGCTGCTTGCGCTGAGCCTTGGTGGCTTCCGTGTAAGCATTGTGATCAGTTTCTATAATGATCAAATTGCTACTTTCGGGGTGGATGACAAACTTGCGTGGGGTGTACTGAAGAGGGAAGGCCACCTGATTAAACACTGCACCCAACTTCTCCAACGCCAAAATTCTGCACAGAGAAAGATGAAACAAAGTTCAACAAAAAGCATTGACCTCAAACACAAGAAGAGCTGCCTCACGTTTTTCTTTACAGCTCCTAGGGTATTCCTAGACACTGGAAAATAGGGATGCACTGATGTCAGTGGCGATACAGAGTATCCGTACTCGTGAAAATGCTCCCGATACTTAAGACCGCTTTTTGCTGAAAAACGGGGGTCACAGGAGTGCAAAACGAACCCAGTCAAACAAGCCCAGGCTGGACTTCTCCTTTAAGCATGAAAATTATAAAGAGCTAAAAAAGTGAGGAGCGCGATACGCATGTGTTGTGTAAAAATTGGAAAAATTTAAGCGATTTTAGAAAGATAATCGTGTTTGTGTGTGAATGGTTGTGCTGGCACTTTTAGTTCCACGTCTTGTGTGTCCTGTTAGCTCTATGAGGAGCTGACCCCCACCCCTTTTTCATGAAAAAGAATGTGCTGGACGAGACAAGGTCATAATAATCGTAGTCATAACAAAACGCGCCAGGTTAATCTAACCAGTGTTATCGTTGATCTGTTTTAAAAAAAAAAAAAAACGGGTTTAATGAAGGATAACCCTGCATGAAAAACCGAGCAGATTTCACTTGCAGACAGTTTACATACACGTTGCAGATTCCTGCGCAGAAAAAGAATCTGCACGTTGTGGTGAGATTATGGTACAGAGAGAACCAGATGCCAAAAACAGCAGCTGTAAAAGCCAGGGTCCAATGTGCACAAGGCCTAAAACTGCTATCTATTAAATTCTCCCCAGGAGTGTGCCTCCCTGGCCGAGACTACCTCCACCTAAGCCTGTGGGGGTTCCAGGTTAAGGGCTTTAGCAGGGATGGTTAGTGTTCAAAGTATTGATCAAAAAAGGGGAGATTGTTAAGGAAATTGTAAATCTATATCTATATATATCTATATCTATAAAACTCAACGTGTATGTATGCATGTATGTATGTATGTATGTATGTATGTATGTTCCAGCATCACGTCAAAACGGCTAAAGATATTAACATGAAACTTGGCACACGTTACTTATATGTCAGCAACAAACATAGGATAGGTTCATGGAGCTAACGTATCGTGGCCCCGACCTGCCTATGGCTATCTACCCATTGTGAGACCCCACGGGTCTTATTTTACTTCCAGACCCGTGTATAATCTCTCCTAATATACCGCGTGTGATTCAAAGTTGAACCCCTCACTAAAGTGAGGTTGATAGACACAACTACTTACTATTCCATATAACGGGAGAATGCACATTCACACGGACATATAATAGTTCACACAAACATGCTCCTATTCCCCCTTTTTTTTTTTTCTCCCCTCTTTTCCCTTTTACCACATAACTTGGTTTCTCTACGGCAAACAAGATGCTTACAGTTATATTTGCTTTTACTGTATGTAATGTTTGAGACGATATTTGTCCCTCTATCTTTTTCTCTTTTACCTCTGAATAAAATAAGATTGAATTAAACATAGGATAGGTGGTTTAACCCTTACCCACCCCTATTTGCCATGGTCGGGGTTTTCCTTTAAAGTCCCATTCAACTCTATGGGAAATACATGTTACTTCATAACTTCCAAACGGCTGTACATATTTCCATAACACTTGGTCACATGTTAATTATATGTCCACTTAAACTATAGGATAGTTAATTTATCCCTTAACTACCCCCATTTGTGAGGGTCGGGGTTTTTGTTTAAAGTCCCATGCAAATCAATGGGAAATGTATGTTCCCACATAACTTCTGTACGCCTGGAGATATTTCAATAATACCTGCTACACATATTACTTATATGCCAAATAAAAATATATGACAGTTAAATTAACCCTTACCTACACCCTTATATAAAAGATGGGTATATTTATATTACTATGATTTTCCTCCCCAAAAGGTTAAGATAGGAAGACCGGGCAACGCCAGGAATTCAGCTAGTTCTGTAAATAAAATTATACTCTTATTTTGAATGTTTGCCTATGTATTGCACATGGCACGAATAATGATTTAAACACATGTTGCATTCTTTCGAGTCCCGATTAGAATTTAGCCAGCCGATGTTACGCCCCTCGTTACCATAAAAATACAATTGCATTATTAATGTGATACCTACAAATTCGTGTGTATAAAACACTTCAATTGCTTTGAATAAACAGACCAGTTATTTGGAAAGATGCCGAGTATCTTTTGTGTCTGTTCCCTACTGCAGAAGTTATTAATTTGGAACCACTAAAAATCGATGAGGGTAGCAGTAGCCCATCTATAAAATTTCCAGAACAGTAATTTAAAAACTGTGAAGCTTTAAACAAAGCTGAAAATGCTCCTGCTATAAAAGAAGACCATTTACATCCCTCCTGAAGCCTGCCAGAGATGTATTCCTCCTGTTCCAACGTGTTGCTTTGACTCTTAGACCCACATTACGCATTCTCTCTTCCCTGACACAGTAGCTTTGAGAAAAGCAATGATGTGATAAAAAGGAGATGCTGGACCACACTTGCGGGGGTTTGAGAGTTGGCGCCTGGGGTGATGGGGGTAAGCAGTATCTGCTGGGTGTCTTAGCAACGTCCCAGCAACAATCCAGGAAGGGATTATGCCATCTCTGGAAGTCTCTCACTTGAGGCTTCAATAAACAGACTGCGGTCGCCCCGGACATGTGTGAAATGGTTCCATTAACTACTTGCCGTCGCCGCACCGTCATTTTACGTCCACAAGGTGGCTCTCCTAGGCGAGACCACGTAAATGGACGTCCTACCCTTTAGCCGCCACTAGGGGCGCACGCGCGCCGCCGGAGGCGCGCGCGCGCCCCCCGCTCGCCCCCGACTCCCGTGCGTGTGCCCGGCGGGCGCGATCGCCGCCGGGCACACGCGATCGCTCGGTACAGAGCGGGGAACGGGAGCTGTGTGTGTAAACACACAGCTCTCGTTCCTGTCAGCAGGGGAAATGCTGATTTTCTGTTCATACAATGTATGAACAGAAAATCAGTGTTTCCCCAAGTGAGGCCACCCCCCCCCCCACAGTAAGAACACACCCAGGCATACTTAACCCCTTCCCCGCCCCCTAGTGTTAACCCCTTCACTGCCAGTGGCATTTTTATAGTAATCTAATGCATTTTTATAGCACTGATCGCTATAAAAATGCCAATGGTCCCAAAAATGTGTCAAAAATGTCCGAAGTGTCCGCCATAATGTCGCAATACCGAAAAAAAAATCGCCGATCGCCGCCATTACTAGTAAAAAAAATATTAATAAAAATGCCATAAAAATACCCCCTATTTTGTAAACGCTATAACTTTTGCGCAAACCAATCAATAAACGCTTATTGCGATTTTTTTTACGAAAAATATGTAGAAGAATACGTATCGGCCTAAACTGAGGAAAAAAAATGTTTTTTTATATATTTTTGGGGGATATTTATTACAGCAAAAAGTAAAAAATATTCATTTTTTTCAAAATTGTCGTTCTATTTTTGTTTATAGCGCAAAAAAAAAAAAACGCAGAGGTGATCAAATACCACCAAAAGAAAGCTCTATTTGTGGGAAAAAAAGGACGCCAATTTTGTTTGGGAGCCACGTCGCACGACCGCGCAATTGTCTGTTAAAGCGACGCAGTCCCGAATCGCAAAAAGTACTCTGGTCTTTGGGCAGCAATATGGTCCGGGGGGTAAGTGGTTAAAAGCCGGTCCGATTCACATGTTATGCACATCCGATTCCCATATATGTGAACCAAGCTTTAATCAACAGGTGGCCCTTACCTGCATAGGCAGTTTTGTTTAAGCTGAACTAATCCTTTACCTGTACACTACATAAAATATTTAAATATAAACTTTTAAAAAGGAGTATTCACAAGTTCTGCTATGTAAATAAGCCCCCTTACCTCAGTGTGTTAGTTGAGATTGCTACAATACCCTCCGGACATTGTTCAGACGCAAAGCCAGACGCGTATTCCAGTGTTTCATAGGACAACGGTGTCAGGTGAAAGCGGGACTGGTAAGAATAGCTGAGCCAGGAGCGACTGGACATAGCAAGCACCTGCCAAAAAAAAGAGGAACTGGGGTAAAGATTCAGCCCTAAAATACGAAAGACCTGTGAAGGAGGAGATGACCAAAGAAGAATGCAGGACGGCCA
Organism: Rana temporaria; assembly: GCF_905171775.1. Classification (NCBI taxonomy): domain Eukaryota; kingdom Metazoa; phylum Chordata; class Amphibia; order Anura; family Ranidae; genus Rana; species Rana temporaria. The sequence goes on from NC_053499.1 coordinate 143,394,674, forward strand.
GCTAGGAGCGAGAGGGAACAGCTTGTTTCGAGCCAGTGGGTAGAAAAACAAAATAAGAGGAGGTCACCCACATTTCCTGACATACGTCGAAGGCTGACGCTTGATGGCAATTTACATTGCTAGTACAAGTACTAGTCTACTTCTAGTGACATTGGCAGGCAGTGATGTGGGGTTTTGGAGTGTGGAAGGAAACCGGAGTATCCGGAGGAAAAACTCATGCTAATACAGGGAGAGCATGCAAATATAATGCACAAGTGCTCAGATACTCACCGCCTCCTGACCTTGCATCCGGACTCTGAAAAGTTTGACAGGCCGTGACCCCAAGTACCGGGTTCTGGTATCAGACAAGTCTCCTGTTACCGGGTCTAACACAGTTCTTAGCAGTACTCCGTTCTACGGGGAGAAGAAGCAGTTTGCCATTATTTTGTAAACATAACAGTAATCACATAAGGGATGTGCTGAGCATCTGGTTCTGGTGCACAGCTATTGCAAATGTTTTTTGGTGCATAGTAAAAAAGTGGTAAAGCTAAATTCACACAACATTTATAGTGCAATTTTACCTTAAAAAGGAGACGTGAACTTTAAAGTGTTACTAAAACCAGGAGCCTGCCATTCACTATATCTGATCTCCCACAGTACATGGAAAACGCAATTATTTTAATAAATATAAACTGCTAAATACCTTTTCTCATCAGCATTATATAGCAGTCTTGTGACCTCCTACAAGCCTCACCAGAAACAGATGGAAGAGTTTTCATACTGCACTGAGCTGTCCTATAAGGCTGCAGGGCTCAAGACCATGTCTGGAAAGTGCCGATTGGCCCTGTGCTGATCACATGCACTCTCCCAAGAAAACAAAAAACCTCTCTAGCAATACACACCAAACTGAGCATGTGCAGCCTGACTCCAAAGAAAGGGTTGATCGGAGAAGACAGGATCAAACAGCAGCTTTTTACACAACGCAGATGATTGACCCCTTAGGTTCCACTGCGAGTAAAACAACCATGCTTTACTGTATATACAGACTGATTTTACTGTTGTGCATTTAGTAACACTTTAAAAAGGTGCATTTTACCTTCCCTAAATCATCCGTTTTCCTCTACAAATACACACTTACATAAAACAGCCACAGTCTGTTTTTTTTTAAATCATGCAGGGCAAGTCTTCCGTGTCCTGGCCATGCCTGTGCATTACAACCTCAAACTTCTGCAATGCACAGGCACAGCCAGGACAGTGAAGACTTGCACTGCTGGATGTAAACAAACAGCAGAACTGAAGCAGCAGATGGAGGCAATTATGAAGGAAGAAAGATGGGGAGGAGGAAGAAGATTTAAAAGTTCACTTATTTAATATTAGAGCTAGATTCAGGTTAAGCTTAAGTTTACAGCTCAGGTTAAAGATAAAAGTGTACTTTCAGCACTTATCTGAGATTCTCGCTCATTTCTAAATTGCTAGGGAGAACGGCTTTGCTGATTAAACTAGAATATTTGACCTTTACAGTCAGGTACCTCCAGCAGGGATGTGAAGGGAAGACTACAGACTTAATCCAGACCAATGAGCTTTCTGACTCTGGTTGTCCATTGGGCTCCCTCTAGTGGTAGCCAGGAGGAGCTACTGCTCCAGAGATGTAACCCGCCACCAATACTGCAGTTCCAGCTTTTGAATTTTCAGCTTAAAAAGCAAAGCATTTTCCCCTTTGTAAAATTACATTTATGAGCAGGGCCAAGGAGCAATAGAAGAAAAAAAAAAAAAAAAAAAAAAAAAAAAACCACACACCACACACACACACATTTGTGAAAAGTGAGACACTGAAAAACAAGCTCAAAACAGTGAATACATAATTTTCCTCTTTAAAGCGGGGGTTCTCCCTAAATTTTTTTTTTTTTCTAGCATGTCATTCAGCATAGTAGCGCGAGCTACAGTATGCCTTTATATATTATTTTTTTTGCGCCGTACTCACTGTTTAATCGGGTTGTAAAGTTTCAGGGGAATGGGCGTTCCTATGCAAAGGGCTCGTGATTGACGGCCGGCTTTGGCACGTCACGCTTCACGGAAATAGCCAAAATAGGTGTTTGCCCTTCACGGCGCCTGCGCAGTCAGCTCCGATGTCTGTGCGCAGGCGCCGTATAGCGCCGGGAAGAGCCAAGACCTACTCCGGCTATCTTCGGGGAGCGTGACGTGCCATAGCCGACCGTCAATCAACTTCCCTCTGGATAAGAACGCCCATTCCCCACGGGGAGTCTGAATCTTCACTGTAGGATTAAACAGTGAGTACAGGGCAAAAAAATAAAAATAAAGGCATACTGTAGCTCGCGCTACTATGCTGAATGACATGGTAGAATGTTGTTACTGATGGTAAACGACCGCTTTAATGATAGCCTCGCCTTAACCACTTGCGGGTGTGGCTCTCGTTCTGGGTAGACGTCATATGACGTCGTCCCAGAACTGGGGTAAATGGGTGTTTAGCCCACTTACAATGGCATCCCTTGAGTCAGGATATCAATAGTCAACATTGAGAGGTTTGGTGCATCTTAACACCATTTCTTCCCTGTATTGTGTTACTCACTTCTCTATTAAGTACCTGCTGTATTGGTAAGACTTGGTAGGCATTTGGTGTTAGGAGTTTATTTTTTGATTGCATAACTTTTTTTTGGACATCTTGTTATAAAAAAACGTAATAAAAGAAAAAAAACTTTAAAAATAAACCCCTCTAAAAGGGAGCTTCACCCAACATGTTTTGTCAAAAATGACATCATGATCCTACCTGAAACATGTTAGGTGAAGCTTGAGGCTGTGATGATGCTACACATACACGCACATTCGAGGATTCTGGGATATGTTACAGTTTAAGCAAATCGTTTGTAAGCGTTTTTAACTGTTTAATAAAAGGTAGCAGATTTCATTACATGTATGATGCTAATGTATTGCTCCTGAATAGTGAGGAAGCTTTTTGTAGGCGATCGACTGTCCCATGTGCCACAGTGTGGAGGAACAACCTGCTTAATACAAACACGACTTATGACGTCTGGTGTGGAGGTGGCAATATGCTCTGGTAAGCCCCAGAGTACTCGTGGAGGACACGTGGTGAGAGTGGATTCACAGAGTTATATGTTTCTATTAAGTTCACTCTTTAGAGGACTACTATTTCATGTGGGGTCTACTATCACTTCTACCAAATGTATCGACTATATACACACACTATAGGAATCATTGTTAGCATTTTTTTCCTCCCTCATGTATAATACTACTACTGAGCGCAGAGTGAGAGATTGGGAGGCGAGCAATTCCCCCCATGTACCACGGTGTGGAGGAGCATCTTGCTTGATACAAAATCCACTTGTGAATTCTCATGTGGAGGTTGCATATGCTCCGTTAAGCGTCAGAGGTCGGCGTTTGTAGAGGATACACACGGAGTGGAATTATGAAGATATCCTGTTTATAGAGTTGTATAGTTTTGCATGGGGTTCTTCTCAAGAGGACCTTCTGTGTTATTGAATATTGATCTTATATTTATAGCGGTCGCTGAGCTGGCTCTTCAGTGTATTCACCCTTTAGGAGGTTTTATATTTTTTTAAGGATATGTTATGAGTTTATATCACGGTGTAAACGAAAAAAAAAAAAAAAAAAAACACGACCACACACACACACAACAGTGCAATCAAAAAATAAACACCCAACACTAAATGTCTCCCACGTCTCACCAATACAGCAGGTACATAATATAGAAGCCAATAACACAATATGGCTAAAAAATGTATCCCAATTTTTATCAAAAAGAGTAGGCTTCTTTCAAAGTTCAAAAATAAACTTGTATAAAATGAGGCCATCATTAAAGAGGAATATTCGTTATTTAGTCACCATTGAGCTCGCTGTTTAGAGTGTCATTTCACTTTTGTGTTTTTTTTTTTATATATTCCTATTGAATATTGTATTCACAATGGTTAGAGCCAAGTGTTGGTTCATCCTAAATAGGAGTCATAATATTTACCATTGAGCTTGCTCTTCAGCGTGCCATTTCACTTTTTAGAGCCCCCCCCCCCCCACTTTAGTTTTGGTATATAAATCCTGTATGCCAAGAATACTGCACTTAAAAAAAAAAAAAAAGGAATTGTATTGTGTATCCTATACCTTAGTGCTGGCTGCTTTAATGATTTCGTTATTTTTTGCACAGCAGATTACACTTTCTTCATTAAAAGTACACAACCGAAGAATCAGAAAGTTACTGTGAGGCGTATAAAACATAATAAAAATGGTATTAGAGCGGAAGCCTTGCGCACCTGAATTCTTATTACAAAATTAACAATTAGAAAGGCTAAAACCCAAGGTATCCGTGCTGGACGGTAGTTCCATCTGCTCTGATCTTTTAATTTGCACCACCATATGTAGTCTGTGATCCCGCCCACCTCTCACCTGAAGTCCTATGTTAAGGTAGAGGAAGCCAATGGAGCCTCGTTCTCCCAGCTCATCTTGTCTTTCTGCCCCTCCCATCTCCACTATACAGAGGGCCTCGGGCTGGGCAGGGAGGGCCTGCATACTGAGAGGCTGTAGACAGTCCTAGAGGAAGAGAACAAAAGCAGTCAGGAGGGACAAGAGCATGGCAGCTGCCTACCGCGGCAAGAAGTCCACATAACGGCCACAATACATCAAACAGCAACCAGAACTCACCGAAGGGTCCAGAGAAATTATCCGGACTGTGTTATCTATAAGACCAACAGCCAAGAAGCGCGATCGCTGCTCCCCTTGTGGTACATTGGCCAGACTCATACACACCACATCGGCAGACATTTCCTTCCTCTCCGTGTACTCATTTAGCTGCCCTGACTGGGGGAAGGAAAAAAAAAAAATTCAAATAAAAAGTGGAAATCTGGGGTCTCAAAACAGGTAATACAATTAAAAGCGAGGTGTAGGATGGGCGTTTTAGAAGCAGGGAATACAGTACATGTGTGGTGGAGGTCAGAAGCAAGTAATATGGCTTGAGTAAGGTGAAGGTTGTGCAGGGGGGGGGGGGGGGGGGGGGGGGGGGGGGGGGGGGGTCTCAAAAGCAGGCAATATGGTTGGAGTAAGATGAAGGTTGGGGATTGGGGGGTCCCAGAAGCAGGTAATATGGTTGAAGGAGAAGTTTTGAGGGGTCTCAGAAGCAGGCAATATGGCTGAAGTAAGGTGGTCTGGGTCTCAGAAACAGGTAATATGGTTGGAGTAAAGTGAAGGTTGGGGATTGGGGAGGGGGTCTCAGAAGCAGGTAATACGGTTTATACAAGAATGGTGTACATACAGGGTCCATCTCAAAGTAGACGAGCTCCCCTCCAGTCAGAGCGATCACCACCTGACGCTGGTTGACCGCACACTTCACAATGATCTTTTTCCCTGGAGTCTTCCACTCATTGACTCTCTTGTCTGCACGAATATGACGGATTCCATCAGGATACACCTGAAATAAAACACACAGATGCTGCAGATCACATTCACCAAGAGCCATTTACATTAGGGACAGGAATCAAAAAGCACTTTTTTTTTTTTTTTTTTTGGAACACAAAGTACAGATGTGTGCTTTAGGTAGGACACACACACACACACACACACACACACACACACACCTTAAAAGGGGGCTGTAAAGGTTTGTGTTTTTTCACCTTAATGCATCGATCGATAGCAGCCATTGGCTTCCGCTGCTGTCAATCAAATCCAATGACATGGGCACCGGGGCCGAGTCATACACTCAGTGTCTATGGAGTGTATGACTCAGGAGCACACCCGCAAGGTAACCCCCCCTCGGGAGAGAGAGCTTCCCACAGTGGGTTATCCAAGTCGCCGAGGGACCCCAGAAGAGGATGTTTGGGGCCACTCTGTGCAAAACGAGCTGCACAGTGGAAGTATGACAGGTTTGTTATTTTAATTTTAAAAGGGAACCTTTAGTATCACTTTCACACTGAGGGTGTTTTGCAGCACTATAGCGTTAAAATAGCGCCTGCAATCTGCCCTTAAATAGCTGCTCCTCACTCCAGTGGCTTTCACACTGGAGCTGTGCGCTGGCAGGGCATCAGAAAAGGTCCTGCCAGCAGCTTCTTAGGAACACATTAGCAGCGGTGAAGTAGCTTCTCAAAGGCGTTATAAAAAAATGAACTTTATTATTATTTAAGACACCAGCTGCATTTTGGTCTTCTACAGTTTCAGAAAACTAGAGATCTCGTTTAAGCTGAATTTTTAAACAGGTCGGCAAAAAAAAAACCACTGAAGTCCTGCTTAGGCTGGCACTCTTTGGCAAAGTGAACATAGATACACCCCCCACCCACAGCCAAGAAAAAGGATCATCATGTGTTCACCAGCCAATCCTCCATCACCTCGAGGATCTCACCTGCACTAGGGCATCTTCTCCTAGCAGAGAGCAAGACAGAGTTGGGGTTGTCCCAAGAAATCCAGAGTCTGTCACTTCCTCTACAGTCTCACCGATAGAGAGTACCAGGGTGGCGTTCACGAAGGACACTATGATGTACGCATCGTACTCATCTGTAAAAAGGAGTGCAAGAATAACCCAAATTAGACCGACTTTAGAAGAGCCATACACTGGTCACATGCATTGCTGTATCAGTTATTATGCATTATACAACATATCTGGGTCAAACAGAAAAACTGCACCTTGACTGGCAAAGGTTTAAATTTTTAATCAGTACTTAAAAAATATAGAAGACCAGTCAGTTTTCTGATAAAAAGGCAATGCCTGTGTTACCTGGAATGCCCCACAATGCAACACCCAGAGATTCTGCCGAACAAGTATATGGTACACGATGATGTATGTATATAAGATGGAATAAGTAAATATGGAACCTGGCAGGACCTCCAAAGTATCAAAAAGGGTGCCACGTTATAATTATCAGAGAACACATAGTGTGGGCTGTACAGCATCTTCTCTGATAAGATCAGCAATGACTGAAAAGGCCTCTAATCTCTTCACATTTATAACATTGGCTGTTCATTTCAATGTATTGTGTGGTATGTGAAGTATGGAGCCATTTAGGAATTTGTCAGCAGACTGAAGCATCTGGAAGGATAGTTTTCTCCAAGTCATCTTCCAGGACGGCTTACAGAGAGATAGGCTCCTCCCACCTAGCATAGGAAACACACAATCCACATTATAAAAAAGACAGCCCACAGGCAGTAGCCCCTCAGTATTCATAAATAACCAGAGGCACAGATAAATGTCTTCTCCTAACGCTAGGCAGAAAAAAAACTGGGGCTGCATGATGCAGAGAGTGGGATGTACCCAGGGGACCCGCCCCCTGGGAGGTGCTGTACTGAGAGAAGTGTTTTAACACTTAAAGTGCCGTTTTTTTATGCCTAGGATATATAACCCTAAGGTCAATGCTGCTGTGTCCGTCCATGAACGGAAGAGAAAACTCCCATTAGTGTAACCAGCTTAGTCCGGGGTCCGGCTTCCAAACCTTCATAAACATTACCGATCGGGTCTGTTCTCTAACCAGAAACAGGCTGTCAGGAGGAAGGTGCTTAAAGCGGAGGTTCACCCAAAAAACTAAATGTTTAACATTACATTCAGCCGAGTTGTCAGAATGACAATCGGCTGTTTTTTTAAATTTTATCCCCGTACATACCGTATTTTCACCGCCGCTTCCGGGTATGTCTTCTGCGGGACTGGGCGTTCCTAATTGATTGACAGGCTTCCGACCGTCGCATATTGCGCGTCACGAGTTGCCGAAAGAAGCCGCAGGCGCCGTATAGAGCCGCACCGACGTTCGGCTTCTTTCGCCAACTCGTGATGGTCGGAAGCCTGTCAATCAATTAGGAACGCCCAGTCCCGCAGAAGACATACCCGGAAGCGGCGGTGAAAATACGGTATGTACGGGGATAATATTAAAAAAAAAGCCGATTGTCATTATAACAACTCGGCTGAATGTAATGTTAAAAATTTTTTTTTTGGGCGAACCCCCGCTTTAAATCTGTGGTCCCACCCAGATCAGGTAGTTCTGTTTTTTTTCCCCCTCTCTGTAAGCAGTCCTGGAAGAGGACTTGGGAAAACGCGAGAGTTATTACCCGTTAACTAATTTTTCCAAGAATGGCGTCAATTCCCTCCCTTGTTTTTATAAGTCTAATGATGTAATTCCAAGCTGGTTGCACTAATAGGAGTTTTTTTATTGTTTTATCTGTGCCTTCGGTTATTTATTATTACCGAGGGGCTACTGCCTGTGGGCTGTCTTTTATAATGTGAATCATGCGTTTCCTGTGCTAGGTGGGTGGAGCCCATCTCTGTAAGCAGTCCTGGAAAATGAGTTAACCGGCAATAACTCTTGTTTTACAAGCCCAGCCTCTCTTCAGAGCTTCAGCAGCCATTACACTGGGCATCCAAAAACACGGCAAAGCCTGGTAACAAGCAACATGAGAAGAGATCTATACACACCTGTATGTGTGGAGGGGGGTTATACCATCACCTCCTCCACCAGCACACACCTGTGGAAGAAACAGAAAGGCTTGGTATTGGGAGGGTGTCATCACCAAGTACCAGCCAGAGTTAGTATGTGCTGAAGAAGATGAGGACAACAAATCACAAGATGTTACATCTTCCTGCTCCAGACACAACACAGAGCTTAGGAAGTAACCAGCAACTTCACCCAACAGTGTTATGTGGTCAGCGAGTCCTGATCTGTGAACTGGGAAGGAAAGCGTGCAATGTCAATGCCCTTTGTACCTCAGATATACACATGTATGCCCGATACATCCAGGTACACATTCCCCACAATGCACACACATCCGCTCCTCTGTACCCTCAATGCACGAATATCTGCCCCCTGTACCCCCAAACACATGTCTGAAGGATGAAAAGGCATCCCATGCTCCCCTCTCTCCAATCACAGATCAGATCTTGCTGGAAATCCTTCTTAAAAAGAGACCTGAACTAGGAGAAATATGAATGATGCCATTGTGAATATATTTCTAGGATTGCCAATTGGCCATCTCCAGCTCGGTTCACACTGGATGCCGATGCGGCTCCCAGCAGGGGTCTCCTGTGCGTTCCCGTTCACCATTTCAGGTCCGATTATAGCCCCAATATTGGGCCGTATTCGAACCTGAAACAGATCAAAAAGACGCACAGGGCTCCCGTGCAAATTCACACCGGAGCCACATCGGAGATATGTGAACCGGCTCCATAGAGCCATTCACATTCTCCTGCTATTGTGAATTGGATGCAGGGATACTGCATCCAATTCGCAATAGTGTGAACCCGGCCTTACAAACAGGCATGCAGAACGCCTGATGTGAATACTTTTAGGTCAGTGCCTGAAAGTACTAAAACCTCTGGATTAGCATAAAGTTCAGGGAACATACTTTAATGAAGATTGGTAATCAATGGCAGTGTTCATATTCACTCAATACATATTTTCTTTACAGTGTCTAGCCAAACATTTTAGTTTTGAATGGATTGGGAAAACCCGATGCCTTGTACACACGGTCAGGATTCCCGACTGGGGGGGGAAAAAAAAAAAAAAAAAAAAAAGAAGGAGAACATGCTCTCCCGTACACACAAGCGGGTTTTCCGACAGGAAAACTCAGATGAGAGCTTTTGGCCAGGAATCCCGGCCGTGTGCATGTTCCATTGGAATGTTTCCGACGGAAAAACTGCTGGTTTTCTTGTACACACGGCTGGGTTTTCCGGCGGGAAAAAGTCAGCCGGCAATCACGGTGGGAAAAAGAGCAGGTTTTCTTTTTTTTCGCCCAGCAGTTTTCCTGTCGGAAAAACTGCGGAGGAGCATACACACGGCTGAGATTCCCGGCCAAAAGCTCTCCTTGCAGTTTTCCCGTCGGGAAACCCGGTCATGTGTACGGGGGCTTGAAGCTTTCTTCACGCCTTGGTGCGGAGACGTCAGTTTTTCTGCATGCCTTCTGCAAGTGCTGAAGGAAAATGGTTCATGTGCCCTGTTCACATCACAACATGCGCACATAAAAACTGATGTCAACATGCATAAAAATGAACTAAAAAAACACACATGAAAACTGATGTAAACTCATGTCCCTGCAAGTGAAATCTGTGCGATTTTCCCATCAGTTTTCAGGCACATATAGTGTGAAAGAGCCCTTAAACCTGTCAGATATTATTGCTATCTGAGACGGTTAAAAGGTTTCCCCTCATTTCCTGTCCCAGTAACACTTTTTCCAGACAGGAAGTGAGGAGAAACATTCAACAGAAAATTTATTCCTGTCTGTGTATCTGCTTCAGATTTCCCTTCATTTCCTGTCTGGTGTCATCTTTGACACCAGGAGGGTAAGTGAGGTGAAAGCTAACAGAGCTCCAAATAACCAGGGCTGTGGAGTCGGAGGAAATTTTGGGTACCTGGAGTCGGAGTCAGCAAACAATGCACCGACCCCAACTCCGACTAAATTTAGATTGTCGGAACATTTAGAAGTCGAAACATTTATCTACCGACTCCACAGACCTGCAAATAACAGAGGGAATCCGACATTGCTTTTAATTTTCCATAGCCAATTCTAAACGATCAAAGGTTTTGGATGGACATACACCGATATATGCTGACCACTGACAGACATCTTACAAAAATAAAAAGGCCAAATACACAGGGAACTCTAACTTTCCAAAATGTAATCTCACTAGGTGTACAATACATTGGATTTTATCAATCAAAAAGGTGAAATGGCTCGAAGATTACTCTACAAACTCCGCACAGACAGCGTTCAATTGCTTCGCTGTGACATGGGATTCTATTTATGGTTGTGGGAATTATATTTCTGAAACAAGTCTTAGTTATCATTGCTAGCATGAAGAGTTACGCACATAAAAGGAGCAATTACTGAGCCCATCAAATGACTGGTGTCATAACTGATCACATGTGCAGCACTATGACAACTGCAGATCAAACAGAGGCCAAGCTGCCATCTCAAGGTGCTGCACATGTGATCAGTCATGACACCAGTGATTTAATGGCTTGACAGTTTGGTTGAGAGCACAAGGAGTTGTGACAGATATAATTCACAGCATGCCTTCGAAGCAACAGTTTCAAGAAACTGTTAAATCGATGCGTTTAGTTCTACTTGAATTTTATATTATATATATATATATATATATATATATATATATATATATATATATATATATATATGATAGAGATATATTTTAAAGTTCAGCTTTAAAGTAGAACACACATATATAATTAAAATATATACACACACACACACACACACACACATACATATACATACATATACTTTTTTTTTTTATTACCCTTGCAGTGGGATCCTCTCTGCACTGCAAGGGTTACATGCTTGTGAAGTCCAGGATTAGAGAAATAAGCTATAATAATTTAAGCTCCAATCACACTTGTGATTTGTCATGCAACTTTGGACATCAAAGTTGCATGACAAGTCGTTCCATGTTTTCCAATTATAACCATCCATATATGTGTGCAACTTAAAGATGCAGTGACTTAAAAGTAGTTCACGCAGCACTATGGTTTGACCTTCATGCAAAGTGAGGGCCACAGACTTCAACGTTAACCATCAAAAGTTACAGGAAAGTCATACCTGATAGTTATACAATGCAACAGTTGTGCATTATCACGTGTCAAACTCGTATCCACGTCGCAGCCAGTGCGACTCATACAAGTGTAAATGTGGCCTTATGCCTCCATCTGTGCATCCACTCCCCCCTCAGCCTCTTCGCTTTGGTGGTCCAGCCGGCAGTCCTACAATGTAGGGAAGGATGGAGAGGGACTGCCCACAACCCGGAGCACAGAGAAGAGATGAGCGCTAACTGCTGGGGGGAGTGGGAGATCAGGCAATTAGATAAATCCTCCTAATGTGCAGTTGACGGTTTCCTGTGGAGGGGCCCCACTGAAAGTTATACTGAATCCTTGGAGTCAATATCAGACATTTCTGTACTGAAGAGCACCCATCACACAACACTGAATGTGACACTGTACAGAAACCAAAAGCAATACAATATGTGCCAGGTGTAATTCGATCTCACATGTAATTAGTATAAACCAAAATTAATTGAACAGGACCAATAAAGATTACAAATACTTTAGATTTGTTCAAGACTAGCTACTGGTTTACTTGAAAATAAGTCTTATGAAGGCCCCTCTTTCCCCCCGTTGACCCACCAAGCTTCACCAAACATACCTTCAATGTGTCGTCTAACTGTCCACACAGCATTGGGGTTACCGGGCAGCTCTGAGACGGCCATTTCAGACACCTAAAAATAAAAAAAATTGTTATTAGAGAGAAGCATGCTCCCTCCCCCAAAAAGGACAATGGCACAGATCGGGGTGCAAATTCCTCTCCATGGACACTAATGGCATCACAGCTACCCAATGCTCACCTCAAGACCGTGTCTCAAGACCCTGAGAGAAGAGCGGGGACCTCGGCCACAGGCCACGTACAGCTGAGGAGTGTCTTCATTGGCCAAGTCAGCAATCTACAAATTAAAGACATGATATCAGAGTCAGCGGGAAGCTTGGTTACATTATTACTGCTCGGTGTGTATGCCACATCTACAGCCACCTACCTGGCATGTCATGATGGGAGAGAGACTGTCCTGCTCATCTACCAGCACCAGGTTCTTCAGGGGTCGGGGCTGGAAGAAAAAGGTGTCTCCCTCTTCTAAGGGCATCGCTGAGGAGAACTCCGGTTCCTCATCATCGTCACCCAGATGGGCAATCTGGTAGAGATAACTAAGGAGTAGATGTACTATTAAAAATATCTGTCTGCATACACATTATTATTTTCAGATTTTAATAGCTGTATTAAATACGATTTTTTTTCCCCCCTCTCGCCGTCACTTTCTTCCAATTTAAGTTTCCCTATTAACCTATTGTTGTATAGATCCAGGACTTTGCATACAGTGGTTGGGGAATCTTCTGGAGGTCAAGTGGTTAAAAGCGTAACATGTTTGGTATCGATTTACTCAGTGTAATGTCATCTTTTACCAAATATTGGGTATGGCGTTCTCTTAAAAAAAAAAAAAAAATCCAAAAAAATTTGCATTTGAAAAACTGCTGTGCAAATACCATGTGACATTAAAAAAATTGCAACACCCAACATTTTATTCTCTAGTGCTTCTGCTTAAACAAAATATAAGGTTTGGAGGTTCCAAGTTATTTTCTTGTGAACAAAAAAAAATAAACCCAAACCAGATTTGTAAATGTATGACAGAATTGGCTTGGAAAGCTAATGGTTCAAGTAAAAGATCTCAGGTTTTTTTTATTTTTGCACCAAGAAATTCCAATTCATAGAAGCTGTCTGAAAATATGACACACACAGTAACATATAATCTTGAAGCTTCACACCCCATTCATAAATGGTAAGGTGCCAATAAATTACTTACTGGTTCCCGAATTCTGAAGCTACAAAGAGAAAACCGGTCTTTAAAACACACATTGCCGAAGCCACTGGAACGGTATCAAAGTATTTCAGACGGATTTCTGTGACCTGAAGAAGCACAAACAAGACAATGAGAAAGAGAACAAAAACCAAACACAGCAGTACAAATACCAATCCTAGAATGCAACTCCTTACCATGTCTTCATCAGTCTCCAGTGTGATTTTAAAGATGTCGCCCTGCTCTGTCTGAGCCAGGAAGAAAAACATGGATTTGGTTTTGTGTGTAGCGGAGCAGACAAAGATCATTCCCCGCTCTGGATCGTCTAAATCATTCTAATTAAAAAAGAACAAACAGTCAATCTAGATTCACATTAAAATCTATGAACACAAAACATTCTGTACATCTCGGCATTACATGCACCTGTCCCTTTAACCACTTGCCCTCTGTAAGATTAACCCCAGTTCATGACCAGGCCATTTTTTGCGATACGGCACTGCGTTACTTATTTTGCACACACACTCTGACACTTTGTGGGAATCAGTGACACCAACACAGGGAGCATACACAAAATCTCTCCCCAACGGGAAGACTACATGCCCCGTGAGTACTTGTGCTCAAATTCTGTGATTTGCACACTTCTGTGTTCCAACTGTCAAAGTTAGGTAGTAGGACTGGTGGGGAGATTACACTGTTGCGCCTGTGCAGGTATGCGCACAGAGGGACTTGACATTTATCTGTAGTCCCAGGCGAAGGAGGGCCAACCTACATGGTGCGGTGGCTATGATGGAGTTCCATAGTGGTCCTACTGGTGAATGAGCCAATACAGTTTAATCATGATTAAAAGGATATAAAAATATCTGCGGATCAGTCAAAAATGCAGTCGGCTCCGAACTTCTAGTGATCTAAAAAATGCGCAGTATTAAAATCTCAAGGAGCGCTGACAGCCCTGATTGAGATATCCCCTGCTGGACTACAGAACATGTCCCCCATTTGTTATCAAAGTAAAAAATTTCCATAGTCCAGCATGGAATAAATGGGCAGGGCTGACAACACTACTTGGGATTTCAGTGCAGCAGAGGCAGGGTTGTCCAGCCACCACGGGTAGTTGGGAGCTCACTGGATTTGAGGTATTTTTCCACACTTCCCAATGTTTTGTGTCCTTAAACATTGTGTGTATGGCAGAGATGTATTGCATCGGACGTACGATAATTCTGGGTTTGAGCACAACCTAAGATGAGTTCTGGCTACAGCTGATCAGAATCTTTATATCCTCTTCATTAGTTTCAGAGAAGAGACATGAAAAATCATCACGAAAGCTGCACCATCCAACTCAATCTAAAATGCAATGTACAGGGCGACTCACCCGCCTTCTTGGGATGGGACAGCGAATATCTGGCTGGTCTCCAAAGTTCTTGTAGGTAATGTAGTTTTCAGAGCAAATGAGCACTCCACTGGGACCATCTGATCCTCCAGGAACTGTACAAAAAAAATAAAAATAAAAAATGTATAAGAACAATGGAACTCCACTAGTGATGTCAAATTGCAGAGAGAGCCAAACATGTACTCACCTGTGATCAGGAAGTTGCCATGCTCCTCCAAAGGCTCGCTATATTTGCGCACTACGTGGTTCAGGCCCAGATCCAGCTCATAGAAGGTCAGTGTCTGTTGGGTGTTAGCAGCTGCCTCTCCAGTTGGGTCATTATCTGCTTCCTAGAAACAAGAAACGGACTGCATCATGGCCATGCGAATACAAAAAGGTCATACTGCAGCCAAGCATTACCCTGCTGTACATGGCTCATAAGAACATACAGCAGCAAGGCTTAACCCGGTCAATCGTGGCTCATCAGTTTAACATTGTCTCCAGTAGAATAGTCAGAGAAGAGACATGAGAATTCATCATGCTGAGCGCCAACATTCAATCTCATTATGTCTTACCTCATAGTCCATCTCCAGACAGGCAAACATGGGATTTTCAAAGCCCACATCTACCCCCACCACATGGTACACCAGAGTGTTCGCCTTATGAGCCTCGAGCGGGGAGGAGATGGTCAGACGGGCAGCTGCATCTCTGTTCAGGATGTACACCAGTTTCTGCTTCTCGATGGCACCTGTGAGCAACCAGAAGACATATTCAACACCCGGGATACAGACCAAGTACTGTGAGCATGGTTTATAATCAAAACTAATTTCATCAGAGAACCATAACAATCCAATCTTCTTTGCCAAAGCATCATCTACTGCATCATCTACAGTCCCCTTAATCAGACTTATCTGTATGAAAGATGAAAATAATCTAAATGTGCATCATTTAGGAGAGGTTACTGGCTGCATGCAGGGTGAATATCACTGGTGAATGCACCGGCAAACCTTCAGAGCTTTGTGCTGTAACCGAGGGGGCGGTGACATGTCAGCCCTCTCAGCGGTGACTTTACAGCACCGGAGGGCTTCGATCCAAAGGGGGAGTATTTTATAATGAGCTACCATGCAATGCACATTATGCCATTGCCTTGCAGGTTTTATTTTTTTAAACTCTGTCAATCCCGGGGAAACATACTGCAAAGCTGAAACCACCACCATCCCGCTATTCCCTAAGCTGGGCGCTTGGCAGTGCTTCAGGGTCCTGCCAATTATCCATAAAGGATGTCCGTGTGTTCATGATTGTGTCCGCCTGCGACTATCGTTTATATACTCTGTTTGTTCCCTAAAAAAGGTATACAATATGGTAGCTGCTGACTTTTAACATAAGGACACTTACCTGTCCCAGGATCCAGCACTATCCTCACCCGAGCCAATTCTTCAATTGGCTTTGGGCGCAGGCATTTCAATTAACAGAAACCGACAGCGAAGCCTTGCAGCTTCAAAGCCGGCCCTCCCACTGTGCATGAGCGAGCAACGCTTTGTGATTGGTCCCGCAGCCCGCCCCCAAAATGGCAAACGTGAAGAAGAGTGAGTAGGGGACGTTCAACTTTAAGCTCCACTGGTCCCTGTAGTGAGGGTCAATTTATAAGATTGGCGCACAGTGCCAGTGAATGAATACAATATTGTGAATCCCATGTGCTCCCCTCACCGGTAACTTTAGTCCATTATCTGAAAACATTGACTTATATGAAAAGATATGTCGCACTGCGCCTTCCCCTTTAATGGGCTAGACACCTCTGAACGGTCATTGTGCTTCTGTCCTATATGGTTCCTTGGACAACTACAGCAAACCAACCTCCTCCCATGAAATACCTCACATGGTGCAATCGCTGTTTATACATGCATTCTGGACCTACGAGTGCACATGTATTTGTAGGGGACGGGGTGCTTTTGTTTTAACTTTACTGCTATCACGATATTGCTATTCAACCCCTGATGTTGCATCAGAGTTTGTCACAGAGATGAAGGGACAGATTATGAGTGAAGATGTCCTGGCCACTTACCATGGTCCTGGGCTCCACAAAGAAATGGACTAGCCCAGGAACCACTGTAGGTAGCAGCAGTGGGAGCTTAATTTTGACTTGCCATAAGAAGAGGCAGAGGGAAAATATGCACTGAGCTGTAAAAAAAAAGTGATCGGTTTAACAGAAATTGCCACAGCCATGGTCTTGTAGCTACTTGGTGGCCAGATGTTTCTATACATACGTCTGAAGGAAGGTTGCCTTGTCCAGATTTATGTTAAGAGTTCAGACAAAAATGCATGAGGAAAAAAAAAAATGGGAGATAGAAGTACAGCCAAAGCTCAATGTGGATGTATTTCTCCTTTAAATCACTGGAGTGCAGAGAATTCTGCATCCCTGTGACCTGTTTACAGCAGGCTGAAGTCACAGAGTTGGTCCAGGCTTGGTAAGGATCGTGACCATATGGTCGCCTGCCTGGACCTGCACCCAGCTCAGCTCTTCAGCTAGCCGAGAGCCTGAGTCAGCTGCTCCTGCCCCCTCCACAGCCCAGCGCTCCAGTGAGCTGAGGGTGGGGGTTGACAGCTACCAGCTCTCTGCTTAGGGATCTCTGAGAATCAAACGAACGGTTCTCAGCTTTAGAGCCAGCGGGGGACAGATGCTGCATCCAGCTAGGCAAGTATAGTTCTTAAAAAAAAAAAATATTCCCATACATCAGTTTTAAGAGGACTTCTGGTACTTGTCTGTAGGATACATCATCTACCTTTACAAAAGCTGTACTACACTGGCCCCGGGGTGCACACCAGGCTCCATTCCTGTATTGCTGGGAAGTCACAACACTGGCCTCCTCACTCCCAATATTTGCCATCGCCTCCCACACTCACTGATCATGACAGCTCGGCCCTTGGGGTCCACAGCCAGGAACTGCCCGGGGACGATCCTACGACAGCCGCTCTTTCCGAAGGTTTCTTGGTGGATCTTCTCGAACATGTTCTTGGAGGGGTGATACTCCAGAATGATGATACGGCCTGAGTCACTGCCCACCACAATGTAATCCTTCGTGCCTCCAGTCAGGCGGAAAGCCATGAGAGAGCGAATCACCCCAAACACTTCCACCGTCAGCAAGGTGTGGACTTTTCCTGTGTTGGCATCGGGTCGGAGTAACTCCACAATCTTCCCCCGGGAAACAACAATCTCTTGTAGTTTGGTTCCTAATCAAAGGAAATAGAGTAAAAAATAAAAAGTTTAGAATGCAAGCCCAGGGAGGAGGCAACAATTTTAAGTTTAAAGAGGACCTGTCAGTAAATTCAAAGTCTGCATGAATACAGTCCTGGCATTTTACAATATACAGCAAAAGCATCAGTCCACAGCTAACATTTATACAAGAAGAGACTCTGCATCCTGGCATGTGGGGATTTATCTCCAGACTCCTCTATTAGTAGTCCAGAATCAACACATCACCGGTAATGGAGAGGAGTATTGAGGGGGAGGAACAAAGTATCAAAAGGTGAGAAGCCTGATGTTGGGTACCTGAGAAATTTCCATGGATGGCAAAGCTGATGCCAGTGGCCCTCTGCAGCGTTATATTGTACAGGAACATAGCGGCGGAGAACCAATATCAACAGCTGGTGGAATCACGTGAGGAGCGCGATACCTGAAATAGATAAATCAGATAATTCCTGATTATTCCTGTACAAATCAGATTATTCCCGTACATTCCTGTATATAGCGAGGGGGCGGAGCTCTTCTCAGAGGTAGTATGTCTTCAGTGATTGTCAGAGAAGAGACATGAAAACTCATCATTGAGAGCAGAAAGATCAGTCAGAGTACAAATACTGGGGAAGAACCGGGACTACCAACTGTGACAGAGGTCATCTAACTGCTACACCCCCTCCCCCACCACACAAAGTACAACATAGCATACAGACCCCCCCCCCCACCAGACACAGGGGAACCCCAGAGACCCCAAAGATGACTCCCAGATAAAGGGGACCCCCACGAAGATCAGAAACAGGGGACGCCCCCAAAGACGGCTCCCAGACACAGGGGATCTCCCAAAAAAATAAAATAACCGCCAGACACAGGGAACCCCCCCCCCCCCCAATCTTATCCCCAAGTCAGGGTCCCCCCGGCCTCCTGCTGATGCGGTCTCCATAAGGAGAGAAATGTGGCTCGCAGACAAGGCCTGACCCGGGGACATACAGGGAACCATACACCCCGTCCCTCCTCACCTTTCCCCCGGAACACACACAGCGTGTCTCCTGTGGCGGATGGCGGGGATTCACACAAGATTCTTCTCCGGGTTACTCAGCCGCTGGTGGAATCACGCGAGGAGTGCAATACCTGAAATAGATAAATCAGATCATTCCCGTACATTCCGGTATATAGCTGGGGGGGGGGGGGGGGGGGGGGGGGGGGGGGGGTTTGTTGGGGGTTGGAGCTCTACTCAGAGGTAGGATGTCTCCATTGATTGTCAGAGAAGAGACATGAAAACTCATCATTGAAAGCAGAAAGAGCAGAGTACAGATGCCGGGGAAGAACCGGGACTACCAATCGTGACAGAGGTCATCTAAATGCTACACCCCCCTCCCCCACCACACAAAGTACAACATAGCATACAGACCAGACCCCCCCCCCCCCCCCAGAGACAGAGTACCCACCAGACACAGCGGAACCACAGAGACCCCAAAGATGACTACCAGAGGTCCCGGTGATCACTGCTCTATGAGGGAACCCCCAATATGGCTTCTAGACACAGGGGGCCCCCCCCCAAACGTAAAAAAAAAAAAAATCATCACCGCCAGACCCAGGGGACCTCTGAGTTTTTCCAGGCAAAGTCACAGGACTCCCCCCCCCCCCCCCCCCAATATAATGGACTGCCTCCTTTTTCCTCATTGGCAGTGGACAGTGCTCCCTATGCCCACAATATCATGCACAGCCCCCCCCTTATCCCCAATCAGGGTCCACGGGCCTCCTACTGGTGCGGTCTCCATAAGAAGAAAAGTGTGGCCCCCAGACAAGGCCTGACCCAGGAACATACACCGTACACCCCATCCCTCCTCACCTTTATCGGTACACACACGGTGTGTCTCCTGTGGCAGATGGTGGGGATTCACACCAGATTCTTCTCTGGGTTACTCAGCCACTGTTGGAATAATCACGTAAGGAGCGCGATACCTGAAACAGATAAAATCAGATTATTCCCGCCCGTACATTCCGGTATATAGCAGGGGCAGGGAGGAGGCAGAGCTCTTCTCAGAGGTAGGTTGTCTCCAGTGATTGTCAGAGAAGAGACATGAAATCTCATCATTGAGAGCAGAAAGATCAGTCAGAGTACAGATACCGGGGACGAACCGGGACTACCAACTGTGACAGAGGTCATCTAACTGCTACACCCCCGCCACACAAAGTACAACATAGCATACAGACCCTCCCCAGACACCCCAAGAGGTCGAAGGAACCGGAACTACCAACTGTGACAGTCAGGGTCCCCCCGACACCCTGCTGGCGAGGCCTCCATAAGGAGAGAAGTGTGGCCCCCAGGCAAAGCCAGACCCGGGGACATAAACGAACCATACACCCCGTCCCTCCTCACCTTTCCCCAGTACACACACAGTGTGTCTCCTGTGGCGGATGACGGGGATTCACACCAAATTCTTCTCCGGGTCACTTAGCCGCTGGTGGAGTCACGTGAGGAGCGAGATACCTGAAATAGATAAATCAGATTATTCCCACCCGTACTTTCCGGTATATAGCGGGGGCAGGGGGCGTAGAGCTCTTCTCAGAGGTAGGATGTCTCCAGTGATTGTCAGAGAAGAGACATGAAAACTCATCATTGAGAGCAGAACGATCAGTCAGAGTACAGATACCGGGGAAGAACTGGGACTACCAACTGTGACAGAGGTCATCCAACTGCTACACCCCCACCACACAAAGTACAACATAGCATACAGCCCCCCCCCCCCACCAGACACAGGGGAACCCCAAAGATGACTCCCAGACAAAGGGGACCCCACATATGGCTCCCAGATGCAGGGGGCAGCCAGAGGCCCCTGAAGATCACCCCCAGAAAAAGGACGCCCCTACAGACCCCAAATATAACTACCAGACACAGGGGACCCCCAGAAGAGGCCCCCAAAAATAACCGCCAGGCATAGGGAACCCCCCAGAGATCACTACCAGGCACCCCCGAGGTCATCGTCCAGAAACATGGGATGCCCTTCTGGCTTCCAGACCCCAAATATGACTTCTAGACACAGGGGACTCCTCAGAATCACCGGCAGGCATAGGGAACCCCCAGAGGACTTGGAGATTACTGCCAAACACAGGGGATGCCCCTACAGACCCCAAATATGACTCCCAAACACAGGGGACCCCACAGAATCACCGCCAGGAACCCCTAGAGACCTCTGCGTTTTTCCAGCCAAAGTCCCCCTCAATTATGCACAGCCCCCTTATCCCCAGTCAGGGTCCCGCGGCTGGTGTGGCCCCCAGACAAGGCCTGACACGGGGACATACACCGAACCATACACCCCGTCCCTCCTCACCTTTTCCCGGAAGACATGCGGTGTGTCATGTAGCGGATTCACACCAAATTCTTCTCCGGGTCACTCAGCCGATGGTGGAATCACGTGAGGAGCGAGATACCTGAAATAGATAAATCAGATTATTCCCGTACATTCCGGTATATAGCGGGGGCAGGGGCGCAGAGCTCTTCTCAGAGGTAGGATGTCTCCAGTGATTGTCAGAGAAGAGACATGAAAACTCATCATTGAGAGCAGAAAGATCAGTCAGAGTACAGATACCGGGGAAGAACCGGGACTACCAACCGTGACAGAGGTCATCCAACTGCTACACCCCCTCCCCCACCACACAAAGTACAACATTGCATATAGACCCCCCCCCAAAGGGAGTACCCACCAGACACAGGGGAACCCCAGAGACGACTCCCAGAGGTCCCGGAGATCACCGCCAGACACAGGGGACACCCAGAGAGGGCCCCCGGAGATCAGTATCTGGCACAAGGAACCCCCAGAGGAGACCCCAAAAATCACCACCAGGCATAGGGAACCCCCACGGGCCTCAGATCACCACCAGGCACCCCCCCCCCCCGAGGTCATCGCCAGAAACAGGGTGATGTCTCTACAGACCCCAAATATGATTCCTAGACACATGGGACCCCCCAGAATCACCAGCAGGCATAGGGAACCCCCAGAGGCCTTGGAGATTACCGCCAGATGCACGGGATGCCCCTACATACCCCAAATATGACTCCCAAACGAGCCCCCCCCCCCCAAAAAAAAACACTGTCAGACACAAGGGACCCCCAGAGGAGGCCCCCGGAGATCACAATCTGGCACAGAAAACCCCAGACTCCCCAAAGATGACCCCGCCAGAGGTCACCCCCAGACACAGAGGACCCCCCCCCCAGATCGAGTCCCCGGAGATCACCATCTAGCACAGGGGAACCCCAGACTCCCCAAAGATGACCCTGTCAGAGGTCACCCCCAGACACAGAGGACCCTACCCCCCAGATCGAGTCCCCGGAGATCACCATTTGGCACAGGGGAACCCCAGTCCCCAAAGATGACTCCCAACACAAGAGGACCCATAGAGATCACTGCAAATAGAGAAAAAAGGAGGATCACCGCTCCAGGTGGGTCGCTATGTAGAGTAGACTGACTCAGGATACCGTGGGTGCTGGCAATGCACTGAGCATGCATAAGATACGAAGAGAGCCGACGCGTTTCGCACTGAGCTAGTGCTTAATCAGCCATGATTAAGCACTAGCTCAGTGCGAAACGCGTCGGCTGTTCCCCTGTTCCTTTGCTGTAACCTTGTGAAGTGATGCATTTGCTGTTTCGTTTGAATAAAAAGACAACCTTTTTGGTTATTGGAGTGCGGCTATCCATTTCCTCTCTTCGTATCTCATGCATAGGAGATCACTGCTTGACACAGGGGACCCCCCACATTGACTCCCAGACACAAGCGACCCCCAGGAGGCCCCCAAAAATCACCAGGCATAGGGAACCCACAGCGATCACAACCAGAAACGGGAAATGTCTCTACAGACCCCAAATATGACTTCTAGACACAGGGGACCCCCTCAGAATCACCACCAGGCATAGGGAACCCCCAGAGGCCTTGGAGGTCAATGCCAAACACAGGGGACCCCCAGAGGCCCCCCAATATGGCTCCCAGACACAGGAGACCTCCAGAGACCACAGGGGACCCCCCACATATGACTCCCAGATGCAGGGGACCCCCCAGGCACAGGAAACCCCCAGAGAGGATTCTCAGAAACAGCGGATGCCCATACAGACCCCACATATGACTCCCAGACACAGGGCCCCACTCAGAATTACTGCCAGGCATAGGGAACCCCCAGAGGCCTTGGAGGTCAACGCCAAACACAGGGGGCCCCAAATATGGCTTCCAGACACAGGAGACCTCCAGAGATCACAGGGGATCCCCCCATATAACTCCCAGATGCAGGGGACCCCCAGAGAGGATTCTCAGAAACAGGGGATGCCCATACAGACCCCACATATGACTCCCAGACACAGGGCCCCACTCAGAATCACTGCCAGGCATAGGGAACCCCCCAGAGGCCTTGGAGGTCAACGCCAAACACAGGGGACCCCCAGAAATCACCAAACACAGGGGACCCCACAGAGGACGCCCCTGGAGATCACCAACTGCACTGGGAAACCCCAGAGTCCCCAAGGATGACTCCCACACAAGAGGGCCCAGAGGACCACCAGAGGCCCCAAATATGGCACCCAGACACCCCCAGAGATCACATATGGCACAGGGGAACCCCACATATGACTCCCAGATGCAGGGGACCCCCAGCGGCCCCCCAGGCACAGGGGACCCCCATACAGACCCCACATATGACTCCCAGACACAGGGCCCCACTCAGAATTACTGCCAGGCATAGGGAACCCCCAGAGGCCTTGGAGGTCAATGCCAAACACAGGGGACCCCCAGAGGCCCCCCAATATGGCTCCCAGACACAGGCGACCTCCAGAGACCACAGGGGACCCCCCACATATGACTCCCAGATGCAGGGGACCCCCCAGGCACAGGAAACCCCCAGAGAGGATTCTCAGAAACAGCGGATGCCCATACAGACCCCACATATGACTCCCAGACACAGGGCCCCACTCAGAATTACTGCCAGGCATAGGGAACCCCCAGAGGCCTTGGAGGTCAACGCCAAACACAGGGGGCCCCAAATATGGCTTCCAGACACAGGAGACCTCCAGAGATCACAGGGGATCCCCCCATATAACTCCCAGATGCAGGGGACCCCCAGAGAGGATTCTCAGAAACAGGGGATGCCCATACAGACCCCACATATGACTCCCAGACACAGGGCCCCACTCAGAATCACTGCCAGGCATAGGGAACCCCCCAGAGGCCTTGGAGGTCAACGCCAAACACAGGGGACCCCCAGAAATCACCAAACACAGGGGACCCCACAGAGGACGCCCCTGGAGATCACCAACTGCACTGGGAAACCCCAGAGTCCCCAAGGATGACTCCCACACAAGAGGGCCCAGAGGACCACCAGAGGCCCCAAATATGGCACCCAGACACCCCCAGAGATCACATATGGCACAGGGGAACCCCACATATGACTCCCAGATGCAGGGGACCCCCAGCGGCCCCCCAGGCACAGGGGACCCCCATACAGACCCCACATATGACTCCCAGACACAGGGCCCCACTCAGAATTACTGCCAGGCATAGGGAACCCCCAGAGGCCTTGGAGGTCAACGCCAAACACAGGGGGCCCCAAATATGGCTTCCAGACACAGGAGACCTCCAGAGATCACAGGGGACCCCCCACATATGACTCCCAGATGCAGGGGACCCCCAGAGAGGATTCTCAGAAATAGGGGATGCCCCTACAGACCCCACATATGACTCCCAGACACAGGGAACCCCCAGAGATCACATCTGGCACAGGGGAACCCCACATATGACTCCCAGGCACAGGGGACCCCCAGAGATCACATCTGGCACAGGGGGACCCCACATATGACTCCCAGATGCAGGGGACCCCCAGAGAGGATTCTCAGAAACAGGGGATGCCCCTACAGACCCCACATATGACTCCCAGACACAGGGGCCCCTCGGAATCACCGCCAGGAACCCCCAGAGGCCTTTCAAGGCAAAAACCACAGGACTTCCCCCTTATTCTCCCCAGTCAGGGTCCCCCGGCCTCCATAAGGAGAGAAGTGTGGCCCGCAGACGAGGCCTGACCCGGGGACATACACCGAACCATATACACCGAACCATACACCCCGCCCCTCCTCACCTTTCCCCGGTACACACACGGTGTGGCTCCTGTGGCGGATGGCGGGGATTCGCACCGGATTTCTCTCCGGGTCACTCAGCCGCCATTTCGCGCCTCTGCTGCCACAAAGCCGTGCGGGGTCCTCAAACAGCTGCCCACCTTCCGCCTGTCCTCATACACCCTACTATGACCGGACCCCCGAAAAAAATACCACCGCCCCACCCCGAGCCTGCTCCTCACCCCCGATACACTCCGGACACCGAGCGCCGCTCTTCTTCCCTCCCGGCACCGGCACAGTAAGGACAGCCCTCGCCACACCGAAGGACCCCGGAAATAAGGAGAATACGTAGCGTGGGTCCTCCAGAACCGGAAGTGACGAGTGGCAGGATGTGACGAAGAATGAAGGGTCCTGACTCCTAGGGGCCGGAAGTGACGCGGCCTGTCAACATGGCCAGCTCAGCTAGTTACCAGGGAGACCGGAGCCCCTCGCTGACTATGGAGCAGCTCCGATCCCTGACCGACCTGCAGGAGCTGGAGGAGGCCTACGAGCGGCTGTGTGCTGAGGAGGTGCCGAAACACGTCCTGGAGGGGGAGGGGAACTACCGGGAGGGGGTACTGGGGGAACTGTCAAGTATCAATCACTGGGGGGGGACCTGTCATGTATCAATCACTGAGGGAGGGTGTACTGGGGGAGCTGTCATGTACCAATCACTGGGGGGAGGGGGTACTGGGAGGACCTGTCATGTACCAATCACTGGGGGGGGACCTGTCATGTATCAATCACTGAGGGAGGGTGTACTGGGGGAGCTGTCATATATCAATCACTGGGGGAGGGGGTACTGAGAGGACCTGTCATATATTAATTATTGGGGGAGGGGGTACTGGGAGGACCTGTCACGTACCAATCACTAGGGGAGGGGGTACTGGGAGGACCTGTCATTTACCAATCACTGGGGGGGACCTGTCATGTATCAATCACTGAGGGAGGGGGTACTGGGAGGACCTGTCATATATTAATTATTGGGGGAGGGGGTACTGGGAGGACCTGTCACATACCAATCACTAGGGGAGGGGGCACTGGGAGGACCTGTCATATACCAATCACTGGGGGAGGGGGTACTGAGAGGACCTGTCATATATTAATTATTGTGGCAGGGGGTACTGGGAGGACCTGTCACATACCAATCACTAGGGGAGGGGGCACTGGGAGGACCTGTCATATATCAATCACTGGGGGAGGGGATACTGGGAGGACCTGTCATATATCAATCACTGGGGGGGGAGGGTGTACTGGGAGGACCTGTCATGTACCAATCACTGGGGGAGGGGGTACTGGGAGGACCTGTCATGTACCAATCACTGGGGGAGGGGGTACTGGGAGGACCTGTCATGTACCAATCACTGGGGGAGGGGGTACTGGGAGGACCTGTCATGTACCAATCACTGGGGGAGGGGGTACTGGGAGGACCTGTCATGTACCAATCACTGGGGGAGGGGGTACTGGGAGGACCTGTCATATATTCATTATTGGGGGAGGGGGTACTGGGAGGACCTGAGTGTACCAATCACTGGGGAAAGGGGGTACTGGGAGGACCTGAGTGTACCAATCACTGGGGGAGGGGATACTGGGAGGACCTGAGTGTACCAATCACTGGGGGAGGGGGTACTGGGAGGACCTGAGTGTACCAATCACTGGGGGAGGGGGTACTGGGAGGACCTGTCATGTGTCTCTAATAACTTGTACATGTGTCTCTTGCAGAAAGAGGTGGAAGCGGAGCTGCAGACATTGCTCGGACAGCAGGGGGCGGTGGAGAACAAGATGCTGGCTCTGCAGAGGATGGGGTAAGTACCGATGGGTGTGGCCAGAGTGAAGAAAGACCCCATAAAAGGGGCCCTACGCTATGTCCCACTCTCCTTATACTGCGGAAAGCTGTAATCTGATTGGTGACACTGCAGCCTTTGTTCCATGCTGGTGTCTCTTCAATAGAAATCAGATTCTGCCACCTGCAGGGTGTCATGTGATTTATCACATGGGTGACCACAGGGATATACAGAGCACCGGGGACATCCCTGTGTATGAAGAATGAGATGATAATCACTGTGTCTTCTGCCAGGCCCAACCTGCAGCTCATAGAGGGAGACGCCCAGCAAGTGTCCGGGATGATCACCTTTACTTGTAACCTGGCCGAAAATGTCAGCAGCAAAGTCAGACAGCTGGACCTTGCCAAGGTACGTCCGAGGGAGGGGGGGGGATATCCACATCAGGGGATGAGTGGGTGTGGAGCACTGGAAGTATTGGCAAATCTTCATAGTAACACCATGGAGTTCACTGATAACAAGAAGAAATAGAAGCTTTTTTTTTTAGGGGGTTTGTAGCGCCCTCTTCCTCAGGGCTTTATAATGCTTGTATGCTGTATGCGGGTCAAATGATGAAATAGTAGCTGTGATGCCGAGGAGTAGCAGGCTGGCCATTAATCTGGGTGCATCCTTGGGGTGAATTATACGGGTCACTATATACATAATTTCCCCATGTGTCCTCCTCTACAGAGTCGCCTCTATCAAGCCATACAGCGAGCAGATGACATCCTTGACCTGAAGTTCTGCATGGACGGGGTGCAGACTGCTCTAAAGAACGAGGACTACGAGCAGGCCGCGGCACACATACACCGATACCTGTGCCTGGATAAATCTGTTATTGAGCTGAGCCGGCAGGGGAATGAAGGTGATGGCCATGCTCCTTGTTCCTCTGTAGTCCTGGCACAGTGCCACCTCTTCTATGTGTCACACAATTTGAGTGTATGAAACCTGATGCAGTGTGATTGGTAAACCAGCCAAGTGTGGATGGAATTTGTATAGTTTTTAATTTGCGTTTAGACGATTTTTATAGAATGATACATTTTTGGAGTGTGCATTCTCAACTCTTCCCACAGTGTGCAGTCAGGGAGCACTCAGTCCACTTATCGCTGTGCAGTGATCGCTTAGTCCACTTATCGCTGTGCAGTGATCGCTCAGTCCACCTTTCACTGTGCAGTGATCGCTCAGTCCACCTTTCACTGTGCAGTGATCGCTCAGTCCACCTTTCACTGTGCAGTGATCGTTCAGTCCGCTTATCGCTGTGCAGTGATCGCTCACTCTGCTTATCGCTGTGCAGTGATCGCTCACTCTGCTTATCGCTGTGCAGTGATCGCTCACTCCGCTTATCGCTGTGCAGTGATCGCTCACTACACTGTAGCTGCTGACTTTTAATAAGCACACTTACCTGTCCAACGTGCCCGCGATGTCAGCTGCCCGAGGCCGATCCATCCTCCGGATTGTGTGCCGGCGCCGCCATCCTCATTTAAGCCTACTGCGCATGCGAGTCGCTTTGTGAATGGGCACACAGTTCCCAGAAGACAGCGCGCCCCATTTCCCAGGAGGCAACACGAGGAAGAGAAGAGGGAAGATGACTGCGGATGAGAAAGTGGCAGATTTGGACAATCTGCCTAGCAACAGCCATTTCTGGCAAGTATAAAAAATGTTTTTTTTTGTTTGTTTTTTCAAATTTGTTTGGAGCCCCCCTTTTTTTTTTTTTTTTTTTAGGGGTGGACCTCTGCTTTAATTGGACAAGCTGAAAGTGAATGTAAAGTCTTGCTTTTAAAAATAAAATAAACATAACAAACATGTTACACTTACCTGCCCTGTTGCAGTGGATATGCACAGAGCAGCCCTGATACTCCTCTTTTCGGGTCCCTCTTCGCTGCTCCTGGCCCCTCACTCCTGATGAGTTTCTCCCTATAGACCAGCAGCTTGCTATGGGGGCACCCGAGTCGAGTTTGTCCATTCAGACATGGAGCCCCAGCCTGGCCCCGCCCTTCTCCCCTGATTGGCTAACAGACTTTGACAGACGCCGGAGCCAATGGCACTGCGGCTGTGCTTCAGCCAATCAGGAGGAGAGTCCAGGATGGCTGAGAGAATCGTGGGCATCGCTGGATAGAGAAGGGGCTCAGGGTTAGTATTAGAAGGTGCTGTGGGGCCTGCAATACACACAAGTTTTTTTTTTTTGTCTCCAGCTGTGGTGAAACTACAAATCCCATCATGCCTCTGCCTCTAGGAGTCATGCCTGTGATTGTTAGGGTCTTGCAATGTCTCATGGGACTTGTAGTTTCAAAACAGCTGGAGGGCCAATGTTGCCTACCCCTGCTATAGAGGGATATGCTTTGTTCATATTTCATGTCTGAGGCCAACAACCACTTTGGGCCATAAGGGAATCGCATACAGTATATCAGCCCCTTTTGCAAGCATCTTAGAAATAGTTCTAAACTGGTACAGATATAATTTTATACGATAACGGTGTTCACAATACTTCCAGTGTGTAGTAAGCTGTAACTTGCTGCTCATCTGATTTTAGGCAGCATAATCGATGCCAATATTCAGCACCTACAGGAGGCCGAGCAGCAGCTAAAGATTCTGGTCGCAGAGAAGTTTGATGCCGCAACCAAAGCCGGTGACCTGCCACAGGTGGAGAGGTTCTTTAAGATATTTCCACTGCTGGGACTACATGAAGAGGGAATCAGCAAGTTCTCTGCATATCTGTGCCGCCAGGTAACACACCACTATCTCGTCTTTAGTATAAGTTTAGTAGTTTGTATAGTTTTTTCCATTTCTGAATAGAAAGTCCATGTGATTGGAGATTGGGGGAGTGTAAGGAAAACCCAATGAATGAATTGGTATTATGGGTGGGCTTGGTCCAGACAGTAATGCTAACTCTGGGTTGTGAGACCTCCTGCTCCCCCTGGGGATGTTACATAAGGGTGTCTCCCCCTCTGCATGTACTGCTGTAATAAAGGGTTAGTTCACATTTTCCCAAAAAAACGGCATATATAGGTAAGGGGTGCCTGATAAAAACAACGTGCAGCTTTGACCAAAGTTAAAGCGAATCTTTACCCATAACAACTTGAATACAAATTATGCTCTTTTGCCGCATCTTATGTTGTATTATCAAGATGGCTCAACTACCGGTAGTATATTCCCAGGGTGAAAAACCTGAATGGGTGTCTATGGTGAGGACAGCGACTTATGCAATTCCAATTGCAGATTACCTCGAATTGCCTCCCAGAAGGGATAGGTTCCCCATTCTTGCTTTCCCTGGCTGCTTGGGATAGAGTCCGGTACAACCCAAATCTGGTCTCTTCCTTTTCCCCTCTGGCACATCTTTTTGTTTCAATTGTTTTTATTGGTAATTTTTTAACATTTAATACAAGAGTGTAATACATTCTGGAAAGCCCACTTTGGTCCAACATATTACGGAACTGGGTGCATAAAAGAATAAGAAAGTCAAAGCCAAACGGCCCAATAACTCTCGGACCAATGGGTGGCTTCCCACTCACTGGTTAGGTAGTCAGGTCCTGGTTTGTGAAAAAAATTAAGATTCAAAGACTTTGTAGGCAAGATGGACGAGAGTATAATAAGAAATTTGTATTTTATTAATAACGAATCGCTCACAAACAGATAAAGTATAGAAAGAGTTTTAAAAAAAAAACATTTAAACACAGAAAGATACATAAAACTAGGATGTGAACAGAAGGTTGACACCAAATGGACAGCAGTGAGCCCCTGTGAGTCAACGTGTTTCACTCTTTTGCTTCATCAGGACACACTTAGGGATGATTCGAAAATAACAGGTGTCACTATCTATGATAAAACACATCAGTCAGACATTGTATACTAATAACATACAAAAAACATTAGTTGCTGCCATATCCAAAGGACATGCACACAATACACATATACAAATACCTTATCGGCACACAATTAACCCGTATGGGAGACTCCAGATTGGACCCCAAGGCTCATCATATGAGGAGGAAAGAGTAAAAGGTATTCTACCGTTGCTAGCGGCCAAATAATGTAGTCAGGTCCTGGCATATCTTTTCAATAACCCTGTATTCCCCCTGGCTGAGACCCTAAAGCTTTCCATTGGTGGCTCAACAAGGGTTTGTACTGCATTGGTCACTTCGTTACACCCCTGAGGACCTTTCACACTAACACATTGTAAGTCACGGCTGAAGATGCCAGTGTTGCCCCCAAAACTTTTTCCTAGGGAACTGGCAATGTCAAGACTCTTTTTATGCCCTACAAGATAATTTGGCGTAGTGTGTTGTATGTCGGAAGTAATAATGGGGGGAGGAGGGATATGGTTATTCTGACACTAGGGAACAAGTTCATGTTGTGTAATGTTCACCTGTTCAATGCGGTATGTATGATTACTTTTGTATCTGTAGACATATTCTTAGGCTGCTTTCACACTGAGGCGTGCAGCCGCGGTGACGGTATAGCCGCGCTATTTGTAGCGCGGCTATACCGTCGTATTTACCGCGATATTCAGGCGCTAGCAGTGAGGTTTTAACCCCCGCTAGCGGCCGAAAAAGGGTTAATACCGCCCGCGTCGCGGGCGGTATTACCGCGCTTTCCCATTGATTTCAATGGGAAGGCGCGGTATAGGAGCGGTGAACATACCGCGGTAAAGATGCGGCTAGCAGGACTTTTGGTGCACTCCTGCTAGCGCACCGCTTCAATGTGAAAGCCTTCGGGCTTTCACATTGAACACTACAGGGCATGATTTTTCATGCGGTATAGCGGCGCTATTTTTAGCGCTGTACCGCATGAAAAACAAGGGTGCAAAACAAGTGTGCAAGGGGCCTTAATGAAGTATATGTACACTGGAAACTGTTCTACTTTCAATAAAAAAAAGTGACCCCTATTAGAGTTGGTCCCCGTTTTTTGCTTCAAGTTGGTGTAAGGTCACAGGGTGGTTCACTTAGACTATTCTAGTTTTTATTTGCTTAGTTACTCATCGAGTATCTAAATGTCTGTTTTGCACTGGCTCAAACTGACATTGTATATACTGTATACTGTACACTGTATTTTGCCTGGGGCTCCAGCCTGTGCAACACTTATTTTACAATGAAACTTTTGTATTTTGACTTTCTTCTCATAATAAAATTGAAAGAAAAAAAAATATGTTCTTTAGCAGGGAACATACATTCCACATGAATAATTATGCTACCAAAATGTGTGTGCAGTAAATTGCCTCCAGCATTGCTCATATTCTTGCTGAAGCCCAGAGCAATCACTTCCTTATTGAATACTCTACCCCTTTCCTCAAAAAAAAAAAAAAAAATACACATGTCACTTTCTGCAATTAAAATGTGTGTATTTCTTGGCTCAGCTAGAGGGCAAGACTGCAGTAGCTGACAGTGTTTAGATTGCTTAGAGAGAATTGGGGAGATGAGATGCTATGCTTTGTAGGTTTAATTATTTTATGTCTCCCTGGAAGCAGAGTTTGTCCTGACACTTCTGCTATTCTTTTTTTTTTTTTTTTTCTCTCCCTAATCTATCATTGGCACAGTCTCACAGTGTAATTCCTGCAGCTTCCTCCCCTCTCAGCAGCAGTAAATCTTGAAGCTGTCAATGGTTTGGCCTCTAGTGAGACTCCTTCACTGCTCTGATTTTCGGCACAAGAATAGAGAGCACCTGAGGCTGTGCAGAACAGGATGAGAACATGCATGACTGGATTATTTTTTTTTTACCTAGCTATACCTGCTAAAGAGGCATGCATGAAGTAATCTATCAGGACTTCATTTTTTGATAATGCCCTTGCTATAGATGTAGGCCCTTTCTGTACCTCCAGAACCTGGCTGAAAACTCCCACCGATGGTATCATCCCACCCTGCCTTGTTGCTAGGACATTGCTAAGACACTTTTAGGCAAGTCAAACCCCCTTGCATGTGCTTTTGCTTCCTTGTCACAGTAGCTCTGAGCTCAGCAATGCTGTGGCAAAGAAGATGGTGGACCAATCGTTTGGGGGTTTGAGAGCTCACTCCTGTGATGGTGGGGGTGAGCAGTAACAGCTGAGAGTGTCTTAGCATTGCCCTAGCAACAAGACAGGATGGGACAATGTCACCTCTGAGAGTACTTCAAACAGACATTGAAATATATGTAAATAGCCTACACCTATAGTGAGGGCAATATCCAACTTTAGTCAAAGCTGTACAGTTTGTTTTTAACCACAGATACCCCTTACCTGCATAGACAGTTCTTTAGTAAAGGTGAAGTATCCCTTTAAGGGTTCCAACTCAAATCGTCTGACCCAGCAGTGAATGGATTATTCTTGTTTATTGATGTGGATTGTCAATGCATTACCCCTGAGTCTGTACTCCTCACTCTGCAGGTGGCTAAGAAAGCTGAAGAGAATCTGTCCCTGGCCCTAAACTCTGAAAGCAACGAGAGGAGAGCAGCACTTTTATTTGCAGACACACTCACACTGCTTTTTGAAGGTTAGTCTCCAGGACAAAAGCTTTTACAACATGAAATCTGGTGGAAAAGGGAACTTTAAGTCTGGCATGACAAAGGTTTTGCTACATTCCTTGTCCTGTCTTGCAGGTATTGCACGAATAGTGGAAACTCACCAACCTATACTGGAAACTTACTATGGCCCAGGGAGGCTGTACATGCTCATCAAACATCTGCAGGCAGAGTGTGATCGCCAGGTGGAGAAAATCGTGGACAAGTTCATCCAGCAGAGAGATTATCAAAGGAAGGTGAGGAAAGATGGGAATGGGGAAGAGCCCAGATAGAGAAAGGCGAGGAGAAATAGGAATGGCAAGGGGAGATGGGAATGGTGAGGTACCCAATCAGAGGAAGGTGAGAGGGAATGGCGAGGAGCCTAATCGGAGTAATGTTAGCAGAGATGGGACGATGAGGAATTATATTAAAACACCATGAAGAGAGATGAGAATGGTGAGGTACCTATAGCAAGAAAGGTGAGGAGAGATGTAAATGGTGAGGAACCCAAACAGAGAAAGGTAAGAGGTGGGACAACGAGGAGCCCAGCCAGAGTAAGGTAAGGCAAGATAAGGGATGTTTAGGAGACCAATTGGAGGAATTTGAGAAGAGTTGGGGATGTTGTATAGCCTAAAAAAAGCAAGGTGATGGGAGATGGGGAGAAGTCCACTCAGAAGTCTACTCAGAGGAAGGTGAGGAGAGATGGGAATGGTGAGGAGCCCACCCAGAGGAAAGTTAGGAGAGATTGGAAAGGTGATGGGAGATGGGGAAAAGTCCACTCAGAGGAAGGTGAGGAGAGATGGGAAGGGTGAGGAGCCCAATCAGAGGAAAGTTAGGAGAGATTGGAAAGGTGATGTATCCAATTACAGAAAGGTGAAGAGAGATGGGGAATAGTTAGCAGACCAATCGGAGGAAGGTGAGGAGAGATAGGAATGGTGAGGAACCCAAACAGAGAAAGGTAAGAGATGGCATGGTGAGGAGCCCAACCAGAGGAGGGTAAGGCAAGATGAGGGATGTTTAGGAGACCAATCGGAGGAATTTGAAAAGAGTTGAGGATGTTGTATAGCCTAAACAGAGCAAGGTGATGGGAGATGGGGAGAAGTCCAGTCAGAGGAAGGTGAGGAGAGATGGGAATGGTGAGGAGCCCAGTCCTAGAAAGGTGATGAGAGATGGGACAGTGAGTAGCCCAACTAGAGGAAAGTTAGGAGAGATTGGAAAGGTAAAGAGAGATGGGGAATGGTTGGCAGACCAATCGGAGGAAGGTGAGGAGAGATGGGAATAGTGAGGAACCCAAACAGAGAAAGGTAAGAGATGGGGTGGTGAGGAGCCCAACCAGAGGAGGCTAAGGCGAGATGAGGGATCAGAGGAATGTGAGAAGCGTTGGGGGTGTTGTATAGCCTAAACAGAGCAAGGTAATGGGAGATAGGGAGGAGATATGGGAATGGAGAGGAGACCAGTCCTTGAAAGGTGATGAGAGAATGGACAGTGAGTAGTCCAACCAGAGGAAAGTTAGGAGAGATTGGAAAGGTGAAGAGAGATGGGAAATGGTTAGCAGACCAATCAGAGGAAGGTGATGAGAGATGGGACAGTGAGTAGTCCAACCAGAGGAAAGTTAGAATAGATTGGTAAGGTGAGGTATCCAATTGGAGAAAGGTCAAGAGTAATGGGGAATGGTTAGCAGATCAATCAGAGGAAATTGAAGAGAGATGGGAATGGCGAGGAACTCAAACGGTGAAAAGTATGGAGAGATGGGGGACAGTAAGGAGTCTCAAAATAGTGTGGAAAGTTGTGAGTGGTTGCATTATATGTGATGGCAGGTTTTCCACAAGATGCCATTGTCAGGGCAAATCTCCCCATCCATAGGCCTTCTTAGTCATTTTGTCATTGTTGAGTTGTACAGAGAAAAGAGTCAAGGTTATCGTGTCATTCTCTCATGTTTTGTCTCCCAGTTCCAGCAGGTGCAGAACAGTATGATGAGATCCTTTTCCGGTGAAAAGATTGAGCCCAGGTCAGTGCATCTCACTGTTGGTACTTAGTGGGGAACAATAACGGGTACACAAACTTTTTGTCACATTTATAGAGTATTTGTAGCAGTGTCACTTGCCGGACTCTGCCATCATCATTTGTTCTGTGCAACACACAGCCAAATAAACAAAACTCTGTTCTCCCTGCCACTGGGTACAACCTGGACAGAAGGAATGAAGCTAATGAACTATGTTTGCTCCCAGAGATTGTGGAATGTTCAGGTTATAAGGAATGTGTGCTGGACATCCTTTTGATGCCATGTGTTTGGGGATTTTATCCAGTATAGAAGGTGCTACAGGGAGTGTATAATGCCCCGTACACACTGTCGGAATTTCCGACAAGAAAAGTCTGTTAGCTTTTGGTCGGAAATTCCGACCGTGTGTAGGCTCCAGCGGACTTTTCCTGTCGGAATTTCCACCAGCAAAAATTGGAGAGCTGGTTCTCAAATTTTCCAACGGAAAAAATTCCAATCGGAAATTCCGATCGTCTGTAGCAATTCCGTCACGCAAAATTTAGATGCATGCTCGGAAAACAATTTGACGCATGCTCGGAAGCATCGAACTTCGTTTTCTCGGTTCATCGTAGTGTTGTACGTCACCGCGTTCTTGACGTTTGAAAGATTAGAGGACATTTGTGTGACTGTGTGTATGCAAGCCAAGCTTGAGTGGAATTCTGTCGGAAAAAACATCAAGGGAAATGTCTCAGGGTGTACAATATAGATAGGGGACCAGTGTCATGGTGTATTCTGGTTGTGTATTATAACAGAAGGAGGACCAGTCTGGGGGTGTTTTCTGAGTGTGTATTATTGAAGATGGGGTACAGGTATTGGGATGTATTATAGAAGCTCATGGATCCGTTTCCAGTTGCATTCTGAGGGTGTACTACAGCAGATGGGGGACAGGTCTCAGGGTGTATTGTAAGGGGTTATTACAGCAGACAGGGGACCAGTGTCTGGATGTATTCTGAATATGTATTCTAATAGAGGA
This sequence comes from Rana temporaria, assembly GCF_905171775.1. NCBI lineage: Eukaryota > Metazoa > Chordata > Amphibia > Anura > Ranidae > Rana > Rana temporaria. Next base: position 143,431,034 of record NC_053499.1, read on the forward strand.
AGGACAGGTTTGGGGGTGTTTTCGGAGTTTGTATTATATAGGAGCGTATTACAGCAGATGGGAGACAAGTCTTGGGGTATATTTTGAGGGATATAGTAGACAAGCAAACCGGTCTTGGGATGGATTCTGAAAGTGAATTGTTGGAGTTTCTTATGTTGAATTCCGTTGTTTCCTGTAATGCAGAGATTTGGACCCCATCCTTGGCGAAGTGACCCTGATGAGCGCCCGCACAGAGCTCTACCTCCGTTTTATCAGGCGCCGGGTGGTTTCAGACTTTGAAGTGGGGGATTCAGTTGCAGCTGAAGAGGTTAAACAAGGTACTTCCTCTGCCCGAGTATCACCAGATATTACAACCCTTTCAGTGTCTGTAAAACATGTAGATTTACCCCGCAGAGTGTTCAGCATTTAAACATTTACTCTGCAAACATATCTGACATTATTACAGATTAGACAGGATACTTGGGCTCCATCCCACATGACGCTTACTCTCTGTCATTTCAGAACATCAGCAGAGTCTGGGCAAGCTACTGAAACATTGTTTACTGAGCCGAACAATGCAGGAAGTGATCGGGTATTACATCACCATGGAGGAGTATTACATGAGAGAGTCTGTCAATAAGGTAACCGTGATCTCCATGGGTTGGTGGGGGATTCCGAATAGAAAAGCGGAAGATACAGGGGCACAATCAGAATGGCACATGTGGGCAGTATTAACCATCCAAAAAACTTCTGCAACTATATCGTAACATTGAAGTTTTCTCCATGAGCCTTTGTACAATCGTCCAGTCTGGTTCCATCACAGAGGCCAGAGCTGGGGAACGGTACAGGCAGGTGTCATTAAAATAAGATGGGGAATAAAAATGGACTATTGAGGGTTTGGCTAGCCACAGCACTAATGTCACGGGGTGATAAAAACACAAGACAATAGCCCTGTACTCAAAAAATGTAAGTAATTCCTTTGTGTTTACCTTTTTGTACTGTACTGAAGTTGTTTGTTAATATTTTAATATTACTGTATTTATTGGCTTATAACATTCACTTTTTTACCTTGAAAATAGAGGGTAAACTGTGCCTGCGTGTTATACGCAGGAGGCTGTGGAACGTTTTTTCCCTGAAACTTCCCTCTTAAAGTGGAGGTTAACCCAAAAAACTTTTTTTTCTAACATTAGATTGAGGCTCGTTTTGTCAAGGGGAATCTGGTGTTTTTTTTTAAATCGAAGCAGTACTTACCGTTTTAGAGATGCATCTTCTCCGCCGCTTCCGGGTATGGGCTGCGGGACTGGGCGTTCCTACTTGATTGACAGGCTTCCGACGGTCGCATACATCGCGTCACGATTTTCCGAAAGTAGTCGAACGTCGGTGCGCAGGCACCGTATAGAGCCGCACCGAAGTTCGGCTTCTTTCGGCTACTCGTGACGAGATGTATGCGACCGTCGGAAGCCTGTCGGAAGCCTGTCAATCAAATAGGAATGCCCAGTCCCGAAGACCATACCCGGAAGCGGCGGAGAAGATCGCTCTCTAAAACGGTAAGTACTGTTTCGATTTTAAAAAACTACCCGATTCCCCTTGACAAAATGAGCCTCAATCTAATGTTAAAAAAAAAAAATTCGGGTGAACTCCGCTTTAAAGTTAGGGTGCGAGTTATACGCATGTGCTTGTTATACGCCGATAAATACGGCATTTAATAATATTTATTTGTATATTTTCTTGCGAACACTTTCAATAAAAATGATTGAAATAGAAAAAAATGTCTGTTTAACTCAGGGATTCATTTGCACGGTACAATGTAACTAAACAGTCTTTTTGGCTCGGTTCACATATGTGCAAATTGGATGTGTTGTGAACCAGACCAGCTTTGGATGGTGCCGGTTCACATCTATGCCGGTTGTGGTCCTAATTAAAAAAGGGTCCTGTACAATTTTCAGTCTGCTTCGGGTTGAATTAAGTGTCAAATTCGCACCTGAACCGCTGAATGGAAACCTCACCAGACTCTGCACAGAAACCGGCCCTGTATATATGTGAACCCAGCCTTAAAGTGGAATTCCAGCTTACACAAAACCAGCCTTAAAACTGACTCCTCCCTCCTCCCAACACCTAGGTTCACCAACCGGTATAAGAAAGATGTACTGCATATACTTACCCATTTTCAGGTTGCCCCCCTGTGTCAGCCAGCAGCGGCTGCAGGGATATGAGAGTGTGTTCTGAATGCAGCCATTAAAGCCTGGAGCAGTGAGGTCACCCCTAGGCTTTAATAGCCCTTCTGTCATTGGCACTCCCTCCTCTCTTGTGCAGCAACACTGGCTGACACAGGGGAGTGGGATCACATGACCAAGCTGGAATGGCCTGAAAATAAGTGTATATATATATATATATATATATATATATATATATATATATATATATATATATATATATATATATATATATATACGTACGTATACATCTTTCTTACACCAGTTAGTTAGCATAGGTGTTAAAATGGGAAAGGGGGCAATTTTGTGGCTAGGTTAGTTGTAACTGTAGGGTGGTAGTTGCACAAGCAGTTGGTGTGGTTACTTGGTTAGATGTAAGCTAAAATTCCACTTTAATAAATGTACCTGCAGCTTGGCCTTTCTCAATCGCTTTATCGTAGATGAACCCACAAATAAAATTTCAGGTCTCTGAGAACCCCAGTAAAAATGTTATATGTACAGCTCACAATACATTGGCTACACCACATTAGTGGTTAGTGAAATCCATGCCATGTTACTCTAGTGATCAGTGCAGTTTCCCCATCCTTTGGTGGTCACTGGGAAGAATGCTCCTTATATTGGTGTTCAGTGAGAGGAATGCTCCCCTTACACACAGCTAACTTGATCATTGGTGTTGGTGGTTACTTAACTGAGAAACCAGAGAAGTTCCACTGGTTCTGTGTAAGGATGAGCTCTGGCGTGTTCGCATAGAACACATGCAGAGCCCGCCAGGAAGTGTGCACGGCACTGCGCTAATAACAGCCAGGGAGACATTTCACGATCCCCGCAGCCGAGCATCGGTACAATGTCTCCCTGGCTGTGATTAGCACAGCGCCGTGCTCCCTTCCTGGCGGGCTCTGCACGTGTTCTATGCGAACACGCCGGAGCTCATCATTAGTTCTGTGGAATTGCTTCAATGCCAGACACCATCAGGCTGGAGACCAATTCACGCATGCTTACTATTAAAGGAACTACTAGCAACCTCTGGAGGGACCCCCGTTGAGAAAGGCTGCTTAAACTTATTGCCAGTTTGAAGCAGAACACTTGTAACAGCTCATTCTTAATTCTTTTAGCATTGCAGGAACCTGTTGGGAGTTTAATAGGCATATCCTGTCTACTTCTGCTTCTGATGATTGGATTACACTGATGTCATCAGGGGGCAGGGTATAGGAACAAGAGAAATTATTGATAAATTAAACCTCCACTAATATGGTGACCAGCTTCCTGTGAATGGACAAATTGTGCTTTGGTAAAACGCAGCTGCATAATATTTCCTGCGCATACTATATGCTAGGCACTATGAGAAACGCAATCTGCAGTTTAATAGCACCATACTGCGATAACTGGTATGGAGGGTTACCAAAAATGTCTATGCTAAGGAACTGATCTCAGGGTAGCCTGGGAAAAGACAAGGGGTTGGGGCGGATGTCACTGCATATACCAGGGCCTGCTCATTAACGACATCTCCATCCTTTTACAGGCCGTGGACATGGATTCCTATGAGAGGGGGCAGCTGACTTCCAGTATGGTGGACGATGGCTTCTACATAGTGAAGAAATGTATTGGACGTGCTCTGTCCAGCGCCAGCATAGACTGCCTGTGTGCCATGATTAACCTCTCCACCACCATGTTGGAGGGAGATTTCCGGTAACTCTGGGCTATATCCCCGTAATGTATAGAGGGGCTGACAGGTTTGCTGTTTGTGTCAGACTCATAATGACAAAAAAAAAAAACGAGAAATGTATGTGCTGGAAAAGGGGGTCTAACCCATCATCTCTGTACCCCCCTGCTGCCCCTACTGTGTGTTTCAATGCAATCCCTCTCTCATGAAAACACTTCTGTCCCCCATTTCTCTCCAGGGAGGTTCTGTGTAACAAGTTAAGGATGGGTTTCCCAGCCACCACCTTCCAGGACATCCAGCGTGGTGTCACCAGTGCGGTCAACCTCATGCAGAGCAGTCTCCAGCAGGGAAAGTTTGACACCAAGGGCATAGAGAGCAACGATGAGGCCAAAATGTCTTACCTGGTGAGAGCAGGGAACTGTGTAATGGGGAAGGTGGAGGGGAACTGACCCATCACCTCTTACCTGATTGTATCTTCTCTCTTCCAGGTCTGTCTTAATAACGTGGAGGTTTGCAGTGAGAACATCATGACTCTGAAGAAGAATCTGGAGGTAGGCCGGGGTTTATAACAAGGGGCATAGTTAACAGCTGAGCTGACCAAGTCATTTCACTTCACGCACCAGATGTAGAATATCGGTTTTCTGAGGTATCTTAACCTACAGATTTACAAGGACTGCCTGCTTAACCCAACACCCTTACCATGAGATTATTCTTGCATCTAAGTACTAGGAGTACGCAGCTATGGGCTCTTCCAGTTCTTGATTCGGCGGTCACTGACAGTATCGTACCTCCTTCAGGATCCATTACTGGCACTTCTGGGTTTCACCTGGAGCTCCAACACCACAACCAATCAGGAGACAGCTATCCTGATTGGTGCCGGTATTGCAAAGGGTCTTGTAGCTTGACATTCAAGAAACATGTTGCTACCCTACAGCTGAGTCCCCCTTCCTGCTGCAGTACTTACCTTTGTGTACTCGGTGCCTTGCCTTACTAATTGTTCACCCCACTCATTATCCTCTATATCAGGGGTAGGCAACCAGTAGCCCTCCAGCTGTTGTGGAACTATATTTCCCATGAGGCATTGCAAGGCTGGCAGTTACAATTACTCCCAGAGGCATGATGAGACTTGTAGTTATGCAACAGCTGGAGGGCCCCAGGTTGCCTACCGCTGCTCTATATAATACTAATTGTTCCCTCCACTCATCATCCTCTTTATAACAATAATTGCCCCCCCCCCTCCTCTATATAATACTAATTGTTCCCTCCACTCATCATTCTCTTTATAACAATAATTGCCCCCCCCCCTCCTCATCCTCTATAGAATACTAATTGTTCCCCCCCACTCATCATCCTCTTTATAACAATAATTTCCCCCCTCCTCTATATGCTAATTGTTCCCCCCACTCATCATCCTCTAACTCTGCGGTTTCCTTCTAGAATGACTGCAGGAAGCTCTTTAACACAGAATCTGGAAGTGACCATGCCAAGGCCAAGATTGACAGCTGTCTTTGTGACATGGCATCTGTTTCTAACAAGTTCCGAGACCTCCTGCAGGTAAATCTGAGCCACTTGCCCTTTCCTCTAGCCGTTTGTTGGTGCTCCGTGTTCTTTTCTGACGCACTTATATTATTCGCCATACAGGAGGGTCTTGGAGAGTTGAACGGCACAGCCATCAAGCCACAAGTGAAGCCCTGGATTAACCTTTTCCTGTCTGTATCACACAATATTGAGGAGGTAAGTGAATGTTGATGGCAGGTGAGTGTCATCATGTTGGGATTTGGGATGTTTATCTGCTTCTCATTCTGATATCTGCTTTAGGAGGAATTTAATGACTATGAAGCCAATGACCCTTGGGGGCAGCAATTCATAGTGAACCTGGAGCAGCTCATGTCTGAGTTCAAGGTAAGTGCAAGGCTGCTCTGACCGGCCTGTTGGGGTTGTGATCATCTCTGGGTACACGTTGAGGTTATGACCATTTCTGGGTACATGCTGTGTTGCCAGGGTTATGACCATCCTTGGGTACATTCTGAGTTGCCAATATTATGACTATTGCAGAGTATGTACTGTGTTGCAGACGTTTTGACCATTCCCATATGCATGCTGTGCTGCCAGGGTTCTAACTGTTGCTGGGTTCATGCTGTATTGCCAGGGTTCTGACCATTCCCAGGTACAAACTGTGTTGCTGGGGTTATGACAGTTGCTATGTACATGCTGTGTTGCTGTTGTTATGACAGTAGCTGGGTACATGCTGTGTTGCTGTTATGACAGTAGCTGGGAATATTCTGGGGTTATGACAGTAGCTGGGTACATGCTGTGTTGCTGGGGTTATGACAGTAGCTGTGTACATGCTGGGGTTATGACAGTAGCTGGGTACATGCTGTGTTGCTGGGGTTAGATGTATCTGCGGAGAATTTACAGCTGATATCACTGTCTCCGCAGACTGGACTCTCCGCCATCATTTATGAGAATCTCACCAGTCTGCTGACCAGTCTCATTGCCATGGAGCTGGAGAAGGTCATCCTGAAGTCCACATTCAGCCGGGTGAGGCTAAACATTGATCATCGGGGGCATTCTTTAAATCGTATTTTATTTTAAAGCTTTTGTAAAAAAAAAAAAAAAAAAAGAGCAAGTAGCAATTTTTAATAGACATTACTGGATAAATGTATGTATGTATTAAAGCTGAACTCCAGCCTTAGTTTTTTTTTTGTATTAGTCCTCTGCTGTACATCTCCTTAAAGCAGAGTTCCACCCAAAAACGGAACTTCCACTTTTTGGAGCCTTCCCCCCCCTTCGGTGTCACATTTGGCACTTTTCAGGGGGAGGGAGGAGCAGATACCTGTGTAATACAGGTATTTGCTCCCACTTCCTGGCATAATAGATCACCGCGATGACCTACGCCACTTCTGGCGCCTACTCTGCGGAAGGGGATGCAAGGCTTTAAGATAAGAAAAAAAAGATTATATCTAATATGTGATTAGGATTGTGATGGTTTTTCCCTGTTTGTGTCTCTGAATGAGTGTAGCTCGGTGGTCTGCAGTTTGACAAAGAACTGCGCTCCCTTATTGCTTATCTCACCACGGTGACAACGTGGACCATTCGTGACAAGTTTGCTCGACTTTCCCAGATGGCGACAATTCTGAATTTGGAGAGGGTGAGGAGCGCTTTTTGCTGGTCTGTATTTGGTGGATTATTCCCTTAGCTGGAATAGATGGAGAGGGGCAAGGGTAATGTTTGAAGTGGGGTCACACCAGGGTGGATTTAATTTAAATCACTAGTAAAAAGGCTTGATTTAAATCATAATTTTTAAAGAGCAACTGTCATCTCTGTCCTGCAGCGGCTCCTCCTCTGACCCACTGTTCACTCACCGACAGTCCCATTCACTTTAATGGGAAGGCTAGTGATGAGGCAGTGACACAACAAAGGTGAGGGTCATGGGTGCCCGCTTACAGGCTCTGCCATGATGGATCTAAAATGACAGGTGCTCTTTAAATGTAAGGACTTATTCTCGCTGGTAGTTAGATATTTTTAATATTTGCAAACAAAATTAAGGTTTCCTATTTAGAACAATAAGCCATCAGGTTAGTACAACAGCGATTATCGGAACCGATTTTGGGTTAATCACACCTAGTTGGAAAATTAATCAATTTTTTTTATTTAATTAAAACAATAACCTTGCCAGTGCATGTTATCTCAGCTTGCATTTATCGAATGAGTTTAGAAAAAAAAAAAATATTGCAGGATATACAGCCTCATGCTACATAAAAAAAAGTTCCATTTCAGGCTGCATAGATTAAATTATTAATGTATCTTAAATAGAAAACTATCTGTAGCTATATTTTTACTCCAAAAGCATTTTATTAAAATAAATTTGATAAAAAGAATCAATTTTTTTTAATTAAAAAATAAATAAATTGTCGACTTTATACACCCTGGGTCACACTGATTTCAGAGTAAGGCCATAGGGCAACGTGGAAAATAAATGGAATACCCGCGCTTAGGATAAGATGTGGGAAATGTAAATAATGTAAATTATAAGACTGCGGCCCCCCCTCTTTTGTATCCCCAAGAGCATACAAATAAAATTGGGGTGTGGGGGTAGTGGCGCTGTCTGTTCAGTAGCTACTGGCCACTTTAGCCAGTGGCTACTGAACAGACAGCGCCACTACCCCCACACCCCAATTTTATTCCATAGGGCAACATGGACAGTGAGATTGAGCAGTTCAGTGAAATGTATCTGATGATAAAGAGATAATCGTTTCTCAGTAGCAAAGAGATTTAAGAGAAGTTTTTTTATTTCTTTTTTATTTGCTAATCGTACTTACCTGGGTGGATGCATAATCAGACAGATGCTACATCTGTCCCCCCGCGTCTCTGCACTGAGAACCGAGTCACCGAACATTGCCGATGGCTTGGTTCTCACTCCTCCCCGAGAGATGCTGCCTGTCAGTCAGCATCTCTCCTGCTCTGATCCTCCACGCTCATTGGAGCGCTGAGCTGTGGAGGGGTGGGGAGCAGCTTGCTGAGACTGCCATCAATCAGGGCAGCTGGCGGATCCAGACTTCTGAAGTTGGGAATAACGCGCTGCTTTGACTGATAGCAGTGACGTCAGCGGAGAGTGGATTTCCGACCGCTCTCTGCTGAAAACAGGTCACAGAAGTGCAAAATGAGGGAGTGCACTCATGTGACCCTTAGGGGAAGCCCAGCCTAAAAGCTCAGGCTGGACTTCTCCTCTAATCACCAGTATGGCCGGAGGCTGTGTAAAAGGTGATAAACAACGGCTGAAGAGATCTGGCACTAGTTGGCTTGGCCCATTCTAGTTATTTTTTTCAGTTGGGGATTTCCTGTTCTATATATCCTTTTCACGTTCTATATTTGCTTGGTCCTAATGCTATTTTCTCTCCAGGTGACTGAAATCCTGGATTACTGGGGACCCAATTCCGGGCCTCTGACCTGGAGACTCACCCCTGCAGAGGTACGACAAGTTCTGGCTTTACGTATAGACTTTCGCAGTGAAGACATCAAACGCTTGCGGCTGTAAATGGTTAAAACCTTACTGAACGGACTGAAACTCCCATAGGATGGAGGCGGCTCCGGCCTCAACCAGGAGAGGATACAAACTGAGCTGACAGCCGGCTCTTTACAGACACGGGGCTCAGAGACTTCAATGGGGACACAATGTAACCAGTGATCAATCTTTATTCTCTACATTTCGGGGTCACTCCTTGATTAAGGCACTTTTACTTACAAAATGATTACTGTCCTAAGCATGTATTATATACCTTATAATAAAGTAACAGTTTTTTTTAATAAAAAGATTATAAAATCACAGTACCCTCATACACCTGGAACATAGCGAGGAGCCATCTCTTGCTTAAGAGATATTTTTATTGACGGCTCCTTTGTGTATGGCGGCAAAAAGGATTAGCGTTTTCCATTATTAATTCCCATAGATCATGTTCACCCACACAACCCCTCCACTAGTACATAGTATGTCCCTGATCATCATCGATCCCAAGCACCAGCTGTAAAAAGTATGTAATCGTCTTTGTCTTCCGCCATATGTCACCGATCATCGGGGATCCCCATCTCCCACTGTACAGAGAACGTCTTGGTATCCAGCTGTACAGAGTGCACACTGCAGCGTTCCAGGCCCTAAAACACACAATGGACTGGTGACCAGGATGAAAACTATTTCTGTAGTACAATGCAGATATTTAAAGTGGGTCTGGTATCAGACAACCTTATCCTTTAACTGTAATAAAACAATGTAATTGTGAACAGGCAGGTCTTTAACCACTTGATCACTGGGCACGTAAACCCCCTTAATAACCAGACCAATTTTCAGCTTTCGGTGCTCTCACAATTTGAATGACAATTACTCAGTCATACAACACTGTACCCAAATGAAATTTTCGTCCTTTTTTTCACACAAATAGAGCTTTCTTTTGGTGGTATTTAATCACCGTTGGGTTTTTTATTTTTTGCGCTATAAGAGAAAAAAGACTGAAAATTCTGTAAAAAAAAAAGGAATTTTTCTTTGTTTCTGTTATAAAATTTAGCAAATTTAGTATTTTTTCTTCATTCTTTTGCATAAATGTAAAAGATGAAACATGAAGTTACGCCGAGTAAATAGATACCCAACATGTCACCCTTCAAAATTGCACACGCTCGTGGAATGGCGCCAACCTTCGCTACTTAAAAATCCCCAAAGGCGACTTTGCAGAGTATTGTGGGGTATTGCACAGTATGGGTGTGTAGTATTGCACAGTATGGGGCAGGGATGGATGGCTGGATCTGTGACTGCATGTGTCACAGATCCAGCCCACAGCACTCGTGCTGCATCTGCTCTCTCCTCTCACACTGTACCGTTCGGTACAGAGAGGGGAGGGAGGAACCGGCGTCATCACATGACGCCGGTTTGTTTACAAGTGATCGCTCCGTCATTGGACGGAGCGATCACGTGGTAAACCGCCACTATCAGCGGCAATTTACCGTGATACGCCAGGTCACGGACATTCCCGTGTGCGCGATTCTGGGAGGACGTCCTTCTAGAGTTAAGCAACCGCTTTGCAGCCGTATTTCGACTGTAGGCGGTGATCAAGTGGTTAAAGCAGAAAAGGTGCTATGTCTCTTCTGCCCTAAAGCTTCTTGCCTGCCTATTCACACAGTACACTGAGCTTAGTGTGCACTATTGGCATCTGTTGAGATGAATAAACTCTCGAGCAGGCGAGGGAGTGACATCATCTTGGCCTTGCCAATGAAAGCGGCCAATAAGGGAGGTACGGGACAACGCAATGCTGGAATTGAACTCCTTCCTGCTGGCGGGAGCTGATCCTTTAACAGACCATACATGGGCTTCCTGAACACGTGATCGAGTCCATCCTACCAGCTCTCAAGCAACACTAGAGGGGGGGGGGGGGGGTTACTAAAATCAGAGCACACAGAATCTGGTGCAGCTGTGCAATCAGCTTCCTTACGTTTGCTGTTCAATAAAGCATTGAGAATAAAACCTAGAAGCTGATTGGTCACTATGCAGAGCTGCATCAGATCCTTTGTGCTCCAGTTTTAGTAAATCCCTCTATGGGTGACTGGGAGCTATCAGTCAAAAGGTTGGGGGTGTCAACTGCGCACTGTCCCAGCACATCACAGTGATGTCTGTTGAACTTCCATGCTAACACATATGTGCATGGCCAGTGTTAAAGCAGAGCTCCACCTAAAAGGGGGAAGCTCAGCTTGTTTGCCCCGCTCCGCTACCATATTTGGTACCTGGTTTCTTGCTGACTTTTCCGCAAATTCAGCAGACAGTTTGGCCCCCCCACTGCTGGGCCATTCACAAAGCTCAGTGCGCAGTGGGGAAACCGCCTGTGAAGCCACAAAGCTTCAGGGAGGGGGCGTGGCCTAGCCAGTCCCCAGACCTTAATCCTAAAGAAAATGTATGGAGGAAGGGGAAAATTCGAGTTGCCAAGAGACAGCCAAGAAACGTCAAGGATTTAGAGATCTGTAAAGAAGAGTGGACCAAAATCCCTCCCGAGATGTGTACAGACCTGATCACCAACTACAAGAAATGTCTGACCTCTGATTGCCAACAAGGGTTTCTCCGCCAAGTATGAAGTCATGTTTTGCTTGGGGATCAAATACTTATTTTACTCCCTGACCTGAATTGCAACTCAATTTAGAAAATGTGTATTGTGTTTTTTTCTGGATTTTTGGTTGCTATTCTATCATTTAAAATACACCTATGATAAAAAAAATTATAGACTGATCATTTCTTTGTAAGTGGGCAAACCTACAAAATCTGCAGGGGATCAAATAATTATTTTCCCCACTGTATGTCCATCTGTTAGGACATGTCCTATGTGCGGTGTAACAAATGAATCCAACCCCCCCCCCCCCCAGCATAGATTTCCGACTCTCCAGGGAATAGATATAGTCCCATTGATTGGTTTTTATTTCTTTCCCAATAACTATCCTGGACCCTCCTTACCTGTGTGTTCTCCAGTAGTCTCTGTATGGCGTTTTTCTGCTCCGGCGCCTTTGTTAGTACATAGAGGAAGCCTCCCCCTCCAGCCCCGGCCAGGCTCTGCCCATACACGTGTGGCTCTAATATGTCCATTATCCTGCGTACAGCCTGCGGCTCACAGCCCGGTGCCATGCACTTCTTCTGCTGCCAGTACGTGGACAGACAGTGACCCAGCTGTTCCATATCCCCTGCGGGAGAATATCGTACATCAGATCTGTGAGCATTATTTCTAAACCCCCATGGTCCTCTGGTGTCTGATCATCTCCTGTAGTATGTCTGCAGTCTCTGACCATCTCCTGTACCATGTTTGCAGTCTCTGACCATCTCCTGTACCATGTTTGCAGTCTCTGACCATCTCCTGTACCATGTTTGCAGTCTCTGACCGTCTCCTGGTGTAGTATGTCTGCAGTCTCTGACCGTCTCCTGGTGTAGCATGTCTGCAGTCTCTGACCGTCTCCTGTAGAATGTCTGCAGTCTCTGACCGTCTCCTGTAGAATGTCTGCAGTCTCTGACCGTCTCCTGTAGAATGTCTGCAGTCTCTGACCGTCTCCTGTAGAATGTCTGCAGTCTCTGACCGTCTCCTGTAGAATGTCTGCAGTCTCTGACCGTCTCCTGTAGAATGTCTGCAGTCTCTGACCGTCTCCTGTAGAATGCCTGCAGTCTCTGACCGTCTCCTGTAGAATGCCTGCAGTCTCTGACCGTCTCCTGTAGAATGCCTGCAGTCTCTGACCGTCTCCTGTAGAATGCCTGCAGTCTCTGACCGTCTCCTGTAGAATGCCTGCAGTCTCTGACCGTCTCCTGTAGAACGCCTGCAGTCTCTGACCGTCTCCTGTAGCACGTCTGCAGTCTCTGACCGTCTCCTGTAGCACGTCTGCAGTCTCTGACCGTCTCCTGTAGCACGTCTGCAGTCTCTGACCGTCTCCTGTAGCACGTCTGCAGTCTCTGACCGTCTCCTGTAGCACGTCTGCAGTCTCTGACCGTCTCCTGTAGCACGTCTGCAGTCTCTGACCGTCTCCTGTAGCACGTCTGCAGTCTCTGACCATCTTCTGTAGTATGTCTGAAATCTCTGACCATCTCCTGTAGCATGTCTGCAGTCTCTGCCAGCTGTCTGCCGCATTACATTCCCTGAATATTATGTGCAGCCCTTTAGTGATGTCACTTGAGGAAGAAAGTTGACCACCACTGCTCTAACCTATCTGCATACAAATGTGAATTTTTTAGGTAAACTAATTATAAACCGGAAACTTTCTAAAATGGTTGATCTGGAAATTGGTCATTTGTATGAACCAAATATAACTCACCAGTACGGAAGGCTCTGGCACACAGCTCAGCGTTACTCACTAGTGCGTCCACGTTCAGCATGATATCTGGAAGCCGAGCATACCAATTCCGCAAAACATCCTGAAAGGAGAAAACAGAGGTTGTCCTGGAGACAGGTTGGGGTTCACCAAGTGAAACAAAGCGGTAATTCTGCTATGGTACATGGAAATGGACTCTATAGCGCCTCACAGTGATACAACAAGGGACTGCTAACTGGGAAGTTTAGACCCAAGAGGCCAAATGGTGATAAGAAGTGGATCAGCTGCTACAGAAAGCACAAAATACATTTCTTATTGTATTAACGATTCATAGTGTTGAGCAGAATACGCCATATTCGATTTCGCGATATATCACGAATATATAGCCGAATATTCGAGAAATATTCGCTAAATTCGAATATTCGTGATATTTTATCGAAATGAAATGTTTGCGAAATTTCGCTATTGCGAATGCGAAAATAATTGCGAAATTTCGACAACTGCGGTAGGAGCACTCTGATTGGCTCAGAATGTTCGTGATATTTTATCGAAATTTCGCAAAATGCGAATGCGATATTTATTGCGGAATTTCGACAACTGTGGTAGGAGAACTCTGATTGGCTCTGATGCAAAAGAAGGGCGGAGAAAATAATCGCGCGATATTCCGATTGCCGAATAATCGCATTGCGATTTTTCGGCAAGATAAAATGATCGCTTCAGCTACTCGGCCCAAGGTCTCTAATCATACCAGCAATGCTTTTAGACGTCGATGGAGATCTCTAGGATGTGATCTGTTCTAAAAATAAAATTGAAAAAATTCGAATATTCGGAATAGCGAATATTCACAGCGAAATTCGAAATATATCGCGAATACTCGAATATGCCATATTCGAGCCGAATATCCGCAATACGAATATTCGTGAGCAACACTATTAACCACTTGAGATCCACGCTATGGTCGAAAGACTTCCATAGCGCGGCTCTCAAGTGCCGGGAGGACGTCCACAGACGTCCTGCCGTTGTTGTTCCCTGTGCGCGCCGCTGGGGGCGCACAGCGGGGAAACAACATGCCCGGCGCATCGCTCGGGAGCCGATGCTAGTGCCTGGCGGCCGCGATGTCCGCCAGACACTCGCGATCGTCGGGAACACAGCTGGTAACACAGCAGGACGTGGAGCTCTGTGTGTAAACACAGAGCTCCACGTGCTGTCAGGGAGAGAGGAGACCGATCTGTGTCCCTTTACATAGGGACACAGCATCGGTCACCTCCCCCAGTCACCCCCCTCCCCCCACACAGTAAGAACACAATGAGGGAATACATTTAACCCCTTCCTCACCCCCTAGTGTTAACCCCTTCACTGCCAGTCACATTTATACAGTAATTAGTGCATTTTTATAGCACTGATCGCTGTATAAATGTGAATGGTCCCAAAATTGTGTCAAAAGTGTCCGATACGTCCGTCGCAATATCGCAGCCCTGACAAAAAAAAATCGCAAATCGCCGCCATTACTAGTAAAAAAAAAAACATAAATCTATCCCCCATTTCGTAGGCACTATAACTTTTGCGCAAACCAGTCGCTTATTGCAATTTTTTTTTTTTTTTTTACAAAAATACGTCGAAAAATACGTATCGGCCTTAACTGAGAAAAAAAATATTTTTTTAAAAAAAAAATTGGGATATTTATTATAGCAACAAGTAAAAAAAATATATATATTTTTTTAAATTGTCGCTCTTTTTTTGTTTATAGCACAAAAAATAAAAACCGCACAGGCGATCAAATACCACCAAAAGAAAGCTCTATTTGTGGGGAAAAAAGGACGCCAATTTTGTTCGGGAGCCACGTCGCACGACCGTGCAATTGTCAGTTAAAGCGACGCAGTGCCGGAAGCTGAAATTTCGCCTGGGAACGAAGGGGGTTTATGTGCCCAGTAAGCAAGTGGTTAACGAATATAAGTTCTACTCCTTGATTCATGTCTAAATATTTTTAAAAAAATACACAGAGATCGGCTTTTTTCACTGTGGCGGGCGTGTGATGAGGAACACTTACCTGCAAAAGATTGCGGGCCAGTCTTGTCTTCCCAGTATAAACCAGCAGAAGGTGTTTGTTTATCATTTCCATAAACCCCTCTGGCAGTTCCACCCGTTCCACAGTCACCTGAAGGGGCAGTGCAGGAGCAGAGCGTCCAATCTTCACCCCTGGAATAAGCCCCCCGACTTGGTCCTGCCAGCCTCCACCTGAGAGGAGATAACGATCACTATATAGAGAGCACTGGCTTCTTCCGCTAAGTAACTTTGGCTTCTTCCGCTAAGTAACGCTGGCTTCTTCCGCTAGGTAGCGAGACAACATCCCACTATCACTCACCTGTAGTAAGGACTTGTTCCAGATACAGCACTGCGTGAATTAGAGATTCGGCATCTGATGAGCGTCCTGAGACCTCGTAAAGAACCGCCATCACCGCCCCGGCCAGGATACTGCTGGTACCTTCGGGAAAAAGTTCATATGATTGATGGACCAGAGAAGGAAGTCTGCAGTCTCCGGCACAGAGGATGCATCTTGCACTGAATTCTGACACTGAAGAAATGGCAGCACTCCAAGATCCATCAAAATTCTTATTTAATAGACAAACATCTCAAGTGTTACAGACAGTTCAAATGGTAGACGCGTTTCAAACCAATTGAATTCTGATTGGAAGTGCTTGAAGATCTGGCTGAGGACCTTACTCCACCATTCAGTTTTTTTCTCTGCTCTTTCCCTCCTTATAGGCTTCAAAACAGCAGTGGGAACCATTGGCTCCTACTGCTGTCAATCACAGACAGTGAGGAGGGAGCAGGGGTGGGGTCAAGCCCCGCTCTGTGTGTCAGTGGACACAGAGGCCCAGATTCAAGAAGCAATTGCGCCTGCGTAACCATAGGTTACACGGCGCAATTGCTTACTTGCTCCGGCGTTACGAATGCTCCTGATTCAGGAACATCGTAACGCCGACTGCAGCCTAAAATCTGCGTGGCATAAGGCTCTTATGCCACGCAGATTTTAGGCTGCATTCTTGCGATGACCGCTAGGGGGCGCTCCTATTGTGCTCAGTGTATAGTATGCAAATTGCATACTAACACCGATTCACAATGTTGCGCGGGCCCTGCGTACGCAAGTTACGGAGTTTCCGTGAGGGTATGCTAAAGTATACCCGCCGTTCCCACGTCCTGAAATTTGAATTTCACGTCCTTTGCGTAAGTGATTCGTGAATGGCGCTGGACGCCATTCACGTTCACTTGGAAGTAAATGACGTCCTTGCGACATCATTTGCCGCAATGCACGTCGGGAAAGTTTAAATGATTCCCGCCCCCTACGGGATCATTTACATTAGGCGCCCTTACGCAGGGCAAGTTTAAAGAGCGCACACGCAATTTACGGAGCTACTGCTCCGTGAATCGCGCGCAGCGCAGATAATTTGCGGGGGCGCAGGGCAAAAACGCTGCCCTGTGCCTCCGTAAAAAAGGGGCAAATCGTACCTGAATCTGGGCCAGAGATTGTGGCTCTAGATCGAGCCTTCGAGAGTTTCCCCCTAGCAAGTGACTTTCTATAGTGGCCACTCAGCATGGGGGGGGGGGGGAGCCAGGAGTGCTGGTGGGGGGGACCCAAGAAAAGGAGGTTTAAGGCTGCTCTGTGCAAAACCATTGCACAGAGCAGTGTTTCCCAACTCCAGTCCTCAAGGCACACCAACAGGTCATGTTTTCAGGCTTTCCATTATTTTGCACAGGTGATTTGATCAGTTTCACTGCCTTAGTAATTACCACAGCCGTTTTATCTGAGGGAAATCCTGAAAACATGACCTGTTGGTGTGCCTTGAGGACTGGAGTTGGGAAACACTGGCATAGAGCATGTGAGTTTGACATGCCCTATGCAACTCAATTTGTCACTCACCCAAACCAGACCCATGCGGCAGATAGGACCACGTCTGCAGCTCGATACCTCCACCATATTTCTCAGAGATCTGCGCGGACAAGGCTTTCTCGGACGTCAGCTCCACAGTCCCCGAACAGATGAAGGCAGCTTTAAGCAACGCCCCTGAGGAGGTGAAGAAAATATGAGGTCAGCCACACCCACATGACACCACCCCCCCGAGCAGCCTCATTGTGACGATCACCTGGAGCCTGCGGCTGGCAATAATCCTGCATATCCGAGAGACTGTGACAGGTCAACTGCGTCTGAATGGCCAGGCCACGGGGACCACTGGTACTGCAGAGACGCAGATGTGGCTCTGGAATCCTCCTCGCCCGAGCGCCTATAGGCCGCTGACCATCGACCAGAATCGCAACATTTACCACGGCCCCTCCATGTTCATATGTGATGGGAGGGGTGTCACTCCATCCCCCTAACAATGTAAGAAGAAAATAACGAACAGGTGGAACTATGAACCAACATCAGAAACATTGTACCATTGCAGGCCAGTCACCATATGGAGTGGCATTACTCTGCCCAAACTTGGTCAGCTCACTTACCAGACATGTCAATGCGCGCCGGACACTCTGCATTCACCCACTGTCCCTGGGGCGGGGGCTTCTTCTCACCAATAGACACAAATTGAAAGGATGACATCACCGCTCGGCGGATTAAGATTTGCTCCGCCCCTTCATAATGACGAGCTGCGCGCAGAAGAAGAGCAGGTCTGTGAAAGGAAGGTGATTATTTATGCAAGGTACATCTTTCAATGACCACCATGCTGGACTGGGCAGTGTTCTAAGGCCAAAGAAATGGAGCAGAATTTGCGCACACGAACCACTCTAATAGGCAAAGTCCAGATACTTGTGGGTAGCAATGGCACTTGCTGCGAAGTCCCATCCGACACATTCCTATTGTCCCATTATTATGATAAGTAGCCTCACTGGACAAAAAGAATTTGCAGGTAACAGGAAGGGGTGGCAAAGCTTTGGCACTATGATGTCATCGGAGATTCTTCTGGAATGTGCTCCTCTAGGGGTCTGCACTATTCCTATTTCCAGTTATATATACCTGTCTCTGTCCCCTCCTGTAGTTTTCTGCAGGTGACCTGTGGTGGGTGGGACCTGCTGGGCACCCCCTCAAATCTCTGCTTCAAGCACACAAAATGAATACACACAGATCGACTTTACCATTATGACCACCCACCATAACCCATCAAGGAATGGACTCAACTAGACCTCTTATGCCGCATACACACGATCGGAATTTCCGACAAGAAAACCGTTTTTTCCGGCTGAATTTTGGCTCAAACTTGTGTTGCATACACACGGTCACACCAAATTGCGACCGTCAAGAACGCAATGACGTACAACACTACAACAAGCCGAGAAAAATGAAGTTCAATGATTCCGAGCATCCGTCGACTTGATTTTGAGCATGCGTAGGATTTTTCTCCGTCGGAATTGCATACAGAAGATCAGAATTTCCGACAAGAACTTTTCCCGTTGGAAAATATGAAAACCAGCTCTCAAATTTTTCTTGGCGGAAATTCCAATCGTGTGTACGCGGCCTAAAAGGTATGCTGTGGTATCTGGCACTAAGCCATCAGTAGCAGTCCCGTAAGTTGCGAGGCATGGGCCTCCATAGACAGGACTTGTTTTTCCAGCACATCCCACAGATGCTCAGTTACATTGAGATCTGGAGAATTCGGAGTCCAAGTCAACACCTCAAACTCATTATTGTGTTCTTCAAACCATTCTTGAATTCATCAGATCAGGCCACCTTCTTCCGCTGCTCTGTGGTCCAGTTGTGATGCTCATGTGTCCATTGTAGGCACTTTTGGCAGTGGATATGGGTCAGCGTGGGGATACCGACTGGTCTGTGGCTACACAGGCCCATACACAACAACCTGCAATGCCCTGTGTGTTCTGATATCTTTCTATCAAAACCAGAATTACATTATAGTTATGCCGGCGTAGCGTATCGAATATACGCTACGCCGATGTAGCGCAGAGCGGCGAGCACAGTATTCACAAAGCACTTGCTCCCAAATCTACGCTGGGTTCCCTCAGCGTAACTCGTCGTAAGTGACAGTGGGTGTGAGCCATGCTAATGAGGCGTGACCCCATGTAAATGATGGGCCGAGCGCCATCAAGATACGAATAACGAACGGCGCATGTGCCGGCTCATGGACATATCCCAGTGCGCATGCTCAGAATCACGTCGGAACGAACGCCTAAGATACGTCGAATCACTGCCTACGACGTGAACGTAACCTACGCCCAGCCCTATTCACGTACTACGTAAACAACGTAAAAAACAACGGCTGTGTTCCCTGGTCCATTCCTTAAAATGACTTGTGCCTCCTATATGGGGAATAACTTTACGCCGTACGTAAGTCTTACGCAAACCGCGTATATTATGCGCCGGGCGCAACTACGTTCGTGAATCAACGTATCTCCCTCATTTACATATTCAAATCGTAAATCAATGGGAGCGCCCCTTGCGGCCAGCGTAATGATGCGCCCACGATACGACGGCGTAGGAAAGTTACGTCAGTCAGAAGAAGACTATTTTCAGGCGTATCTAGTTCTGTGGGCACGGTGCATAGATACGACGGTGCATATTTACACTTACGCGGCGTATCTCGAGATACGTCGGCGTAAGTGTTTTGTGAATCCGGGCCTGTGTGTTCAGTACCTGCAGATATCGCTCCTCCTGCAGATTGCCTGCAATTCCACCTACCTGCTAAGCCATTTCTGTCGCTCCACAGCCATGAGTCTCACGCCCTGTGCAATGTCTCCCTTCTCCAGCAGCAGATATCCAGGAGCCCAAGCTTTGTTAGCTGCTGGTCCACTCCTCAAGCCCCCCTCTCCACCAGCCATGCAGCCCAGGAGGTCAGCAACACAGGCCAGGGCTCGTGCAGCGACTCCGGCATCTTCAGTCTTTGAGGCCACTAGGACAAGGGAAACTGGTCACTACCTTTCAAATTCAGACCACATTCAGCGTGAGGTCAATGTATATCAGGCCTCACCATTGTCCAGTGTGTCCAGCAACCTCTGGTAGGCGCCCTCCTGCACGGCTGCCCGTATAATGGGCATCAGACTTCTCTCCTCCCTGGCCAGTAAAATTCTGTTTACCTTTTCCAGGGCCTGGCTGAAAAACACTTCCCTGCGGGCTTGCAGTGACCTCTCCTGGTCCCGATGTTGCCAGATCTGTTGCCAGGACATACGCCAAGAACTGCGCCAACGCTGCCTCCAGCTTTCACAATCTGTGCCACCAGTCCCCGAACGTAAGAACCAGAGGACATCCTCAATACCCAGAGACTCGCTGGGGTGAAGGACGGGAAAGAGGGGGGCAGTCAATATGCTGCACTCGCTACTGCAATGTTCCGAACCCCAAAGGTCCCTCTCACTGCAAGACATAAGAAGAGAGGGGGAAGTAAGGATATCTGAAAGCTGTACACCAGGGAGTGAAGGTCGCCTGTCTATTCCACTCACCTGATTCCCGTCCTGAGGAAAAATTTATCCCAAGGGAGGTTGAGGTAAGTTGGTGATCCACCTTCTGCTGGACACTGGGAGGACAGCAGTGTTATGAGATCATTCTGATAAAGGCACATTCAGGGCCATTGAGGAACAGGGAGGGTCAGTGAGGAAGAGTGAAAGCCACCGAGGATGGGTGAAGGCCACAGAGGATGGGTGAAGGCCACAGAGGATGGGTGAAGGCCACCGAGGATGGGTGAAGGCCACCAAGGAAGGGTGAAGGCCACAGAGGAGGGGTGAAGGCCACAGAGGAGGGGTGAGGGCCACAGAGGAAGGGTGAGGGCCACAAAGGAAGAGTGAGGTTTGCCTGAAGAAGACCGAGAGTAACTGAGCAAGAGTGAGAGAGGTGTGAGGGTAAGTGATCATAAGGAGGAGTGAAGGTTAGTGAGAATGAATGAGGGTCATTGAGAAGTCAGTGAAGTTGAATGAGGTTAGCTGAAGTTGAGTGAGGGTCACTAAAAACAAGGGAGGACTACTGAGAATGAGTTAGAATCCTTAAGAGATCAGTGAAGATGAACGAAGATTAGCGAGGGCCATCAAGAGGTCATTGAAGACGAGTGAAGGTCATTGAGGGAGTAATGAATGATACCTGCAGTTGGTCGTTGGTCCCCAGAAGGCTGTACACAGTGAGGGAAAGGTTCTGGATATGGATAGGATGTGCCTGGAGGATGACATCATTTAGATGGTACCCACATAGCCTTGCCCCTCCCTCACGGTCAATACCAGACAGAAGACACCCGCTGCCCACATGAAGAGGACCCTATGAAAAGAGCAGTATACAGTAGAAAAGCATGGCATGGCTCTAACCATCATTATTGGTAATGGAGTCATAGATGGTCCTTGGAAGGGACTTGTCACTGATACAACTTACCTGCAGATGGCAGTTCTGTACTGCACTACCCCTACACAGAGTCACCTCTCCATTCAGAAGACTGTTTACCACACAGCTCCCGTCTTCTATCAGATCTGGATTCTAAATGGAGAGAGAACAATACACTGACCATACATCTAAACCGATGTCCCCATCCATGGGCAACCCAACTCCATACCTGGGTCCCTCAGCTCCTGATCTCACATCCACAGGCACCTCACCCCCATCCCTGGGTCACTCAGCTTTCTATTTCACATCCACAGGTACCTCCCACCCATGAGCGTCCGCTAATTTTTTTTCAGGGGGGCGCTTCCGCAGCGGCAATACGCATTTAACCCTTTCTTCAAACGCTAGCAGGGGTTAAAAGCACCGTGCTATCGGCCAAATAGCGCAGCTAAAATGATGGTAAAGCGACGCTTTACCGATAACGGCAGTGTGAAATAGCTCTTGAGATAATTCAGCTTCACTCCATGCCCATATAAATATAGCCTAGAGAATGTACAGACCCCCCTTCAGCACAGACCCCCCCTTCAGCACAGACCCCTCCATTCTGCACAGACCCCTCCATTCAGCACAGACCCCTCCATTCAGCACAGATGGACCCCCCCTTCAGCACAGCCCCCCATTAAGCACAGATGGACCCCCATTCAGCACAAACCCCCCCTTCAGCACAGACGGACACCCCCCCCCCCCCCATTCAGTACCTCAGATCAGCCATCAGCACGGCATGGGCACAGCAGGTTCCCTGTGTACACATAAACACTGGAGGGGGAGGTGGCTTCACTCTGCTCGCTGTGTCTCTGTGAAATCTGGCCCGGGACCGCTCAGACAGCCCACAGCCGCGAGACTCTTCAACACCTTCTCGATTTTCCAGGGGGGGTCAATTGCCCCCCCTTGCCCTATGGAGCGGACTTCCATGCTCCCACCCCTTGGTCCACAATCCACATCCCTGGGTACCTTATGCTTAAGCCCCCCTTCTCCACATACCCCATCCGCA